>NC_084464.1:88496379-88808522 GCF_027409185.1 Cynocephalus volans | reverse complement strand
CTCATAATCAGCACTTCTCAACTCCTCAGTACTAACACTCATTATGGTGGGTGTGGCCATTGGCATCTTACTAAAGTTACATTTGTTAAATTAAGTTTGGCCTAAAGGTTTCTTCAGACATAGTGAACTGTGACCTAACTTGAAGTGTAAACAGTCTGTAACCTACTCTTGTAACAAGTAGCCGAGTCTCAGCCAATTACAGGCAGCCAACGGTTCTGTACATCACTTCCATTTTCTGTATGTCACTTCCCTTTTCCTGTCTATAAATCTTTTTTTTTCCCCCCCTGACCGGTAAGGGGATCGCAACCCTCGGCAGGGTGTGGTCCACACCACGCTCAGCCAGTGAGCACACGGCCGTCCCTATATAGGATCCGAACCCACGGCCTCTGCGCTCCCAGTGCTGCACTCTCTTGAGTGAGCCACCAGGCCTGCCCTCTGTCTATAAATCTTAACCCACCACGTGGCAAAAGTGTAGTCCCACTCAATATGTTCTGACTCTAGGGGCTGCCCGATTAGAGAATCGTTTTTGTTTTTTCTTTTCTTGCTCAAATTAAACTTTGTTAAATTTAATTTGCCCAGTTTTTAACACATTTATACCAAAGCTTATGTGCAGTTGTTTTGCCTGAACTCGTTATGAGCTGGGTAGTGTAGCAATCTGGTGAAACATTTTGCATTATTTCATAGATGAATATTAAAGCCATTTAAAAAGTGCTTAAATCCTAAAATTAATATTGTCTTTCCTGTGCTCTAAGTCAGTAAAGAGCCATTGTCTCTACCTAGATTTCACAGATTGAAAATGAGATAAAAAATTTCAAGCTCTTTAAAATAATATTGCACGATATGTCAGTATAACAATATAAAAATATGATCATTTTCAGCATGTATTATAGTTATTAAATTTCTGAAGACAATAAATTACATGCTAATTACATTAATGCTAATTACATGCTTTTAAAATTTTGATCAATAATAGAAGTAACATCTAATTTGTATTATAGAGATTAACTGAGAAGTTACAGAAAACATTTGTGAATAATATTCTTTGGTTTTAGGGCTGAGATTTTTAAAGCAATATGATTCTTCAAGGAACACGCTTGTCAGTTTTCAGCTGGATGCTTCTGGGAGACAGAGAGGACTATTATTCCTCAGGCATTTGAGAGATAGTGGGCATGAAAATTATTACACCAACATGATCCAAACTTGCTAAAAGGAAATTAAACTGAAATTGCTAACTTTGGAAAGAGAAATGACTAATAGTTGAAATGAGAAAATTGTGTGAGGAATAATTATGTATAAATTCAGGGGGAACTGCAATTCCATTGTTGTAAGAGTCAACGATATACTGTTTTTACAAGAACTTAAACTTATTGTTTCAATGCACAAGTTCCAGCTTTCATCAGTGTGCCTGGGAAGCTCTGATACTCCAGCATTCCTCAGAAATTTATTTTGATAGAATTTTTTAACTTGGGTTTTTGAGAAACTTTAAATTCCAAAAAGTTTTGCTTGGGTTCCGTCATAATGTGTTCTGCCAGTCCAGGTGTGAGAAGTATTTCTATGAAATTATTAAGATGTATGATCTGCTTGAGTACCTTAATGACTAATCTGTCTCCTTTCTCTGCTTCTATAAATTGCATTCTCATCCTCATCCAGGGCCCCTCCATTTGGTCCAGTACACCAAAAAAATCAAATACGTGAGTTCCAGCCTTAGAAAGAAATATTTTGATTCACTGTAACCTAGATAAAGAAACTACAATGGGGCCGAGCCCGTGGCGCACTGGGGAGAGTGCGGCGCTGGGAGCGCAGCGACGCTCCCGCCATGGGTTCGGATCCTATATAGGAATGGCTGGTGCACTCACTGGCTGAGTGCCGGTCACGAAAAAGACAAAAAAAAAAAAAAAAAAAAAAACTACAATGAAAGGAGGAAATTTTGTTACAACTCTCAACCCGAATCTCTGCCTTTCCTATTTTGACACTTACTTTATTATTAGAGCATTATTACTTTGGACCCCTTTCATAACATGAAATATTTATTAAAACATAAAACAACGTACTTTATTTTCATTTAAACTATTATATATCTTTAAAAGTTTACTAATTGTTCTGTATTCTGGGTTTTTTAAATATAAAACTCTCACATTAGAAATTATCCATGGAATAGGCATAAACATGTATGCAACCACACTGACAATAACTTCTCAGAAAATTAAAGCTTTTATTGCTTTTATATGATTATAAATCAATTAAAAAACATAAATGAAATGGATAATTTTAATTTTGTCTCCAATAATTTCTTTCTTCAAAAATAAATCTCTCAAGCAAAAATAACAAATTGTGAGCAAGAGTGGTACATACTTTGATGTTTCGTATGTGAGTCTTTGTACTTTTTTTTTCAAATTTCAAAAAAAGACTATATGTTTAATAGAGACAATTGGAAAATATCATAAAGTATAAAGAAAATTAAAGAAACCAAATATGTCCCCCAACTCAGATATTTTCGATGTATACCCCGTGAATTTATATATATATTATATATATAAATTATATTAAATTACATAAAATCTAAATTATATGTATTATATGTAAATTATTATATATAAATATTTGACAGAATTTGAATTACAGGTCTATATTTGATTTTTAAAATTATATCATATCCTAATATTTTAGTCTATAAAGACTAGGGAACTTTTCAAAAAACAAACAGAAAAAAGAAAATAGCCTTTTGTTCTTGAAAAGTTGCCAGAACTAGAAATAGAAAACTAACTCAGATTAGCAATGTATTCTGGTTGTATTATCCAGACTTTAATAGGCTGTTGATCTGAGCCAAAATTATACAATTCTCTCTTAATGCTCAGATGCTACTGTTCTCAGTAGCCTGTTCCTAACTGGCTTTCATTCTATTTCCTGCCAGCCCTTGCCAACTCTTCCTCCCTACTCCTGTGATTTACCAGGCTAAGGCTCCACTGCAGGGAGGGCTGGGAGTTCTCAGACCTCCCAACTTAATCCACCATGACGGTAGACATCTCTGGTCACTCATCTGCCATATTCCCAGTGTCAAAACAATCCACTAGATGTTTTGGTTCAAACAAAGCATATTTATGATAGTGACATTCTACCTCCACAGTTAAACTCTTGCTCGGACTCCTCGATGAAATATATTCTCCTACACAAAGAAGTGTGTTTTAAAAACCCAGAGTTAAAGTTAGTAATGTTAATATATAACTGCATGTCTTCTTCATTTCTTGCAATATTCTTGTTACATATTTTTAAATAAAAAAATCAATTTCAGTTCAAATTAAATAAAATCTATACCTTTAAAAGAGTATCAAGACTCAGAAACAACCTCAAAATATGGAGGTCAGAATCTCCTGGGTTTCATTCTCTCTTTTAAGAAAAAGTAAAGTATTAACATCTCTCTTTCTCAGGGGAAAAAGTAGAGGGGAACATAAATGCTACATCTTTACCTGTGCACTGCAAAACTGCTTTTCAGAGTAGGTGAATATGTTTATTATAATAAGAGGAAAGAAATTAAACTGCTGAAGAAAGCTACTTTAACTCAAGTTACATTAACTTATGAGAAAAATGTGGTAAAAACAGCAAGCCTTCTTTGGCTTTCCAAAAACATTAAGACAGGTACTTTATTCCAAAGGTCATCAACAATAGTTACCCTCACTCTATCAATTCTAAGGAACCCTATTCTGGAGCAGTAGGCAATTAGTGAAGACTTTTTATTTGTGCCAACCTCTTCAGAATTGAGATCCAAAATGAAAGAATTTTCCCACTGATATATTTTTCCATATTGAAGAATCATCCATTACTAGACCCTGGGAGGCAAGAGAACATGTGGGTTGACACTGAATATGTTAGCATGAAAGAGATTCCACACTTGCACATCCGTCGTGGTACTACCTTACGTATTTGGTCATCATTGCTGTCATTGAAATTAAAGAGAGTAATAAGGGATTATAATTACTCCTGCCTAGAGATAATATACTTGCCCATGCTCAGACCAGAGAACAATCTCTCTACCTAATACACTGGGGTGGATATGAGGTGGCAGTAGTGGGGAGCAGGAAAAGGAAGCATCATCCCCACACGCATGACACCCATTCAAGATGTATTAACACTTACAAAAGTTTTAAGTTGTAACTTAAACCATTAGATAATAAAATTGAACAAATAGACAATAAAGCCAATAGTTCTCACCACCACACACTGGTATGATACACAAATTAGTAACATAATCCCTGACATTTCTCCCCTCAAAAAGTTTATGATCTGGTGAGGAAAAGGAGATAGAGAAAGATCAATAAACAAAACAAAAAAAAACCAAAAAAGTTTTTAAAAGTAAATAAATAACTTTTCTACTAGAGATATAAACAAAGAAAGCTATTGTTTCCAATTTGAAGTATCAGAAGGTCACTGAAAGCTAGAGCGTGAGCATGAGATAAACATGAACTGGATTGTTCTTTAGTTCCTTCTGCAGTTTTCCCAAAGTAAAATGGATTCCTTGAATAAGGCAGCGGTGTTACAGAACTGATGCTGCTCTCAATATTCCTGATGATTATATGTGGAATAATGCAGGTGGTGGATTATTCAACATTTTCCTTCCTCTGGCTTTCACCCTCAGAACCAGTTCATTGCTCATTAAAACCTCCTGCAGCGGGCAAACAAAGGAGGAAGGAAAGGAGATGAAATTCATTTTGGAACTTGTTAGAAGCACTGGTGAAAGGTTTGGTAGAATTGCAGAAACAGTCTCTTTATATTTTCTTTTTCTTTCAAAGAAACCTTGTTTTTCATCAATGAGATTTATATGGTGACTAGAAAATGTACGTGTGCTTTGACTTTCTGGATAAAGGAATTCTTCAAGAAAAGACTTCATGAAAAAAAATCAAAATTTTCTTCCATTTTATATTAAATATAATTTATATTTTTCCTGTTACAACTGATTATGTAACTAAAAACAAGCAAAAAATTGAGTAAGATATTTCTCAGCTAACAGAACATAACAACATTTGCCTAGGTAGCAGAATCTATTTTCGTGACTAAATGCCATGTTTTCAAATCAAAATTGATGGGCCTCAAATATTTTAATGAATTGAGCAAGTATGAGCAACAGAAGTGCAAAGCTATTTTTAAAAATACCCACATAATTATTTTAGAATCTTTATTATTATCAAGAAAGGAGCATGAATTAAAGTAATAAAATCTCTGGTTAAGATTTCTCAAACCCCAGATCCTGATAGGTGCTCCTTGGCCTCCCCCTCTTTCTATCCCCCACCACCACCCCTCCATGGTCACCGCAGGTAAAGAGACTGATACCAGACAGGAACAGGCTGCACCTAGAAGCAGAATGGGGGCGTCCAAAACTTGAGAGCCACTAGAAGATCAGAGAGTCCACCCCATAAGGCAGAAGTGACTCAAAAAGAGGACAGAATTGAGCGGCGGAACAATTGCATGAACATTTGTGAAGACTAAGGTTTGGCTGTTTTAACAAATAGTCAATTAAAATGGATTCCTCTACTTAGTTGCATAGTTGTGTTTTTATTATTTTTAAGGCTTTTTGGGAGCTGAGGCTCCAAGAGAAAAACAAAAAATGCCTTTTTATATCCTATATTGGAAGAAAGGTCCAAATAATGATAGGTATCGAATCATCGTTTACTGATACACTGCAGGATGTGCCCACAAAGAACCACCACTACACAAGAGTGAATCTATATTGAGTATTATTATGTACAAGGCACTGTTCAAAATTTTTACATGTTTTAACTCATTTTGTCCTCACAACACTATGGTGTAGATGCTATTGTTTTATCTGTTGAATCAATGAGGAATTTGGGATGGGCAGTGTCACATTTAAATCTAAATTTTTTTGAGTAAGTTAAATATAATTTCTCTCAACTAAGCCCACCCACCACAGGGGTTCCCCTTTTGCCCTCTGGTGGCCCTGCTGCAGGCCAGACCCAGAGCTGCTGAGAGGCAGCTCAGCAGGCCACAGGTGCTGGTAACACCGCACTCCAACTCAGTGGAGAGGATTTTAATCATCCACTGTCAACTCATGTGGGGTTTTTTTTCCTCATTTATTTTTTAATTGTGGTAAAATACATCTAACTTAAAACTTACCATTTTACCCATGTTTAAGTGTACAGTTTAGTAGTGTTAACAACAGTCGCATTGCTGTGCAACCAATCTCCAGAAATCTTTTTGCCTTGCACAATTGAAACTCTACACTCATGATATAACAACTCCTCATACTCCTCTATGCTAAGCTCCTGGCAACCACTGTCTCTATAAATTTTATTACTCTGGGTACCTCTAATGAGTGGAATCAAACAGTATTTGCCTCTTTGTGATTCACTTACTTCATGTGCCACAGTACTTTTGAAAACATAACAAACTATACTAATACAAAACTATTAACAATCATTTTACAAAGAAGTTTTAAAATTATTATATAAAAAAGAACAATGACAACTGGTAATTTTGTTTTTGTAACCCAAATGCAAATTATTTTAACTTATTGGTTTTTTGCTTTTCTAATAATTTAGAGAAAGAAAAGTTTTAAATCAATATATGCTGCTTATGTCTTAACCAAAGTACGTATCAATAGTAGATATTTAAAATACAATTTATTATTATCAGTAAGAGAATTGAAACATTTTGCCTCATCAGTTTCTCAGATGTAAAGTTTATGTGACACAATTTATTATGTTTAAGCATATGCTGTGTTCACTAAGAAATACATTCCAAGAGACTTCTAAGTTTTAATTTCATTTATCTCCTTTCTTTTTTTAAATAAGTGGAATACTTTTGTTGACTATAGACCCCACAAACCCAACTGAAATTAAATATAACATTTATATTTTCAAGACAAGTGGTGAATAGTACTTGCATTTTAAATTTTATTCTCAAAATAAAAATGGAGAGCACCAAAGACAAAGCCCGAGGTAACTGTAACTCACCAGATAATTTTATTCTCAAAAATTATATTTCATCACTCAACAGAAAACCTAAAGTATATTGTGACTTTTCTTTTTTTTTAAGCCTTACTTCTTAGTAAGAATAAGTTACAGTTCAAATTTCAAACGAGTTTATTTTCAACTAAGCTCAAATTTTCTGTTCTACGTTGTCCTTTCATGACCTCTGATGGTGAAAGTGTAAACTGACATTACACATACCAACAGAAATAATGCCACAAATTCCATTTACCTTGTTATTGAAGAAACTTTCCCTTCTTTTCATATGTATTTACCTTGAGAATGTAATAGCATCAATTATTCCACAATATAAAAATAATGTTGGGCAACTTCATACTACTTAAGGTGTAAAAAAGGCCCTCTTATTCACAGCCTGTAGATCTCTAAATATATGTGCACTTTACATAGCCGAATGAACATTTTAGTGATAGAGCAGCTTACTAGTATGCCTACCAGCTCTTAAATGTAAATTGAATAAAGAACAGAGCTTAGATAACTTGAAGCAATTATTTTAATTTACAAAATCACCAGTCTTCCCAGATCTCTATATGTATGAATAATAAAGCAAAATTGTATAATAAAACCTGAATTATTTATTTATTATTTCAACTTAGTTAATAAGATTACTGTTTAGGACTGAGTTTCTCCCCAAAAGGCTTTCCCACAGGTAGTTTATTTAGGAATATGATCCCAGACAGCAGGAATAATGAATGGAAGGAGTAAAAGCAGGAAAGAAAAGAAAGCTAAAACAAGAATGCCTTATCAAATGACTATGGATATGACCAACCTGTGCTGGATTCAAAGATCTTCTAAGTCACCTTAATGAAATTCATAAGGAAAAAAAGAGAATATCATTTCTCCATGGGCTTTTATCCCTCCTGAGTGACCCCTGGGACATTGACCATTGCATGACCACTTGTATGTTGCACATGTGTGGCAGTTCAGTGGACATTCCACAGTTCAGTATCAGAAAAGTTCCAGGCAAGGAAGGGAGAAACTCACACCTTGGCCAGCGGTGAGGATCCTTCTAGCTACACCTGCAGAAAGCTGGTCACAGTCTATGAGAACTGGTTGTTGAAACATTGAGTATGCACAGTAAGAGACGAAGCCAAACGGACTTGAAGTGATGCATAGAGTGGTATCTGATACAGTATGGACTTTGCACTACTCAGATCCATCCATGCATCATTAAGTCCAATCTATCACAGAGTCCTCTTCAAGGTGGTGGCCAGACACAATCTCTGCAAGAGGGTTGTGAGAATACCTACAGTCCTTTCTACTATAGCTGGTCTCAAGATCTTGAGAGTCATCAGAGCTCTCTTCCACTCCCCATTCTAGACTTCTCTCACCACTGACAAGCATCTCAGCTGATCTAAGGTTGCTTGCCTGGTAGAGTGACCCAGACCTTCTTTCCCCAGGCTTGTTTTGCCCTTATCAGTTGTACTTGCCATATTTGCCCATTCACCATTTTTGCCTTGCACAAAAATACCAGGAGATGCACCAATAAAGTCCCTGGATATTCCTCCCTGCCTCCATTATGTAGTAGTAACACTGGCTCTTTACATTAGTAAGGGTAGATTAACCTTGCAAGTTTATTAATGTTTCCTTTTACTTGCTGCTCCAGGAATGAGGAGCCCAAAGCAACGAGATTATAGTCAAGTTCTGTGGAACTTTTACCATGTCCTCTGGTAGGAGTGCTGAATTAGAGGTCCTGATTCCTAGACAACTTCTAATCCAGCAGAGCCTAAATTTTTAGGGACAGGAAGTACAAACCATGAAAATGTGTCACTAGGAGCAATAGTGAAAGGGACCAATTGTGCCCCTCTGTTTCTGAATCCATATACTCTAGCTACAAGGGACACAGAACCATATGTCCACCATTGATACAGCTCACATATCTCATCCTGTCCCCAAACTAGGACTTTAGCTGAACCTAAATGGAATGTCAACAGGACATTCCACTATTGTGTTAGGTCATCTGCTTCCAGGTTATGAGGTGCATGGTAATCCCAGTGGACTCTGCAGTCATGCACCCATCGTTGCACCACCTTTGCCATAAAATGAACTCCTTGGACAGAGGCAATGTTGTGGGAGACCCCATGCCAATGGGTAAGCCATCCAGTAAACCCTCATTTGGGGGTTTTGGTGGAGGCTTTGTTGGCAGAGAATACAAACTCATTGTCATATGAGGTTTTAATTCCAGCAAAGAAGAATCGTTGCCATCTCCAGGGCAACAAGAAGGGATTCAATAAAATTAATCTGATATTAAATGGCTGGCTGGTCTTTCTGAGGGATGATATATCAAGGACTCTTGCTGACAGGTTGGGCATTCAGAAGGGGGCAGTGGCTAGGTCAGCATTAGGGAGAAGGACCCCATGCTGCTGTGCCTATGAATAGCCTCTTTTCCAGCCATAGTAGCATCTCTGTTCATGGGCCAATTGTCCAAGCAGTGGGGTCTCTAAAGGTTAAGGAGAGAGTATAGCTCACATCCACAGAGCAAACTAGCCCTTCTACTTGGTTGTTGAGATCCTTCTATTTGGAGAATGCTCTTTGGTGGGCATTAACATGAGACACAACCATGTGCATGCTATGTGCCCACTCCCATAGATCCATCCACATGCCTCTTTCCTCAAATTTCCTTGTCTCTGATCTTTTGATCTTGCTTTATCAAGGTCCCTGACTAAAATCCAAATCATCTGTCACTGCCTAGTAATCTATGCATACACTATATGCAGTGTAATATCTCAGGCCACTTCTACATCCATATAAGTAATTAATAAAGTGTTCTGCTTAGAACCTTTCCCACTGGGAGGATTTCCCTTTATCACATTCCTTCAGGGATAACTTTGAGTATGGCAGTAGAGTGACAACAGTCTATTTATGCTGGCATCAATATATCATTCTAATGCATATGTGAATCAGGCCAGAGTTTTTTCTCCTTTATCAATTGCTCATAGAAAATACCCACGAAGAGGTAGGAATAGGAATTTTTATGAGAATTGGAAAAAGACATTAGAGCAAAAGAGGTAGTTGTCATGGGAGTCTTGCCCACCCATTTGGGTGAAGTACATTACTTGTGCATTCTGTGCCTGCTCAGGCATAATCCCAAATGTACGATTTCCACAATACAGTGGGTTTCTGCTGTGCCCATTTGATGTTAGAATTGATGAAGACAATAATTCTTAGCTCAATATTGATATCTCTAGTTAGGTAATCACTTGGTCATTTAATTTCAAGGCATTTATGGTCAGGCCCTCAGTCTCTGCCAAGACTCAGTAGCAGACCAGAAATATTTGAACCGGCAAGTAGTTTTCAGTAGAAAACACGACCTTCTTCTTAAATCCTAGTGATCTGTCTTGTGACTGTCCAACTGGGACTTTCCAGGGAATGTTCAAAACATCCTTATTCACCACATGTATTTCCAGTCACTCTCAGATCTGCTGGGTCCTATGGTGCAAGCTTCCAGCAAGCTTGCATTACTGCCTGGACTTGCTGCAAAGCCTTCTATTGTTCTGGGTAACATTCAAGTCCAATAAGTGGGTTGGTATAGTACTCTCAAGTACAATACATGCTGCCCCTAAAATCTAAAGAGGTCCACCGAGTGCCATGCCTCTTTCTTGGTAGTACGTGCCAATGTGTGACAATTTGTTCTTCACCTTTATCTTTTTTATCACCTAACATCTCATCAGTGTCTCTAAAGACATCTTAAATCCAAAATATTTATTCTACTTCGTTTGCATATTTTAATAAAATAAGCCTGAGTTCTAAGAAGTCCGTTCAGTAAGCTAGTGATGTGCCACACAGCCCTGTCAGTAAAATTATTTGGAGGCAAACACCCTCAGCTTATGAATATTTATTTTTAAATTAATACATTTACAGCAATTAGTCTACCAGTATTAGTCAAATTTTAATTTCTTAATTTTGAGACAAAAATAAATTTAAAAGTTCCAATATTTTCTTCATTCGCCCTATGGATCATCTTGCTCACCACCTGAGGTGTATGAGTGCAAATTTGGAGACTCTAAAAAAATTGATTTTAGACTAACATTGTTACATAGGCATAGCCTAATCATTTTCTAATAATTAGATGAGTCTAATCTACATTTAGATGTGCTGAAAATCACAATTTTGTATATATATGAAGATAAACACATATTCATACTTAACTATTTCTCTAACATGCTGGTAAACTCATATATATCTATTACATTGATATATATCTATTAATATGCATATGTAGAAATTATGCGATCATCTGGGTTAAAAGATTATGGTCTAAAACAGCAGTTTTAGACAGCAGTCTGGAATTTTGGAGAGGTCAATCAGAAGCCAAAAAGTGAAGGGAGAGGGCTCAAAACCACCAGTTACCCTTATCTCAATGATAGCAAACCTGCTTTTATCTGTTTTACATGTTGTGCTTCTCACAAGATTTTCCTAGAAGAAAGGGTTCTGAGGCTAATATATATGTGTGAGTTGACATGAAGGAGATTTAACATACAAGAAGCTTATTAGTACAGACGGGTGGGAAAGCAACCTACTAGGCTATGGAATTGAAATCCCTCATTATCTCGTACCTAGATAGAACAGGGGTGAAAACATCTTGATATTCACGTGCATACATTACCATCTATATGTCACAAGGAAGCATTCATTCAAGATCACAAATAAAAATCATGTATCTTTTAGAAAGGCAACAAATCTCTACTAGCAGTTGGGGGAATTGTATACTCGGTCATTGCTCTGCTGGTACTCAAGCACAGGCTAAGAAGCAAAGTCAGCAAAATGCCTTCATGAGATAAGAAATATAAAAATTTTTAAATGTAGAGGGTTAAAGGAAATATACTATTACCAAAATAATTTTCTAATTTATTTTTAGAATTAACTATTGTATACTGAATTTACTTAAAATAAGAAATTGTGTATTATAGATTTAAAGATGATTTCACAAGAAATTATTTTCTCTTTAATTTTTCATTATTATATCAAATTTGACACACAAGTGAGTAATCACTATAGATAAAAATGAAAGATTACTTTTTTGTTTTAATTGAAGAAACGTGGGCTCTTCTTTATAGTATTTTGCAATTATTTTTTTACTTTTTATTTGTAAATAGTAATAGGCTTGCAGATAGTTGGAAAAAATAATACAGAGGTTATTTGGCTTTCACCAATTTTACATGCACTCACTTGTACGTGTGTGTGTAATTCTGTGCAATTTTATCACCTGTGTATCTTGCTGTAACTGCTACCACAATCAAAATACAGAACTACTTCATCACCACAAAGATTTCCTTTGCTAACTCTTCATGTCTACACTCACCCAGTGATATTTCATTGTGGTTTTAATGTGCATTTCTGTAATGGCTAGTGATGTTGAGTATCTTTATGTGTGCTTATTTGCTATTTTCCTACCCTCTTTGGTGAAATATCTGTTCATGTCATTTTCCCCTTTCCTAATCGTATGGTTTGCTTTTTTTGCTATTGAGTTTTGAGTGTTCTTTATATATTCTAGATAGAAGATCTTCGTCAGATATGTGGTTTGCAAATATTTTCTCTTGGCTTTTAGTTTTTTTCATCTTCTTTAAGTATCTTTCATAGAACAATTGTTTTTCTTTATCTTGATGGAGCCAAATTTATCAAATTTTGTGGGGTTTTTTTGCATTTAAGTAATAATTATAAAACTATGTTGTTAATTATCTTATTTAGAAGCATTTCCAGATTGTTAGGATTACTGACTTATCCTCTGTGGCCATAAACTGGGTTATTGGAGAATTATTTTTTAAAAGTTTTATAACCTAAGTCACCGTCCATGCCCTCATAATATGATTTGTAAACTGCAGTTCTGCATAGCCTAGGGAAAGATAAAATACATACATCTGCCTATGTTTCAGTAACATTTCAATCCTTATAAAGATGACTGCATACTTTCTCGATATTCTATTATGGATAATTATTCTTATTTTGCTTGGGGAAAAATTATAACAGCTAAAACTTTGAACATTAGACTTCATATGTAAAAGAATTTTTTAAAATTTTAAGTAATTAAAATAAAAGTAGGCAGGATATGGACAAATGGGAAAAAGTAAACAATAACAATGACAGATCAGATGAAAAACAGAACAGGGTAAGCCATTAAATTTAATTTTCATATGGCCAAAACAACACAATTTCTTTTGTGTCTTCCCCATTATCTACATTAATAAAGCAAATCCCCCCATCTGGAAAAAAAGGTAAAGAGGCAGGATTTTGTTAAATGGAAATACTGTGTAACTAGGTCTGATTCAGTTTTTCTCCTTAATCCAGTCCCACAGTACCCTAGGTTTTCACCTGTCGGGCAAAATCTCAGATCCTTCTGCCCCTTCCTGTGCAGGTCGCAAGTCAGGTAATTAAAAGAAGAATTGGGCAGCTTTATGCATGGTAGACATACTTTTTATTCTTCAGATGTAAGCCTCACAGACATGCTTTATTCTCCCAAGACAAACTCAGGCTCTGCCCTGCTGACCCTCCATGATCTGCCCACCAGGAGTTCAGAGCAGATGTCTCTTTAGACTCTTAGTACACGATAGCGGCCACCAGCCAAGCATTATATAATTACAGCAATTATACTGAATCAGTAAATGGGCACACAAGCACAGTTACACTACTTCTACAACTTACTACTCAATGTGCTGAATCTTGCCCATTTGTAACAGATGTAAGGTGAGAGATCTTGACTAAACTTTTTCTGCTTTCCTTACATCACCCCGTGTCACACTGCAGGTCTTGGCTGCAACTATGTTGTCAATGTTGACTAAGCTGTACTGTTTGCTATGAGAAAATGCCATAAAGGCTGGGGTACAGTTCTCATCCCCTAGAACCTCACTGGGGAGCTGAAAAAATGCAAAATGTGTATCAAAATTCATATCATTCCAGAAAACAGAAAAACATAAGAACAATTATGTAACAGTTATGAAGAACTACCAAAATATGAATCTTTGATCTTATTTAAAGTGAGTTAATTACTAAGGTAGCCAACTTACTTTACCATCTCATTGACATTTTAGCTAGATACATATTTACCAGGGGAGTTAGTATTACACAGTGTTTAAAATTACGGGTCACGAGGTCAATACATCAGAGTTGGAATATTGGATCTGCTACTTCTAAGTTACTTAAACTTCATAAAGTTACTCTCTAAACCCTACTTTAATTTTTCTCAGATGGGGATAATACTATCTACTTCAAAAGTTAGTTAGGAAATTAAATAACATTGTAAAAATGTATACAACAGTGTCCAGCACAAAGTGTTGCTTTGCCTTCCACGGATTTGTCATCCCTTTTCCCCTGGGTGACGGAACCACCAAAGATTACTCAAAGCCCGTCTCTTCTGAGCAGTGAGAAACCCTGAAAAGGGGTTAATCTCCCAGAACCCTCAAGACAGAGGCATTCCTTCCATTTGGGGAATTAACCACGAATTGGGGTTCTCTTTCTGAATTTATTTTCCAGCCCAGGAAGTTACAGGAAGAGACATAGGTGAGGTTATAGTTTTAACAAGTTTTAACAATAGAAGCTGGTAACATTCAGTAAAAACAAGCCAGATGATATTCCATAAGGCAATTAAGTGATCCACTAAAAAGGCTTGATCTTAGCAAACATTCCTTCTCCCCACACAGCTTCCAATATCTTTACATATCAATCAGTAACTTGTCTGTCTTTGAACCAGCAGCCTTGCTGTGTTACACGTCTTTATCTTACATCAGAGACTATATAGCCTGGGGAAAATTTCCTGTTTTTTGTAAGGTCAATATTTGAAACTGCAAGGCTTTGGAAAACCAGGCCCTGTGAAGTACATTTGCTTTATGCATACTCTACATCAAGGGTATGCACCTGTTCTCTCACCCACAGGCCGGCTATGGATTCCTGCTAAGGCTGTTAAACCTTATGTGGAACCCCAAACCAGACGAGGAATTGAATCTGATCCCAAAATCTAAATGCCTTGCCATGGCACCTTAATCTATCTCACTGGGGATGGTACACATCAGACCACCAGTAATGAAAATAATGACAACAAACTCCAATTGACCTGGGGTAAATTTAAAAACTTCAACAGTCAGTAGCTTTCAATAGTTCAGCACTTAAGCTCAGTAATTCATTTGAGAAACAAAACTAACCTAATATCTACCTGTTTAACTAGATGGTCTCAAATTTTCTGGCATCGACCTGGTTATCTTAAACAGACTTCTAAATTCTCTCCTAGTCTCATCTGTGTATTTCTTCACAAAATGCTATGGTAGAAATCTATGCTATTTTCTTAAAAGGAAGAAAGTCTTCTCTGCATCTTCTTGAAAAGGCTTGCATACTTTGCTTTACAATGTAAATTTGTTATTTTGCCTTCTTTAAGACAGGGTGAGGCCTCACCAATAAGTCTTTAAAAAAAAAAACACAATCTAAACCTGATTGTCCTTTTTACTATTGAGCTTTTTTTTTTACATCTTGAACAAAACCTATAAGATCCTTGTTTGTTCTTGTTGTTTATGTCTGCATATATCCATGTGTAAGATGTATGTCATGTCTATATGTTCATGTCTGTATGTGTAATCATGTTATGTACAGGGTACCAAATTGGCTTATATTGCACACTCATTAAATAAGTATATTTTTCAAGTTTATGTGACTTAAATTTTCTAAAGTTTTGATAAATATATTTTCAAAATATGATTTATACCTTTTACCTAAATTTGTCTCTAGGTCAACATGTCTGATTGTTATCTCAGCTCTGCCTCCTGGCCATGCTGGTAGAAACAATATCTTTTAGACATTATCTTTGTAAATACCGCCCTCTGTCTTAAGCTCCATGTGGCTCTAAATGCCTCATGGAAACCTGGGACCCAAAATAGCTAGTGAAAGGAGACCTATGCCCAATATCACATAGGCCCTAGTTAACATTAACAATAAGGGTATAGATCTAATACAGCAAGTTTTTGTCTGGGAAACCATAAATATGTATTTGGTAAAAGTAGCTAAAACTCAAACTGGGCTTTGTATGATTTGCTCTGATAAATGGATGCCTATTTATTAACCTGAATGTATAAAAATGTTCTTATCAGCACACATCATTGCCTGGGTTTACTAATCAAATAGGATTACTAGAGGTCTTTTCACTTGACTGCTCTTAATACAAAATTGTAAAAGGTTTTCTTTGTCCCTTAGATAACCGGTTTAAGAAAACTTATTTCATGATAATTTCTTGTGCTCTCTGCCTTTGAAACCCTCTGTCACTTTGGTTTTATTTTTGTAATAATTTGTGATTTTATTCAACTAAGTTGTTTAAGCCTTTTGTTACTTGACAAAGCTTTCCAAAACTGTAAGCCCAACCTTTTTGGTTTAAAATAACTTTGAGGAATTCCAAGGACTCTTGAGCTTCTCAAAGGATATATAAAAAATGTATCAAAACTAACTGTCTTAATAAATTAGACTATATGGGAAAGCATTGTCAGTACTGAAGGAGTTATGGATATGTGTTCCAAAATCTTGTAAGGTTCTTAAATAGCTGTGTCTTGATATAAATGCTGCTGGTCACAATCTTGGTTTAATTATAATTTTAAAATGTTATGTTTTCAAATATCTCATGAAATACTCTGATAGGTACAGTTTCCTGACAAACTTTAAGTTCATAGCTTTAAACTAAAGTTCCAAAATTTTAATAAAGAAACTGATGGGTTTGTGAAATTGTTCACAAAGTTCAAAACAACAAAAGTTAATTAGTGGACTAATTAAAAAGAATTATGGGTTTTTACAATTTCCTTACTTTGAAACACTGCTGGTTCTCTTAATGTCTTGTTTTCCAAATGTAAGAAAACTCTCTCTCTCTCTTAAGCTATCTATAACTAACAACAGATTGGTAAAATGCCATTTAAAACAGAGATAAAAGTATTTGTTTTCTCCCTATTTGATCCCCCCCCCCGAATTTAACAACTTCAAGTATTCTTATGATTATTACGGCAACGTGGCTATTTTTACAAATTCAATGAAAATTAACTATCTCTCTTTATAACAGGATATAATTTGGAACTTTGGATATAAGAGAGCATGTCTCACTTCTAAGTGCTGACCCCTCGTTCATGTTGCCTTAATTTGGCCTAACTGCTGCTTCATCCTGCTGTTCATCTTTCCTGCCTGACGTGGGACACAAGACCACCTGGGAAAGAGCCTTCCCAACACCGAGGGATTTATACAAAAAAAAAAAAAAATAAGACCGTCTCAATCAAGCTATTGATCATTAATGCTTTTATGAGGAATGCCTTGATCATAAAGGGGGAAATAATGTCTTCTCTAAAAAAGCAGTTCTCTAAATTTTCTTGGCCTTAAAGAGGGTGTTTGTAACTTGGATGAGACATCCTGTTCTTGAACAAAAGCCTCTTAATTGATCAAAAATTTTACAAAAGACTAGATGCTCTGAAAACAGTAATGTCCTGGACAGGTAAACATTAACAAACTCTCTGTATTCAGAATCAACTACTTTATGGAGCAGAATCCCTTTCCGGAGTTTCAACAATTGGTAATTACACCCAGTTCACAGCACCTGGAATGATGCCGATGCAGCCACTCTGAGATGATGACATCATCAGTCCTCACCTGAAGTAAATTAAAAGGACTTGCCATGCTAAATGATACCAACTTTGCTTTAAATGCTTTTGTCTTAACTGTGAAAACCTGATATATAGCTTTGGCTTTTTCTTGTAAATAAATAAAATGGGGGGAGATGTAGAGTATGCTAAAGGAAATGTACTTCACAGGGCCTGGTTTTCCAAAGCCTTGCAGTTTCAAATATTGACCTTACAAAAAACAGGAAATTTTCCCCAGGCTATATAGTCTCTGATGTAAGATAAAGACGTGTAACACAGCAAGGCTGCTGGTTCAAAGACAGACAAGTTACTGATTGATATGTAAAGATATTGGAAGCTGTGTGGGGAGAAGGAATGTTTGCTAAGATCAAGCCTTTTTAGTGGATCACTTAATTGCCTTATGGAATATCATCTGGCTTGTTTTTACTGAATGTTACCAGCTTCTATTGTTAAAACTTGTTAAAACTATAACCTCACCTATGTCTCTTCCTGTAACTTCCTGGGCTGGAATATAAATTCAGAAAGAGAACCCCAATTCGTGGTTAATTCCCCAAATGGAAGGAATGCCTCTGTCTTGAGGGTTCTGGGAGATTAACCCCTTTTCAGGGTTTCTCACTGCTCAGAAGAGACGGGCTTTGAGTAATCTTTGGCGGCTCCGTCACCCAGGGGAAAAGGGGTGACAAGTCTGTGGAAGGCAAAGCAACACAAAGTAAGCTCTCAATAAATATTAACCATTCATTTGATGACTATTATCCTGTAAAAAAGGTATAACAATTCAATTGAGTATCAAAAATTTAGTGAGTCCCCTACCAAAATTTAGCATGATATACTCTTCAGTCCTGTAAACATAAGTCCTGCAGAATTGCACACAGGTACAAATCAGGGATCACCAACTCTTCAGGCACAGTAATATTCATCCTCCACCCCTTATACCAAAGCACTAATTACAAGCTCAGTAGGACCAGAGGATTAAATTCTGTAATCTAGCTATAAATAATTCTTGGTGAGTGAGAATGAGAAGAGGCTATAGAGGTGAGTAGTGCCAACCATATCATACAAGTCCTTATATATGTTTGGATTTTAGTCTAAGTACAATAAGAAATCATTGAAGAATTTTAAGCAGTGGATTAATCTGATTTACATTTTCAAACCATCAATTTACTGTGTAGATAATGCATTAGAAGAGAGTAAGAATAAAAGTAGAGGGGGGAAAGGAGGAATTGGTAAAGGTACATGAAAATCAACTACATTGTATATTGATAAAGTAAAAAAAAAAATAGAAGTAGAGAGACTTCTTAGGAGACTAGTGAAGTAGTTCAGGCCTTGCACTAGGACATTAGTAATTAAGATATAAAGAAGTGAACAGAATAAAGATGTATTTTGGAGGTAGCAGTGACAAGTCTTATTGATGTATAGAATGTGGGGGAGAAAGAACATCCATATTTCTGTCCTGAGTGACTGGATGAGTGGAGGTACTTCACAGTGTGATAGGAAGTGTTAGAAGAAGAAGAAATCAGTATGGGAAAAGGGCAGAAAAGCAAGACTTCGACTGAGTTAGAGATGCTTGTGAGATATCACACAGAGATGTGATTTGGGTAATTTGGATTTAGGACACTAGAGTTCAAAAGAGAGTTTAGAACTGGAGGCATATAATTGAGTCGTAAGTACACAGATGATTTATAAAGCTGTGAGGATTAGATTGCCTAGGGTAAGAATGTAAAAGATAAGAAGACAAAAGGAGAAGATAAAAGAATCCAGAAATGAGCCCTAAGAAATTCTAACATTAAGAGGTCAAGTAGAATAGATGGAAGAACAGTGAAAGACTCTGAGGGGAGGCCATAAAAGTAGAAGAAAAAGCAAGAAAGGGAAAGTGCACAAGCATATCAATATCAAATAATATTGGGAGATCAAGTAAGTTGATGTCTCAGAGAGAGAGAGATCTATACATCTACCTACATATCATATATATATATATATATACACATACTTTTTTTTTTTTTTTTTTTGTAATTTAGCAATGTGGAGAAAATTGGTGATACTACCAAGAACAGTTTTAGCAGCCTGGTGGAAACTGGATTAGAAGGTATGATGAAAGGGAGGTAAAGTCGAAATAGTTCCTCAGAAAAGATTGGCAGGCAAGTTGAGGAGAGAGTTGAGTTCAATCACTGGGAAACAGAATGAAGAGAGTATTTTGGAAGCAGCATTTTACCTGGGGGGAATCCCAGGGCATGTTCAAATGCTGTTAAGAAGAATCCCACAGACAGCCAGAAGTTGAAGATATGGGAAGAGTAGGAAAGGACTAGTGGAAGAAGACTAGTTAGAAGAATGAGTAAAGGCTCTAGATCATACCTGGGCAGACAGGCCTTTTTTATAGGAGGTGGTACATTTCCTTCATTGCAACAGGCAATTGACAGACTAGGTTGAGTGGAAAGATATACAGATTCAGTGGAAAGATAATGAAGAAATTCCAGCCTTATAGGATCTATTTCTTAAATGAGGTATGAGAGAAGACCACCTGCTCATAATGGACATGTGATGTCAGGGAAAGAATAAAGGCAGAACGGGACAGAGCCAGGGTGACCAACTGTCCTGGTTTGCATGGGATCAAGAGGGTTCCTGTGACTCAGGGCTTTCAATAATAAAACCGGGAAAGTTTCAGGCAAGGGACAGGTTGCTCATTTTAGAATCTGAGCAGGGTGGGAGAGGTACAAAGTAGTTTTTGTATAGAGTAGGAGCAGAACTTACTAGAGAAAAAGTAAGATGGCTGGTGTTGAATGCCCAGTCAATGTTGATGACCATGAATTTATAGCATAACTGTATATTGAGTAAGACTTTGACTTTAGACCATGAATTGTGCCTCAAGAGGAAAGGTTCTCAAACTTTCTCGGTTCATGGTACTTTGTGTCATAGTAATTTTTTCACCACACCCCCTAAGCAATTGTCTGCTCTGCTTTTCTTTCTGCTGCACTAGACCAAAGACTCCATTAGGGCAAGGAGTATGATTGTCTTATTCATTTAGCACATATTAGAAATAAAAATACAAACGGAATTGAACTAACTTGTAAATTGCAAGGATTAAGTTAAATAATGGACGTGAAGCTCCTATCAAATGTTTGATAAATGGTAGCTAAAAATATGTCATTCATATTTGCATCGCAGAGCACAGGTCCTGGCTTGTACGCATTTGGATCTCAATAAATACTTTCTGAATGAAATGTTCAGGCTGGAGATGAGGTCCTGAGCTACGTCCGCCAGAAGCGGACCCCCTCAACTGTTGTCGATTTTACTTTCATTATTCTAAATGCTGTCCTGTGAAACTCCAGTTTATGCTGTCTTTTTTTTTTTTTTTGTAAGGAATAGAAAACAAAAAAATCCAATAAAGTAACTGTAAAATGCCGCTGTAGAATGGGATTTTCAAAGGGGAAACCATAGAGATGCTTTGAGATGAGAAGCAATGTGCTTGTAAGAACGTCGGGGTGAGTGTACTGTACAGTATTTTCAATTTCTTGTCCACTAGGTGGTGGATCAAGGTGGTGGAACTAGATGGTGATCCCCACCCTGACCAACAGAGTTCTTTCTCACAGGTTTGCATTTCTCTCAGGACGCCCACACAGGGCTTTGCGCTTGAAGGAAATCCAATAAATTCGACTTCTCAAAACGTCTGCTTGGAAAACAGAGCGTTCAATTGACGGGGATGGGGAAAGTTGGGAAGGGAAGACGCGAAGTGCGGAAACACAAGGGTAGGGGAGCTAAACTACATTTCCCAGGAAGCCACGGGCTAGGCCTACAGCCCCCATTACGCCTGCGTTCCCGCTCTCTAGTAACCCGTTCGCTGCGTCCGCTTTTCCAAGGAGTGCGGAGAAAGCTAGGGAGGGCGTATTAGTGACGCAGCGACGACTCTCACCCAGCATGTTATTGTGCTGAGCGGCGGTGGTTCCAACCTTCGCTCGTAAGGAAGGACACTAGGAAGCTACTTGCTACCCAGCTGGGCCCACGAGTCACGTGACCAACCCAGGTCATGTGACTCCGGAGTCCGGCGGCTGAAGGCCGTTACCCGGGCAACTGCTGGGCCCGCACAGACCTTCCGGGAAAGCGCGGAATTCAGAGGCAGAGGTAGGTGAGGCGTGGACCCTTGCTTCACATCCCAGTCACGCTGGCCGAGGCCGTGCCTCAGACGCGGTCCTCAGGGCTTTAGTTTTACGGGCGGTTCCCCTCCTCCGCGGGGGCTGCACTGCAAATGCGTCTTTGTCTTCCCGCCAGCTCCCCAGCCCGCCCTTCCTGGGGCTGGGACGCCGCCGGGCTGAGACCTTTTAGTGGAGTCCGCCTCTCGCCGAGCTGTTGGGGCCAAGACCTTAACCGCACCCACCCTGAGCAGATGGAAAGTGCTAATGAGGGGAGATGTTATTCTGCCGGTTGGGCAAGGTGCCGTCCGGATCTCCAACTCCAACCCCTCTCCCCCGCCCCCGTCCCACCTCTGCAAAGGAAAGCTGGGGGTTGAGCTGCCTCGAGGAGTTAAAATCCAGGATCCAGAGCAGATCTATTGAGTTCGTTAGGGGCGTAGGGGAGAACTTTGCGTTGTAAATCACTGGATTCCTCTTAAGGTGTTCAGTGCATAGGTTTTGTTGGCCTTCCCTCGCCTCAGAAGGAACGTAATTCGTGCTGATTTGTATACTCCGTTAACTTTATAAGTATTTTTTACATCATGTATTCTGAGTCTTCCTCATAAATTCTATTCATCTATGTCTGGAAGCATCTCCATATCTGGAAACGGTCTATTTTGCAAAACTGTTAATATGATGTGGCAAAATAGCTGGATGATAAGGGAGTACAAACTCTGTTCTGTACTTTGCAAGAAGGAAATGGTCTTTGAATTCACTAATTTATAATTTTTAAGATTGTCTATGAGGACCTGGTTTGTGTTTGAAAGGTATGAAGTAACACACACACACACACATAAACATACACATATATGTATAGGTTTAGGAAATATTGTGACATACACATATATGTATAGGTTTAGGAAATATTGTGGAGACCACCCTTTAACAATTAGATATTAACAGATAAAAATGTAATTCTGAATCCTGAGTACGAGGCAGACTGTCAAAGCTGCTTTTCCAAGTCAGTTTGCTTAATGAATTAGGAATCTCTTGACCAGCTTACTGGTCATTAATTGATCGTATATACTATCTCATAACAAATACCTGAAATTTAAGTCTGGTTTTTTTATGATGTGATGGATTTCCTCAAAAGATGTTTATGTCTCTTGTCATTTAGTGTTTCCGATGTTGTAAAAACTTTAGAATGTTTACTTTGGGAAGTGAAAATTATTGATTATGGCTCACTATTCCAAAGAAAAGCTGGATGAGGAGTTTGAACAGTTTGTGAAAGAGGTAAGTTTATACTTTTAAAAGCTATCTTGTGAATTTTTCTCCTTCAATAAGAGTAATCCTTCACTTCTCTCTTTCTTGTCTAAGATACAGTCAGTTCTACCACACTCTGTCAGCTTTGCCTCTGGATATACTGGTTATCCCTTTCATTCTCTTCCTTTTCACTGCAGTTCCCAACTAATATTCCAGCATTTCTTCCACCACACGGCAACTAGAATCATCTGTTACATAAATCGGACTCTTTTCCTCCCCAGCATAAAACACTATTGATCTCTTATCACATGAAGAATAAAATCCAAACACCTTACCATGGTTTATAAAGCCCTTCATGATTGTGCTTATGTCTACTGCACTGATCACTCTTTCTCTTCATCCACTTTATTTATTTATCCAAGAGCACCCTTTTTTCTCTCTCAGACATATCAAGCACATTTTACTTCAGGGGCTTTGCACTAGCTGTTCCCTCTGCCAACAGTGCTGGTTCCTTATTCTTTACCTGGTTGAAGAGCTCACCTTCCATATCACCACCTCAGAGAGGCTTTTTCTGTTTAACCAGTACAAGTAACTGCCAAGTAGTAAACCATGTGAGTAATTCTTTGTATAGCACTTAGCATCATTGATTACTATTCTTGTGTGAGTTTATTTTCTGCTTTCCATGTTAAGAATGAATATGGTCTACGATGCGATAGCAATGATATGTTCATTGCTATATCTGCAGTATCTAATGCTTAATAAATATCTGCCGAATGAATAAATGAAAGGGTTACACCACATTCTATGTATTTATATAAATGGAGGGGCCTTGTAGAGAATTCTGGAGAGTCACATTTAAAACTGTTATACTAAGAAAAGGGAATTTGGTATAGTAGAAAGAACTTCAGTTTCATTATCTGTCTCATAGGAAAAATAATGCCTACTTTGTTGGATTGTTTTAAGGATTTAAAAAAGCATCTACCAGTTGCCAGGATGTAACAGGCACTCAAGATAAGTCTCACTTCCCATTTGAAAAAATGATTTTTAAAATTTCAAATGTGGGCACATTTTGAAAATTAAATTTATAGGAAGTATTTTGATTGTAAAAGGTAAATAGCAGTACAGGCCTTTTAGAAAAAAATTTTTTTTTTTTCTAGCTCTCATTTACTATCCCTCTAACACACACACACTCCAACACTCTAGCTCCACTTTTTCCCCCCTCACCCCTCTTCTCTCCCTTTGTTCCCCTCCCTCTCATATTCATCTTTAACTCATAAAAACTCTTATCTCATGCTAGAAGTTTGGGTAAGGCAGTGTTTCATTTTTAACAACGAAAACCATGATTTTAGAGTTATGGCTACTTCTTTGGTCATTGACAAACAGTTTGTTCAGAGATATAGTTTACACATCTTTGTTTTTAGAAGAGTGGTGAGACCAAGTTTTTTTAAATAGCTTTATTGAAATATAATTCACATACTATGCAATTCACTTATGTAAAGTGTACAATCCAGTGGTATTAGAGTTACACAGCCAACACCATAATCAATTTTAGAACATTTTTATCACCCCCAAGAAGAAACCCTTATTTGTTAGCTGTTACCCCCATCTCCTTTTCTCCCCTCCCCCAACCTTAGGCAACCACCAATCCACTTCCTGTCTCTAAAGATTTGCCTATTCTGGACATTTACAAAAATGGAGTTCTACAATGTGTGGTGTTTCGGGTCTGGACTCTTAGCATAATGTTTTCAAGGCTCATCTATGTTGTAGCATGTATTAGTACTTCATTTCTTTTTATAGCTAAATGATATTCCATTATATGGATATACCATATTTTGTTTATCCACTTAGCAGTTGATGTACATTTGGGTTCTTTCCACTTTTTGGCAATTATGAATAATGCTATGAACAGTCATGTACAAATTTTTGTGTGGTGTATGTTTTCATTTCTCTAGTGTACATTGCTTACAAGTGAAATTGCTGGGTCATATGGTAACTCTTATGTTTAACCTTTGAGGAACTGCCGGACTATTTTCTAAAGTGGCTGTGCCATTTTACATTCCCACCAGCATTGTATTTATTAGTTTATTAGGGTTCTAATTTCTCTATATCCTTGCCAAAACTGTTATTATCTGAGGACCAGCTTTTTTGTTTTGTTTTTAATGACAGTAGGCTGGAAAGCAATGTGGAAGGTTGTTGAAAATGAGAACATCTACTGTGTATTAGACAGTAGGGTGGGTACTCTTCATTTCTTTTTCTGATTTTTGCCACAGCCCTGCAGGGTCAGTGGTCCTATGAATATGTTACAGATAATAAACTGAAAAAAATGTGGGGAGGAGAGAGAAATGGAACATTAGAAAGAGCTGCAACTAACTAATTTCAGAAATTCAGATGGCATAAAGAATATTTTTTCTTCTTCCTCCACTCCTCATACCTGGTTGTTAGTGAAGACAATGAGTTATTTGTGAATATTTTAAAACTGACGTTTTTACAAGTCTTTGAGTTATAGTTGTTTTGTTTGGCAGGTGGAAGAGAGAGAGAGAGAGAGAGAGAGAGAGAGAGAGTGTGTGTGTGTGTGTGTGTGTGTGTGTGTGTGTGTGTGTGTGTGTGTGTGTGTGTGTGTGTGTGTCCTCCCAAGTTTAAAAGATCACTCAGGTAACAATAGTCTACTTGGGAGACTACATAATATAGTGGGAAGTGGACAGGATTTAATCAGAGTTGAATCCCACTCAGTAACACTTAGTAACAACTTGGGCAAGTTGCTTAACCTCTCTGAGCTTCAGTTTCCTCGTCAGTAAATCTCTGCAGGATTATTTAAAGATTAAGTGAGATAAATTGGGTGTAGATCCTGACATAGAGCAGGCATGTAATATATGTTGGTTTCTTCCCCCGAAAAAGTGTGTAGAGTGAGAATGAAAAAGGATCAAGAGCATAGTCCTGGAAAAGTCTCATGTTAAAGAAATGGGCAAAAAGAGCCAAAAGCTGTTTAAATAGATGGGTAGGAGTGGCCACAGCTGAAGAATAACCCAGAGGAAGTGATGCAGCCAAAGTCAAAGGTAGAGCATTTCAAGAAGTAAGAGTTGGTCACCAGAATGCAATCAGAGAGGATGATTGACAGTGGTCCCTTATTTGTGGCATTTAGAAGCCCTTTGGTGCCTGGAAGAGAGCTCTTTTGGGTGGGAACCAGATTTTAAGGGGTTAAGCAGTGAACTCAAGCTGGTATATAAAGGAAAAGTGATAACAGAGTAAAAGGGAGGTAGAACTTTTCCTGTTTTGTTTTGCTTTTTTTTTTTTTTTTTTAAGTAGAGTAGATTTGAGTGTTCATTCTTTCATTCCACAATTGTGCTAGCTGCTATGCAAGGCACTGGAGATATAATGCTGATCAGGTTTATAATCTGAGTGAAGCAGGGAGAGTAGAGAGAGGAGGGAGTGAAGGTAACAGAAATGAAATGGGATAACCAAGGAAGGAAGAACCTGCAGAGGAGAAGGGACCACTCTGCAGATTCTGCTTGGAGGGAAGGAAAGAATTGTCTCTTCTGAGAGAGAAAAGTGGTGCCTTCACAGGTGAGTTTAGAGGTGGATTGAGGGGAAGTAGGTGGTGTTTGAGTGAAGGTCTTTATTTTTTCAGTGAAGAGAAAGGCCAAATTACTGGCTGAAAGGGATGTGGGTATTGGGTTAGAGTAGGAGATCTCGAATTATAGTAAAATTTGGACCAGAAGAGTGAAAAAGGACAAATACAAATTTATTAGAGTCTGTTAATCATTGTGACGAGATTCCGATTTCTCTGATCAACACCACCGTCCCTCTCCACCCCTGAAACTCAGTTCTTTCTCGCCTTTGAATTCTGTGTTCTTCTGGAGTGACGCTAGGTAATTTTGATCAACCGTCATTTATTCTGAATCCCTAGAGAATGTCTAGAAGATAGGATTGTATTCTTTTTTCCTTTGCTGAATGAGAAAGATCAAGTTTTCTTTATTTCTTTGCTATTGTTGTTCTTCTAGTTTACTTGTTTAATTCTGGACGTGGGATTGGTGTTCAGAGATGTGTGCTTGATTTTGAAGTTATTTTGGCCACGTATGTTTAGAGGTGTGAACTTATATGTTATTGTTGAAAATACTGTTTATCTATGTGATAGCTGAACTGTGAGAAAACTAATAGAAACATTTTTAGAGATGGATCTAGGATTCTCGAATTTGCAATGTATTTTAAAATTCACAATATCTGATTCAGCTTTCAGATGATTCTTTTGAAAATTCAAACAAAACACCTGGACAACCTAAAAAAGAAATGAAGAAGGAAGATACAGTACCTTGGTGGATGACTGAAGGCGATTTTGAAGATGGTGGTAAATATTGCTAATTTTTAGTTTCAAATTATTTGACCACAAGGGGTCAGTCAAGACTTTTAATTCTGGATTTTGTTACTGAAAATAATACTAATACTGTGGATTTTTGAGGTTTGAATTGATTTTCATATTCACTTTATTAGATACTTATTATGTAATTATGAATCTGTGTTTTTGCATTATCAGGTTATTTTGCATTGAGGTAATTTATATTTACTCAAAGTTGATGAATAGTTCAGGAATATTTATATGTTATAATACTGTTTAATGGTAAATTGATTTAAGGTGATTTGATAAAATATTCTGGCAGTGTATTAATGCCATCACATTGGGAAGATTTTAACACATCTATAGATTTTGATATCACATTTTGTTAATAACAGTAGTAAAAAAAATATAATTTACTGCTTGATGGTATAGACCCCATTATTGATCCTTTCTGCCACACGTTTATACCTGTTTCAGAACTATTCCTAGTCACATTTTTACAAATGCAAAATTACTTTCTTGAGTTTTTCTTACAATATATAGAAAGTATATGTCATATATGGTATACTTACTATGTATGATACTGCCATACCAATAAAAAAAAACCCAGACTGCTATTTAAGTGCCTGCATTCGCACTACTTTTGGATCAGTGTTAAGCACAAATTTGTAAATTGATAGAATTTCTGTATCTCTTCTCTGGGGTAAAAATTTACCTGAGGCTTTTGTTTTTTCCCCATAAAATTAAGCCTGGATTCCTTAGTATGACCATTAGGGCTCTACATAATCTGACTGAAACCCTCTTTTCTAGCTTCATGTGCTCCAGCCACACTCAATTATTTCTTTTCTCCTGGAAAACCTTAGGCTCCCATGCCTCTCAGCTCATGCTTCCTTGCCATTAGCAAGCCTGTCTTCTCTTCCTTATTGTTCAGTAAAGCTTGGCATCATCACTTTTTGCAATCCTTCACTAACTCTTCTAGCTTTGTTGTCAACACATTTATTTTCTCCTTTGTTTTGATATCAAAACACCCATAATAGAACTTACACATTGTGTTGATAGTTGTAGCCTATAGGTTGGGAGCTTTATGGGTCAGGAAACACTTCTTTTTCCTTATATCTCCTTAACAGTAAATAATAATTGTATTTAATACAGGTTGAGTATCTCTTATCCAAAATGCTTGAGACTAGAAGTATTTCAGATTTTGGATTTTCTCAAATTTTGAAATATTTGCATATACACATTGAGATATCTTGGGGATGAGACCCAAGTACAAACCAGAATTCATTTATGTTTCATATATGCCTTATACACATAGCCTGAAAGTAATTTTGCTTGTTATATAATATTTTAAATAATTTTGTTCATGAAACAGTTTGTGTACATTGAACCGTCAGAAAGCAAAGATGTCACTATATATGAGGGAATTTCAAAAAATTCATGGAAAGTGGAATTAAAAGATAAAAATAAAAAATATAAACATTATTTCCTACCATAAGCTCCATCAAGTTCAAGACACTTTTGTACATTTCCTTAATATACAGCATAAAGAACAGAGAAGTGACTGTCAAATCTACTCTAACATTCATTTACAGGTTGAACACCCCTGAGCTGAAAATCCAAAATCTGAAATGCTCCAAAATCTAAAACTTTCTGAGTGCTGACATGATGCCACAGGAAGAAAATTCCACACTTGCCCTCATATGACAGGTTGCAGTCAAAACACCGGTGCCCAACACACAGTTTATTTAGTGTCCCCAAGGGAAAAAAAGCCCTCTCAGCCCTCATCAGCTGTTAAATATATACATGAGGTGTCTTTCAAAAGGTACACAGAAAATGTGTATTATGAAAAAACTATGCATGGACTGCAAAATTTCTTTGTGCCAAAATAAACTCATACTAACTTGTTATAACATATCTGAACAGGATCTAATTTGAGGCACCAAGAAGGGTAAGACATCAGTTTGAAAAGAGAACCTATCAGAGTGACATGAATTCTGCTAGGATTGAAGCAAGAACAAATATCAAGCTTATGGTGAAGCTTGGGTGGAAGAATGATGAACTTATTGATGCTTTACAGAAAGCTTATGGGGATAATGCCCCAAAGAAATCAGCAGTTTTCAAATGATAACTTATTTAAGAAGGGATGAGATGATGTTAAAGATAAAATTCACAGGCAGCAGACCATACACGTCAATTCGTGAGAAAAAAAAAGTAATCTAGCTCATGCGCTGATTGAAGAGGACTGATGATTAACAGCAGAAACAACAGGCAACATCTCAATTGGTTCAGCTTACATAATTTTGACTGAAAAATTACAGTTGAGCAAAATTTCTGCTCGTTGGGAACCAAAACTGTTGCACCCAGATCAGCTGCAGACAATAGTAGAGATTTCCCTGAAAATTTTAAACAAGTGTGATTAAGATCCTAAAGCATTTCTTTGAAGAATTTTAACAGGAGATGAAGCATGGCTTTACCAGCATGATCCTGAAGACAAACCACAATCAAGGCCATGGCTCCCAAGAGGTGGAAGTGGTCTAGTCAAAGCAAAAGCAGACAGGTTAAGAGCAAAGGTCATGGCAATGGTTTTTTGGGATGCTGAAGGTATTTTGCTTGTTGACTTTTTGGAGGGTCAAAGAATGATAAAGTATGCTTATTATGAGAGTGTTTTCAGAAAGCCAAAGCTTTAGCAGAAAAATGCCTGGGAAAGCTTCACCAGAGAGTCCTTCACCACGAAAATACTCTTGCTCATTCCTCCTGTCAGACAAGGGCAATTTTGTGAGAGTTTTGATGGGAAATCATTAAGCACTCACCTTACAGTTCTGATTTGTCTCCTTCTGACTTCTTTTTGTTTGCTAATCTTACAAAATCTTTAAAGGGCACCCAACTTTCTTCAGTTAACAGTGTAAAAAAGACTGCATTGACGTGGTTGAATTCCCAGGACCCTCAGCACTTCAGGGAAGGACTAAATGGCTGGTATCTTCTACCTTATTGAAAAATTCAGTACATTTTTTCTTAAATCTGCAAACCATGCAACAGTGCTAAAGTTTGCATGTGAAGAATTGTTTTTAGAATTTTTTCTCCTTGTGGTGCTTGAAAAGGATATTAAAGGATGAAATACTATTGGAATTGTTGACAAAAATTTGGAATTTAATTAGCATCAAAGCCTTTTTTCTAGAAGATAATTAATCAGAGCAGTAATATGCAAACTCACCCTAAAGGGAAAGAATAGCTCCTAGACAAGAAATACTTGCATGTAGCCTGACTAAAGGTATTAATATTTTTTTAAAAGAATGTATCAATCAAAAATAGATTTGATTCATAAAAGAAGCAAAGAAGGATAGTCAAGAAGCAGACTTTGACAGTATCCACTTAAACACAGGAGAGAGTGTTTTTCTGCCCCAGGAAATAACCTGATTCCTGGTTCAATCACAAACATTTATTGAGTTCATATTATGTTCTCTACTAAGCACTAGTATACAAAATATGATTCCTGCCATTAAGAATATAGAAGTTTCTGAGACAGAATTGAACAGCCCTCTTGAGGAAAGGAATACATTGCCAATATTAGATAACATTAAATATTAACATTAAGGAACTTCTGCATTATAATTTTGCTTTGTATTTCAATTGCCATAAGGAGGGTGAAATGTTCTGCCTAGATGGTAAAACTGTTTGATCTTCTTTCTGGTTATACTTCTCATGAATAACTGAACTGGATCTTGGTTTCTGTTGTATTAGTCTCTAAAGAGCCTGGTTGGTGTGAGTCATGTCTCAGAGTCCAGCTTCAGAGCCAGGATGAGTCCCTGGACAGTTGCTACGTGGCACCCCAACCATGGCATGTACTTTTTCATTCGAAGTGTCTGTGGATATATGTCTTGTTTTTCTGCAGCTGTGTGGAAGTTACTGTTTGATCCAGTAAAACCATTATTCACACAAAGCCATAATATAAATTGATTCTGAACCCTTTCCAAGAGGACCCTAGTTAGGAAATAGAAGTTGGAATTTGTGACTTCCTCATAAGGCTTCCTTCTAACCAGAAGTGATGATTTTTACCTTTTCCATTTATCGGGTTTTTTACAACAAATAATAGTAAAGAAACTTTGATATTGTATAACTTTTCCAGTGTTTTCTAGTGCACTTGGAATAAAGAGCAAAACCCTACCCCTGGCCTATGAGGACAAGCATGATCTGACTATTGACTTTCTGCTGTAGGCTTATTTCTTTCCAGACTCACACTCACTCTTTGGGTCCAGCACTGCTGGCCTTTTTTCATCATCAAATGTGGCCTGCCATTGTCGAGTCTTTGTACCTCCTGTTTCCCCTGACTGCATTCTCTCCCTTGCCCAATTCACCTAGTTATTTCCCACCATCCTTCACATCTTAGCAGAAGTGTTACTTCCTTACCAAAATATTCTTGGATTTTCTAGTCTTGGTATGGCCTCCACCACCATTAATATTTCATATATTTCCTTCAAAGCACTTAGGTTTATAATTTACATTTAACTGTCCTCTGTGGTCACTGCTCCTTCTCCAGTAACCTTCTCCAGTTACTGTTCTCTTTCCCACGTCTCTTGTTCCATTAGACCTGGAAAAGGGGTAGGTTGCTCTTCATTGCTTCTTCCAGACATTTCTCCCTCCAACTTCCTTATGAACCACATCATCAGACTACCCACTACCTCTCCATGTTGCAGTTATCTACTGATCTCTGGGTTATTCCTCCTCATTCTTCAAAGATTTTAGCTCCTGCTTCACTGTCAGTCTCCATTTCTCTCCTCTAATTCTTGGTGACTTCATCAACCATGTAGCTAATCCTTCTAACAACCTGACTTCTGAGTTCCTTGAACTAATTTACACCAAAAATCTTGTCTTCCACCACATCATAGGCACCTACTCCCTCTAATAGCTTCTCAGGTCACTCTTTATAAAAACTAATGACCCACAAGTTGCCCCACTTCCCCACCCCCAGCCCTGTGCCCTGTGCCCTGACTTCTCTGGCCTCTCAACTTACACTACCTTTCCCTTGCTCGTGCCACTATAACTGCAGTGGCCCTCTTATTCTTCCCACGTGCCTGGCATTCTCCTGGCTTAGAGGCTTTACACTTGTTTCCTCTTCCTCCAGATATTCACATGGGTTGGTCCCTCACCTCCATCACGTCTTAGCTCACATTTTGACTGGTCGGTGAAGGCATTCCTGACCACCCTATTTAAAGTTGCAGTGCCCTGTGCTTTCGTATTCCCTGTCTTATTTTATTTTTCTTCTTGGCATTTATCATTTTCTAATGTACTATTTAATTGTAACATACTTATCTTACTTATTGCGTGTCTCTATTCACATAAATATAAGCTTCACAAGAGCAGGGAATCACCAGCATTTATCCCCAGCATTTCGAACAATGTCTGGCCTGTAGTACACACCAATAAACATTTGTTATTAAGTCTGCTTCTCCTATTAGACTTTAACCTTCATGATGATAAGGGCCTTCATTGTATGGCCAGCAGTAACACTATACTAGGCACATAGATTGTCAAAAGATCTGAAGAGAATAGATGATATTCAAAACCTTTACAGTATGAACATAAATTATACTTCTTGCCCAGGGTTCATGGAACATTTTTAAAACTTTTTATTAAAAAATTTTTGAGACATGTACAGAGTGAAGTAGAATGTACCCCCTTGCAGTGAATTGAATGGCCCCTCAAAGTCACTGAAGCTTAATCCCCACTGTAACTGTTGAGGGTAGGAAATCCTGTTAATGGTAATTGAAAGGTGGGGCCTTGAGGCAGTTAGATTGTGAGGACTGTACTCTCGTGAATGAATTGATCCATTCTTGGAATAATGGAGTGGTTCTGGTGGCTTTAAAAGGAGAGTGAATGAGGAGATTAGTTGCTTTCTTTCTCTGCTCTGCCCTTCTGCCATGTGAGACCCCTGTGTTTCTGTGACCACCAACAGGGCCTTTACCAGATGTGTTCCCTGGACTTTGGACTTCCTAGCTTCTGAAACTGTAAACAATAAATTTTGTTTTTGTATAAATTACCCAGTTTTAGGTATGTATATTATAAGCAACAGAAACGGACTAATGCACACCTTGTACCCATTGCCTAGCTACAACGGTTATTAACTAATGGCCAGTCATGTTTTATCTACATCCCCACCTGTTCTCCAACCCCCCAACTGGATTATAACTGAAACAAACCTCCAACAGTGTATCACTTCTATTCACAGATATTTCAAAGTACTTTTCACATAAGGACTCTCTTTTTAAAATATAACTATAATAATATCCAAGAAATATCAATCATTCCTTAATATCATCTTATATCTTATCAGTCATAAAACACTTTTAATATGTTTAATATATATTAGTCTCAGAGAAGATTTCAAATTCCAAAATACTGTGATTATGATAGCCTCCCCTTCCCCAACAATACACACATATCCTGATATGATAATCTTTCCTGCAGTGAGCCACTGTTTCCAGTGTTTCAGAAATTATGACTTTGAAAGATCTTTTAATATTTCCATCTATTTTCTTGAAATATTTACACTGAGAAAGGAGCTTGTCTAGCCCTGTCATTGTCCTTAATTGTTCCTACTTTTCCCCCTTGTGTTTTATTATACTGGTTCATGCCCTCCACAGTCTATTTTCAGTAGTGTAGAGTCAAGCAACAAAAATACTCCAAAAACAGAGGGAGTAAGGCAGAAGATATTTTTTAAAATGGTGTGGTATACTATATTAAGTACTTGTAGTTCAAAGAATTTTTAAAAATCTTGTCTCATCATGCAAATTTTTGAAATATTCTACTTAATATGCACAGCACTCAAATAGAATTATTTTTCTTTTGTGAATTTTAGGACTGATAGATTTTTATTTAGTAGAGCACATTTATTTTGTAGGTACTATGCACAAAATTAGCATAACAGCATAATAGTTGGCATAGTGGTCAAAACAATTCTCCAAACATAAATATTCAACTATATTAAATCCTATTCCTAGGACTGCTTGGAACAAATGTAAGCTATTTGAAAACAAAGAAGACTTCTCAACCTGTTATGGAAATAGATGAGGACTCTGCTGAAAAGATTCAATTTCTTAAGAGCAGTGGAACCTCTATCTTAAGTATTGACAGCTTAGAAACAAATGGTAAGAAATGTGAGGGATATGAGTTGATAAAGTATTAATTATTATGCTTATATTTAGAATTTTTCAGAAATTAACTCATTACTGTTTTGGAGACTCCTTTACTGAAGCATGTAGACAGATTTAATATCTTCCTAGAGATTTAGAATTAGAACTCTAGAGAAGGCTTTTTTCATTGATTTGATTATGAATCTATATTTGGTGGGTAAGACATTAAATAAAATATTTATAAGCATTTTTTAAGTTTGCTATGTAATATGAATAAGTGCATTATTAAAATGAATTTTATCAAAATTCTGTATATTAATAAAATATAAATGTGCTTTCTATTTAGAGCTAGTAGCTTCTGAGCTCAATCATAGTATTCTTGGATTGGGATTGGACACATTAGAAGAACAAGAGGAGAAAGAACAATTTTTTGCCAGGCTTGAGAATGGCTTGACATCTTCCATTGATTATTCAAGATTAAATAAGGAATTGGATTCTAATGACTCCACACATTTTAAATCTTTACAGAGGTAAAGTAAATACAGTATAAACTATTAAATGATTTTTGTGTTTTCTATATTTTTGGAAGGTTGGGCATGGACTTAAATAGGGAAACTTTATAACAGGTAAAAATAAATCTTATTTTTTTTAACTTTAACTCTGTTTAACTGTTCATTATTATAGTGTAGGTTTTTCTTATGTTTTAACAGAATATGTTGATCTGTATTTGAGAGCCCACTCTGCCTCTAAATATCTGATATTTCATACTTCAGATGCTATTGAAGTATAGTACATTGCCAGCAAGTTCTTACTAGGAAAGTAATTTATTAAGTGATTTTCCACAGATAAAGTAAATAAGAGAGTCCAGGTTACTATTATAAACTCAGGAAAAAAGAACAGAAAGGGAAGAACCAGGGAACAAAGACAAGTTTGGTCTATGTCTTACCTCTATGCGTGGTTGACCCTGGTGATTATCAGGAAATCTCATTTATCCTAGAAATCCTACTAGTTGACTGTGCTGGTTCTCTCTTTAGTAGACCATTGCCATTCTCAAGACCTCTGTGTAACCTGAGGCCTTAAATTTCCACGGTTTAGTTATCCATGTAATTTTTTTTTTTATTATGAATGGAAATCAGATTACAATTTTATTTAGGATTTTGAGAACATGATAGTATAATTAAGTTCAGGGTCAGGAGCATTATAACCTCTGGTTATTAGAGTGCCTAGTCTCTTCAAGGTGATTAGTTTCTTTTACAGGATGAAACAGTACATTTACTGTTATGAACTGTGCAGGGTCTAAGCTTTATACCCTACTTGCTAGCAAGTTAGCCTGGCAGTTTTATGGATGTTGACAGTAAAACACAAGATTCCTGGGTCAAAAACAAAGGACCTTATTCCTTCAACAAAAGCAGTACCCAAATGTCAGCATTTGTTTGCATCAGTTCCCCATGTACCACTTAGTCCCATGGGGGCAGGGCAAAGGATCCATGATGAATGTCTGCACATGCAGTGGGTTGTGTTACAGGAGATGAACATTGGGCTTGGGGAATCTACCACTTTTATAGTAAGTAGAAACAAGCCTGCTCCTTGTCTGGGTTTAAATATCCCATCTCTCAAAATGGCTTACTGCAAGCATAACCTGGAGAAATGGCTTGGTAAAGAAGGGTCAAGGCTTTGCATCTTGGCATACTCAGCAAGAACATGCAGGGACACTCAGGGCCCATGGTGATTGCCTCTCCTAACAGTGACAACACAAATTAAGCATGCACTGGTTTGTTGGCCACAATTTTTTGCCCCTTTGCAAATATTTCTTAACTTTTTGTTATTTTTTTAAACAGTATTCTTAACTATTAATACTTCTGCTCTAGAACAGGCTGGTCAGAGTACGGCATAGCAATGAGTATGCAATATTAGGTGTTTGACACTATTGTTGTTATTATAGTCTTATAGTTTCTTAGGTCTGCTAATGATCTCACTAAAGACAGGGTTGATGGACTTAAAAAAGGTAGAACTGATTCCTTGATTTGAAAGAAAGCAGTATATGAACTGATTTATCCAATATAGTTAAAACGTGCTCAGGCTCCTTTGTCCCCTTACTGAGTTTTTCTTGGTTTAAGGCTCCTATTCAGCTTCCATTTCAGGATTAAATTGCTTATTAGGATGTTAATGCTGACCTTGGCATTTTTTTCTGGCCTCCATATAGACTTCACTGTTTCTCATAGTTTGTGGTCAGTTCCTAATCTTTAGTGTAGAAGGTATCAGGGTCATGAGAACATGTATACATGTAAATGCACACATTTATATATAAAATTGTGTGTATTTGCATATAAATTTAAGAAATATGACTTTTTTTCCTTTTTATTTCTTTTGTAGCTACAATTAGTCTTAGGCTTTGAGGATCCTTTATTTTCAAAACAATTTTCTTACAGCTCTCAAATCCTTAGCTGTTGATAGAACAAGAGTACTTGAGAAGAAATATGTAATTTTTAGAGATTCTTAAAAAATATACACAGAGTTACATGAAAATGTGTTAGTAACATATAATGCTAAATGAAATAAATATTTTTTTCAGTAATCAAGCCAATGTTGAACTAACTGAAGATAAACATGAGGATGAATCAAAACATAAAGAACTGGCAGGTAATTTTATTGATTTTAAAGTGTATAATATTTGAAAAGATAATAGAGCTTTTAATAAAGACATTGATAAAAGAAAAATAATTGAAAGGAAAATTATGTTGCCTTGGAAAGAGCTTTGAACAGGTAGAGTGAAGTAATCTGAGCTATGAAGCAATTGTTAAAAGTGAATTACTGCCTTATTTGTTGAGAGTGTGCAGTGGACCAGTTGGGAAGATCAAAAAAGAGTTTTTATGCCAGGATTGTGGGAATCTGTGAAACCAGGACAAAGACCTCCAAAGTGTGGTTGTAGGGTATTATACCTTTTTCCATCTTTTGACTTTTGATCTGTCTGTTTAAAATGGTTCTCTCGTAGACTGCATATGGCTGGGTTTTGCTTTTCTGTCCAATCTGACCATTTTTGACTTTTAATTGAAGTGTTTCTACCCCTTACAAAAATGTGTTTATTGATATTGTTGTTTACAGTTTTGCCATTTCTTTTCTATCTTTCCATCTTTTTGTTATTGTTGTTGCTTTTGTCCTTCGTTCTATTATACTGAGTATTTATGGTGTTCCATTTTATTTCTTCTTTTGGCTCTGTAGTCATACCTTTTCGTTGTATTTTTTTCTCAGTTGCCCTGATTCACAATATATATCTACCTTATTAGAGTCTACTTTCAAATAACATTGTATCGAGTTATTTATATGATCTTTAACAACAGTAAACTTCCCCCAACCATATTGCTATTTTTGTCATGTGTTTTTCTTCTACATGCCTTAAAAACCCCACAATGCATTATTATTGTTGTTGTTGTTGATAAAACAATGATCATTTAAAAATATTTTTAAGAAATATAAAAAATGTATATTTATGTAAAAATTTATATTTTCCTCATATTTACCATTCTTAGTGCTTTGTATATCTTTGTATAGATTTGAGTCTCTACCTAAAGAACCTCCTTTAACATTTCTTGTAGTGCAGGTTACCACAAGGAACAAATTCTCTAGGCTTTCATTTGTCTGAAAATATATTTTGCCATTGTTTTTGAAGAATACTTCTGTTTGATATAGACTTTTAGGTAGAGTTTTTTGTTGTTGTTTTGGACACTTTAATGATTTCCTTCTATTGTCCTCTACCTTATTTCTCCTGAGAAGTCACTGGTGGTTCCTATTATTGTTTTTTATATATATTGTATCTTTTTTTCCTCTGTTTTAAAGATTTTCTCTTTATCTTCCTATTTTGGCACTTTGATTATGATGTGTGCTTTTCTTGTACTTATCCTGTTTGGAGTTGGGTGAGGATCATTGATCTGTAGATTTATAGTTTCCTTCAAAATCAAGAAATGTTTTGGCCATTAGTTCTTCAGATATTATTTCTGCTTCCTGCCCCTGCCCTCTGTCCCTAATTACAAGTATAGTAGAATGCTAAGTTTTGTCTTAACAGGGCACTAAGACAAAACCTGTTCCGTTTTTTTAAAACCTTTTTCTGTGCTTCAGTTCCTATTGCTGTGCCTTCAAGTTCACTGATTTTTTTCTTTAACCTCCTGTTAATCCCATCCATTGTTGTTGTTCTTTTTTTCTTTAAAAGTTCCTTTTTTTTTTTTTTATCTCTTTAGTATCTTTCCTCATTATGTTCATTTTTTCAAGTCCTCAATGTTATGCATATTCTATAGATACCAATATTTGTTCATTTCTGGGACTCTCTGTTGGCTGCTTTTTTGGGACAGTTTTTCCTGCTTCTTAGGAGTCTAGTAATTTTTTATTGGATTTTGTGGATTTTACATTGTAGAGTGTCTGGATTTCATTTTCTTCTTTTAAAAGTATGCTAGATGGTCAATCCTGCCATTTGATTCTTTCAAGGCTCTTCTTATGCTTTGTTAGGGTAAGTCTAGAGTAGCCACTCTAGGTATTGTTTAACCCTACTACTAAGGCACATCCCTTCTGACATTTCTACTGAATGTGCCTAGTAATCACCAAGGTCTTTCCATTCAAGCAGGTTAGAGCTCAAATATCTCTCTGCCCTGTGTGAGTTCTGGAAATTGTCCAGCCTGCAGCTTTCCAAGTTGCTCTCAGTTCATCCTACACCTTAGCTTGGTATTCAGCAAAGCCTCAAGGGGCCCCCTATGCAGATTTCTGGAGTACTATTTCTACATAGTTATCTCCTCTCTTGATTGCTGCCTTACAACTTCTAATTACCTCAGCCTTTTTGAATTCTTACCTCTGTCGACTGTCCTGATCTCTTCCTCCCTGCTCAGCACTCCAAAATATACATACCTTCAGCTAATTGTAGGGCTCAGCTCACTTGATTATATTTTAGGAATCATGTTTTTTTGCTGCCAGTTGTTTAATGTCTGAAAATAGCTGTTTCATTTATTTTGTCCAGTTCTAATTGTTTACAAAGGAGGTTAAGTACAATCCTTTTAACTCCAACATGGCAAAAGAGAAAGTCCTTTAGATCATACTTAAATTAAAATTTGCAACTAAATTTGCCAACAAAGGGTGAAAAATGTCTCCCGAAGGGATCTTTTAGATCTTTTACATTGAATTTGGTTTACTTTATCTGAATTTTAAGGACATTTTTTATTTATGCAGGTATTTTCAAAGTTATACAAGGGTAGAGAATATAATAATATAATATACCTTGACTGTGTAACATCTTCCTGCCAAAAAGGTCAGAGTGCTATAAAGTAATATTCTCATTATATATATGTATGTGTACAAAAATTCTGAATTCTATCCTTAAACTAAAAAAAAATGCCCTAAAATATGATTAGCCTAATATTCTCATTGTTTTTCAAACAATGTGCAAGAGCTTGGGTGTTGTTCTCTCTGATATTTCTCATATGAGAATCATCTTCTTAATTTGATTTTACTTTCATTTTTTTCTTTTTTTTTTTTTTCCAACTGAGACCACCTCAGCTTTCATTTTTATGTAAACTTAATTTGCCTTGATGTTTGTTTCTGAAATCACTGACATGGTCTTTGCCTTTCCTTTATTTCTTATTTCTTTCCTTTTTCTCTGTGTCTACCAATGATATTTTCTTCTTACTTTGAACCTACTTTATCCATGACAAATTCCTGAAGAGGGGATTGGTCATTCATATGTTGGATGGTAGTTTTGCCTACAGGCTGTTCAGTTACTTAATGAAAATAACAAAATGTACTTTTTAAAAATGTGCATTAAAAGGCCAGCCTATGGCTCACTTGGGAGAGTGTGGTGCTGATAACACCAAGGCCACGGTTTCGGATCCCTTTATAGGGATGGCCGGTTAGCTCACTGGGTGACCATGGTGCTGACAACACCAAGTCAAGGGTTAAGATCCCCTTACCGGTCATCTTTTAAAAAACAAAAAAACCAAAACAAAAACGTGCGTTAGATTAGCACTTTTCCCAATCAGAAATAGTATTCGGCCTTATTAACTTTTGATTCAGATTAAGTGATAGACTAGCTATAAAAATACTAACAATAATTACTGTTAGTAAACATAATAGGTGACACTTATATACTGTATATTATATATCAATCACTGTTTTAAACACCTTAAGAGTTTATCTTCTCAGCAACGCTTCGAGTTAAGTGCTATTATCATCCCCACTTTACAGATGGGAAAAATGAGGCAAAGAATATGTGAACTGCCAACAGCTCTACAGCTGAAAGTAACAGAACTAGAAATTGAATGTAGGCCTTCTGGCTCCAGGTCATGCTCTTAAGCACTATGCTGTACCACCTGAACTGTTTCTTACACTGCTGTCTGCAGTCACACACACACACACAGTACAGCCCCTTCCATTGAGTCCTAATTTGCAAGTTGTTGTCTAAATTCAGTGTCATATTCTTCCATATCTCTTCTCTCCTTGTTCATCATCTTTTCTTAAGCAAATCTTATCTCTGAGGTTACTTATCTCTGATTCCAACCTAGAATATTAAAGTGTCAATCTTCTTATATTGGCCCTAGTTCCTAGAAGTACATCTGATAAAAAGTAATTGCTCATAACTGTTTTGTGAATTTAATGTCTACTAAAACTTAGGAAATCACACTTTTTCCTCGTGTGGAAGAGAAACAGAGTTGACCTTCTCAGCCGCGGAATATAGATATTAACATAGTTAACCAACTAACCTAGCTTACCTGCCTAAGTTACAATACCCATGTTGTTCCAACCTCATATTTTTTATGAGCGAAAAAGGAGACATTTTTGTACCCAGATCTCACCAGAAGCATCCTATTTAACTTCCAAGCCCTTGCAAATTTTTTCCCAAACTTCCAGTACACTCAAGTTGCCCCCTCCATTCTAAGAGAAGAGTAAGAGACAGACATTCTAGAAGCAGACTTCCTAGTACCTCATGCAGTCTTTTTCCCATCAGGCCATCCTGTTTCTCAACGTAATATAATTTTTTGAAATACAAATAAGATTATGTTTGTTTCTAAAATGTCAGTTCCACTCTGAAAAGGCTGTTCCCCTTCTACAGCCCTTAGATTTCAATCAGTCCTTTGATTTAGGAGCTATAGACAAGAAGTTAAAAATTGATGAAGAGATCCTGGCCAAATAATCCCTGCCCCACCCTCCCCATGGGTACACCTTTTCCTTCTGCTGCAAAGCCATTGAGATTTAATTTGGGGGCTTTAGCCGAGAAGTGCCCAGAATTGGGAAATAGCAAAGGTCATGTAGCATATAGGACCAGTATTTACCTAAGGGAAGGGGTCAGAGATAAGTGTTTCATGAGTACTGTTTAAATCTTCCAGTAGAGGGTATGATCTTAAATCATACCTGCAGAGGCCAAAACAAGCACCTTAAAATAAGCAAAATCCAACCTTTTCAAGAGTGTCAGCATTTCATAAAAGTTCTGCCTTTTATAAGTAATCAGTTGGAGATTTTTGTCTTTAGAAAAAAATATATTAAAAGTTTTATTTTAAATGTAATATAAAATCTTTAGGACAGCTCTAGAAATGTTTAGTTGGTTAATAATATAGAAGATTAAAATTATAAAACGCTTAGAACTATTTGAAAGTACAAAAAGTACTAAGACAGTCTTACAAATTAAACTCATTAAATCTTTGCAAAAAATATGTTCTCTAAAGGTACCTTTATGTTAATATTTCAATAAGTTATTCTCATACAGACGTCTTCCTTTGGAAATCAACAGTCTTTTCCTGGAATTTGACTTTTTTGACAGTATGATTGTTGTACTTTTTAAAATTATTTTCTTTAGAAAATTACAGTGATGATTTTGAAGATGAAGAGGACATTGATGCACCTTTGATTACTAATGATGTAGAGACTCATTCCAAAGAAAATCTCAAATCAGAAAAAATAAATGTACCCAAACAGGTATATACATCAATTATATATTTGACAGTTTTGTAGTTTCTTTCATCAACTTAGCCAACTGTTGCCATATGAAGAGTTTGAAATCTGGTGTTCTTTATAGTCTTGCTCGTTGTTGTAAACTTGGTCTCTGAACACTCAGTTAAACACTTTACCTCAGGATGTCAATTCAATATAAATTTTAATGAAAAAATCATGCCAATTGATTTTATAAGGGATTTCTTTCAGCAAATAATTTCCTTAAGTTAAGCTTTAGAAATTGAAAACTTAATTAAAAATTCAAAACTAATTTTTAAATAGTTATATTGAAATACACTTTTTTGGATAGGGCTTGTCCCTGTACTACAGCAAATACCCCTCCTTAGTATTTATGGTAGTGGTGACATTAATGTCTGAAATTTATTTGGCTAAGATAAGGAATTACATTATTGCATTCATATTCAGTGGTGCCGTGGTCTGTTCTCTTATTTCCCAGTTCTTATGGACACTTGTTCAGGGCTACTACTACATATTGCATTCTGTATAGAAATTATCTTTGAAGCTATCTAATAGTAGGTAGGAAGACAATTTCTATTTGTTATTTTGTTCTTGATCTGGACAGTCTCTTTTGGGAATGCATGTTAGAACTAGATGTTTTGAATGTGTATGAAACCATAGACTCTCTGAATAGAAGAGAGAATGCTTTATGTATACCCAGAATGCTTTCTGGGTATACATAAATACTTTCATTTTTAAATTTACTTAGTACTTTGTCCTTGTGTATCTATATGTCACTCATAAAAAAATCAAGAGGAAACAAGAAAAACAAGATGACTTTAAAGATAACACAATGATTCATATGACCTGATGAGTATCCTTAGAAATTTAATGGTATTTATATTTGGAATATGACAATTACAGTATTTTATGAAAAAAATTAATAGGTAAGTAGAAGCATGATAGTGCACTACATTAAGGAAGTATAGCCTGCTTGAAAATGTGTCATCCTAAATGTGGAAGCCTTGTACAGAGCTGCCTCGGTAAGAATCAAAATAGGAAGGAATTAAAGCTCTGTTATTACCGAAGAACCCTACACGTTGCCTAGCCAGGTGGGAAATATGGGTGATACTAATTAGAAAACTTATTCTGAGGGAAACTATAATATTAAAGAATTTCATCTGTCTTGCATATTGGTGGCCCACCCTTCTGAAAATTGTGTCATTTGAAATGTAGATAAAACAATGAGTAGAAGTTGTATTTAGTCATTAATTTTGAACAATAAGAGAAAAATGGTATTGTTGTAATTGCAGGACTCTTATGTGAAGTCACCCTGTTATCCTGAAGTTCAAAACACAGGAGAATTTTTGAGCAGGCTAGATGAGCCTGGCACCTAGACACTTTAAGCAAGGCTTTTTCGGGCCTAAATTAATTTTGTTAATTGCCAAAGTCCAGAAGAGATTTTGAGAAGTTCTCTCAGAGCTACAGTCTGTCTAGTCTTGAAAAATTATTGTTGATTGAGAGTGGTGAAGGAACCCTAGAAAGTATAGTTCCCGATCTTTTCATAATGGAGTAAAGCACTGGTTTTCAAATTTTGTTACTGTTTGCATTGTGGTCGTTTTACATAATTTTGTTATCAAAACATATGATCATTTTCTTCTTTTAATTTAGGAAGAAGAGAAAACTGGCATGCTGGCTAATGGTAAATGTAATGTATATTCATGTATTTTAGTTGACAAAAAATTACTCTGTTCAGAATTTCATCTATATTATTCTGAATAAATTGCTGTCTTTGTTTTTAAATATCTCTAAGGAATTAAAGTTCATAGCTTTTCTCAGTAATGTGTCTCTTATGCCTATCTTGAATCCACCCTGTTATATTTGAGGATATTTCTTGTCTGTTATTTTTCTAAGGCCCTTTGCCTTTCACATATAAATGTACATTGGAAGAAACCTATGCTTGTTATATACTAGGGGCCTTCAAAAAGTTTGTGGAAGGATTCATATTATCTTTTCATTCAGTTTTCCACAAACTTTTTAAAGTACCCTTGTGTGTGTGTGTGTGTGTGTGTGTGTGTGTGTGTGTGTGTGTGTGTGTGTGTGCATGGTGGGGGGACGTGCATGTATATTATATACTAAGGGACTTCAAAAAGTTCATGGAAGGCTTCATATTATCATTTCATTCAGTTTTTCCACAAACTTTTAAAAGTATGCTCCTGTGTGTGTGTGTGTATTTATATTTATATATCGTGTTTATTTTATACATATACACACATATATTACATCATGCTTGTTATATATATATATGAAACCATGCTTGTTATATGTATATTAAACCATGCTTATACATAAATAAGATTATATGCTATTTGTTTTGTTTTTATATGCATTGCAGATGATTAAAATATTTTTATTAGATCAAAAGAACCACACAAATTGCTCTATATTCCTTATATTTTTTCTTTTGTATTCTTCCAGTTGTGCTGCTTGATTCATTAGACTCTGTTGCAGAGGTCAACCTTGATGAACAAGATAAGGCAACAACTAAGCCAAAGGCCCTAACAGAAATTACTGATAATGAAATGACAGGAACAGGTAAAAGTGTTTGAAAATCTTACTATTTTCTGAATATGGACTTTTTGACTAATTGACTTCATTTCTAGGAAAATATATGTAATAAACATATTGACAATAAAAACTTTAAATGTCACATTTTTCTACTATATTTAACAATTTAAATAATCGCAACTAGCTAATGGTAACATTTAATGCTAGTAGGCCAAGTAAAGTTTGATTTTAAATAAATGTGTATTAATAAATGAATGAATGCTGTTCATACGAGTGTAGCACTGTAGGTGAATGTTAACTAATTTTCTGTGACCCTCCTGAGTATTCAGTTAAATTTGCCATTTGTAGGAGAAATGGGACTTTGGTCTTATTGTGCTTTTCCAAGTTCCCTCTCTAGGAAAATGATAGGTCACGTTCCAAGATTCGGAAATACCTAAGACCAACTATACTTTCCTAAACCTTATAAAGGTCTTTGAGATAATGCCTTTTTAAACTTTTTTAAAGCAGTAAAAACCTTATCTCTCATTGAAATCTTATGTAGAACTCTTTACATAGGTAAAAATGGTATTTTATCAGTTTAAAAATATAAGCTCACATTTGTAACATTTACCTGTGAAATTAGTGAAAACAGTAATCATCCTTTAAAATTTTTGATATTAGGAGTTATAGAGATTTATTACATTCTCATGTCACCATCAGCCTTCCAATGTGTTTGTATATTTTGTTTTTATAAAAATATTCTTGATTTGCCCACAAATATTTGCACATGGGAACTTTTTAATTAACTTGCTTTGTAGTCTCAGGATACTGGTCAACTAAGCCAATTCAGACAGTTGGGAGAAAAATAGCAATACAAGCCACTAACCAACTCTAAACATCAGCTAGCATTTTATTTTTACTTAATCTTCTATTTCTTTTTACTTTTCTAATGAGGTATAATTTACATATAGGAAAGTTCATGTATCATAATTTTGCAACTTGATGAATTTTCAAATACTGAAAACATCCCTGTTACCAGCAACCTGATTAAAAAACAAAAGAGGACCCAACCATAATGTCCTGTCAAGTCTTTTGTTTCTAGTCACTGTCCTTCCAAGAGTCACCGTTGTTTTGACTTGTTTCATCCACTTCCACTGTAAAATATGAATATAAAAGTCAAAAAATCACAACTATCTATAAGACATAATTTTCCCATGAAGACAAGTTACTCACTCAGTTGTTGCCCAATTGAGTATTCTGCTATGATGAAAGCATATGCTGAGCACATGTCCCTTGCTTGGCCTTACTGCTGTTTATTTAAGTAACCATGTTACGTATCTGCTGTGATAGTCTGTCTGCTTACACAATTTTCAGTAAGTAGACATGAATTCTTTTGACAGACCGAGGTAGAACTACAACTTTTCAAATCAGCAGTATGTTATAGGAAGTTCATATATGTGCAGGATGGCAAGAGAAACTTTATTCTAAGATGTGCATGAAAACAAGTAAAGGAAAAGGCAGAAGTTGCCAAAAATATTACAATTCCATAATGTCTTTAAAATACTACAGTTCTATAAATGGCATATTTCAGTGTGCAGATTAGGTTCTATTATAATTTTTAAGTTTTAAAGCATGATTTAAAATGGAATTTCAATCAAACATCTGTGGAACCCATGATTTTCTTTGGAAAACTATGATTTTATGAAACAGTATGAAAACTATTGCTGTAGGTTATAAGAAAAACTCAAAAATAAAAAATGTATTGCTGAAAGTAAAGATTTTATTGAGACGATTCAAGCAATTATGTGAGGGTACTTCAAAAAGTTTGTGGAAAAATAGAATTAAAAGATAATATGAAACTGTAAACTTTTGAAATACCCTCTTATAAAACTATAGTTTTTTGGTCTTACTTCTTAAATGATATTGACTCTGAAATAAATTCATTAGTCAATTACTGGAAGGAGTAGAGTATGAATGTATTATCATGTAGACTTGGATTCATATTCCCAGCCTTGCCATTTATCAGCTGTATAACGTTGGATAATTAATACCTCTAAGCTTGCTTCTTTGTCTTTAAAATGACATCTTGTGATGGTCATTTGAGATAATATATAGTGCCTAGTACATTGTTAAGATTCAATAAGCAGTAGCAATTCTATGGTTGTTGTTGTTATCATTTATATCAACCCTCTGTTAATTTTAAAAGCTATAATAAAGAACCTGAAGGCATATAGAATAAACACTTAGTGGCTGTGGGGTGTTGAATTTACCTAGTATTTCAAAAATACACTTGAAAGTCTTGAAGTTATCATTTGAACTTTTAAGAACTGAAAAATTCAGAGTTTTTTTTGTTTTGTTTTACCATGTGTTTTGTTTTGTTTTATAATGTTTCTTCTAGCATAAAGCAGGCTTTGGTAAAACAATGTCCAAGATTGTCTTTTGTTAATAATTATTTATGAAATTCTTCGTGCTTTGTTGTATTAAGGGGGTTAGTATATATAAAAATGAGGTTTTCCTGACACCAGGCCAGATCTCACCTTTCTCTTGTCTCATGGGCAAGTCTTGTTTTGTGCTTTGGCTGTGTGTCTGGAGTAGTCACAGGATGACAGTATTGCTCCACGACACTAGACCCTTTTCTCTGCAAAATAGGATTTGACACTTCTCAACTTTCTAAGGTTGAAAAGTATAGGGGGCTTTGACTTGTAATAATATATAAAATAATCACATACAGTCCTCTCTTTTTAATGTAAAAGGCATATAAATGAGTCCTTATCATTAAATGCATGAAAAAATTTACATGATGCTGAAATTATTTTTAGTATGACTTGTATTAATGACTCAATTTAGGAGAAAAACACTTTTCCTTCCTGTTTTCTGAGCAGCCTCTAATACCTCTTTATCCTCCATTTTTCTCACTTTAAGTCATTTGTTTTTCTTTTTTTTTTTTTCATTCAAAATATTTTAACATTTCCTTGTACATATTTGTGGGGTGCAATGTGTTGTTTTAATACATGCATATACTGCACAATAATTCACTTAGGGTAGACAGCATAGGTCATTTGCTTTTCTGCATGTTTACTCTGCTGTTGCTTTAAAGCCTGGAACCTCTTCTTTCTGATAGCTCATACCTATTAAATTAGGTATGAGCATTCAATACTGCTGTGCTATTTACCATTGACGTCATTTTTTCTATGTATACACTATATATAGAGAGGAGAGAAAACACCTTCTGCCTTTCTTTTTTTCATAAAAATTAATTCTCTCCTTCAGTCATGCTACTTTGAGTCTAGCTACTGGTTTAGGGGAAATACTAGGATCACTTTAAAAGGCAAGACCTTTTTCTTTATGTCCTCTTGGGAAAATTTCTGCCCCTTAATTGTTGACAATTCTTTTCTAACAGTACCCGCCATTTTTTTGTTCTTAGTTTATATAAGCAAAATTGTTATTTATTGGGTGTGCTCCAAATAGCAGTGGTGACCTGAAGCATTAGCTACAAAGACATCTCATTGTAAGACATTCTTACACAATCTTACACGTAGCTCTTGGCTACCATTTACGTTTAGAGTTGAAAATAGCCCCTCAGAGTTGTACACTATATGACCTACAGTGTATATAGAGGAAGATGAGGCTATATATACTATTTAATTTTTAAGCATTAATTAACCATGGGTATCAAGAGGAGACTGGTCACCTATTTCTCTTCTTTTTTTCCACTCTTCTATGACTCATTTATCTAATTTTGAAAATTCCACTGATAGTAATGAAAGTTAGAAAATATTCATAAAAATCTGAGCTTATTATTGTTGTTAGTTTCTTCAAATTCTTTATACAATTTATGTCAGTTGGTGAGAAGAGAAGGTATTAAGGGAAGGAAGAATGAATGATGACAAGGTTTCTATCTTGTGTGACTAAGTAGCAATGCCATTAGCTAAAATAGGAAATACTGGTAGTAGAACAAGTTTCGGTGGGTAGTATGAAGGTACTTCAAAAAGTTAGGGGAAAGATGGAATTAAAAACTAATATGAATCTTTCCATGAGCTTTTTGAAGTACCCTTCTATAATAAATTCAGATGGGAATATATGTGACTTACTTATAGGATAATCTAAATATCTGTTAGGGAGTTTGATTTTCGGAAAAGAGGAAAGGACAGAAGACAGATTTAGAAGTCATGAGCATATAGGTAATAGTTAAAGCTGAGGTTCTTGATGAAATTAGCCAGGTCAAAAAAAAAAAAAAAAGGGGGGGGATTAAAAAAAGGGCTAAACGTAGAACCCTGAGATGAGCCATGAACCGTAAGTGATGGAGAAGTAGCCATCAGAGTGGTAGAAATAAGAAGAAGAAGAAGAGATGCAGGAGAAACAGTTACCAGGAAAAGGACGATGTCAAATATCTCACAAGTTTGAAGAGAACTAAAGATGGATGGATTTGATCATTAGGAAATTGCTTTTGATTGCAGCAGCTTTAGCAGGACGTTGGAACACATTTGAATTCCAAAGTAAGAGGAATGAATTGCAGTCGAAGAAATGCAGATTACAACATAGTTGGTGGTATGGGGAAACAGAGAGTGAGAGAGTGGTAGTAGGAAGGAGGGGGTAGAACCCTTCAAAGGAATATGTCAGTTTGGTAAATTTAAGAATGCGTAGTTTTATCCAGTGCAGAGGAATTCATTAAGGATAGTAGGGAGGAGAGGACAATAATTAGTGAAGTTAAATTTGACAGTTACCATGTCAGGACACATCTCACTTGCTGAAAGAGTTATTGAGCCTGCTATGGAGCCATACTAGTAGGCTGTAGCTACGAATAACCTAGGTTCATACTTACCTCTACTTTTATAATGTTGCTGTTTTTCTATTCTTGACAGATTAAAGAATGATATTAGTGTTTCATATTTCTCATCTTTGTGATGTAATTATACCTGGGGATTACATTTATTTCAACAGGTGTTTCTTATGGACAAAGCAGTAGTGACATTGAAGCCCTACATGAGGCTTATTGTCATATAGCCCATTCTTTGGGAGATGCAGACGAACAAAGAATTGAAAGTTACACAATGGAAAATATCAAGAGCCCAGCGAAAGATCATCCTCAAGAAAATGAAGAGTCTTCAAAAAACACCTCTACTACTGAATCTGGTAAAGGTAGATAGATTAGGTAGGTAGGTAGGTAGGTAGGTAGATGGAATTTTTCAGTCGTTTGAGATCCTCTGTAAATAGTTTCCAGTATAGTATAGTTTAAATACAATTTGCTGTGGTGATTGTTTCTCAGTCTCAACTTAATTAAAGGACTTGTTCAAATGAAACTTGGGAATCATTGGTTTAATTATAAAGTTGGAGCTGAGCACAGTAGAATTTCAGTTCCTCCTCTAATATGCCCTAACTAAATTAAAAAATCACTTAAGTTGATACTTTTTATTTTTTTGCATGAACATGTATAAAGGTGTTTTTTAATAAGGAACAGTATTTTGGGATCAACTAAATACATACTTAGCAAGGGTGTATATGTAGAAACATATTTGATATTGATATTTGATAAATATCAAAGGAGGTTTTCCTGACACAAGCAAGTTTTCAATGGAAAACTTGGTTTATTGCATGTGCCATTTTGTTAACTATATGAACTAGAGAAAATGTAATTTTCGTGGTATTAGACAGGTAAATTAAACAGTTTACATAACATTTTTGGTTTCTAATTTAACTTTTTTTTCCCTTTGAGATTTGCCCACAGTAGAGGAGCTGATGAAACCTATCAGAATAGATTCCTTTGGGGTCAGTGGTTTTGATTTACAACCTGTCAGGTATGAGTTTTTTGGAACATATTGTGCCGGTCAATGGGTTGGTTGAATTTTGTTTATCTATTTGTTTTGTCATTGGAAACTTTTACAATCATTTGTTCCATGTAATCATTCCTAGCAAGTGATTAATGGCCAATAATATTAGATCATGTGAGTTTACCTGTTAGTCACTGCTCTCTTCTTTTTATGTTTGTCCTCAGTCAATTAATTTATCAAAAGTCTTCTAGAGCTAAAAGGTTAAAAAAAAAAAGAGATCTCCTAAAAAAGTTGCTGACATTAAGTAGTCTTAAAACTTTTCACTGAAAAGTATGATCTCTTCAGCACAGGGACAGTTGATTCATGATGAGGGGGAAAGTGAATTTTACTCTGTGTATGAGTGATATATTTGCTTTTTTATAAACCAGTTTATTTTTTTTCTTTTTTTAAATCTTTTCTATTTTTCACAATTTTTTCAAGTTTTATTGAGGTATAATTTGACAAAAATAGTATATATTCAAGGTATACAATGTGATGATTTGATATATGTATACATTATGGATTGATTATTACAGTCACATTAATTAACACATCTGTCACCACACAGTTGCCATTTATGTGTGTGTGGGGGGGTGAGGACTCTTAAGACCTATTCTCTTAGAAGATTTCAAATAAGCAATACAGTATTATTAACTGCAGTCATCATGCTGTACATGAGATCCCTGGAACTTACTCCTCTTGTAACTGAGAGTTTGTACCCTTTGATCATCTCCTCAATACACCAACCCCCATCCTCTGGCAACCACTATTCTATCTTCTGCTTCTGTGAGTTCAACTTTTTAAGATTCCACATGTCAGTGAGATCATACTTTGTCTTTCTGTGTCTGGCTTTTTTCACTTACATAATACCCTTCAGTTTCATCCATGTTCTCGTAGATGAAATGACAGGATTTTCTTCTTTTCTATGGCTGAATAACATTCCATTGTATACATATATATCACATTTTCTTTTTTTTTCCTTTACCCTAAATATTAGACTTTACTTTTATAGTAGTTTTAGGATAAACCAGTTGGTTTTTACTTAGTCACAGACTGGCCATTGTTTCACAGGTTGAGTTCTGTGGTCACAAGAGAAATGGGCTTCTTGAAAATGCTCCAGCTCCAACACTGTTTAGTGGAAGGTTGTGTAGCCCACTATCATTCTTCAACACACAGAGTAGCACATCACAGTATCCTTGTCATCAAACAACTCTGCATTTGTGTAGCACTTACAGTGTCACATCCAGTATCTCACATAATCCTTACAACAAGTAGGACATCTCTATCCCATCATTCAAGTGATGAAACTGAGGTAAAGCCAAGTTAGTGGTGGAGCTCTCACAAGAACCAGATGGTGATGATAACAGCTAACCTCTATCTCATGTTTACTGTGGGCAGGTACTGTGCAAAGTTCTTCACGTATGTAATTTCAGTTAACCTTACAGCAACTCCATAGGATATAGTACATTATTATACCTAAGTCATGGACAAGAAAACTGAGGTTTAAGAGGTTAAAATAAATAAATCCATTTCCCAAGGTCATACGGCTATAACCAGGAAACACAAGCAGTCCATGTACTTAACCACTTATATTGTCAGATCTGATCTCCGTCAAATATTTCTGTGAAATAGCCCATTATCCGTTCATCTAGTCATTTGTTCATTTGTGTTTTCAACAGCCACATTTTGAGCCCCTTCTTCTTCTATAGGTCCATCATGTAAATCCACTTGCAATGATTTCTCAACCTTTTTCTACTTTATGCTAATTGAGAGAAAATGATATAGTGAAGCTTATGCATTTTAGCATTCACTTTAATGCTAAGTCTAGTATTCTTGCCCTAATCTGTAGTGCTAGTTAGTATTTTTAAAGGGGATATTGTGCTCACTCATCATTGATGTTTGGGGGTATGTTAATGTTACTGAAGAGATTTTCATACACATCTAGTATCTCTATTGTTATAGGTAAAACCATTTTAATAACATTAATTCTAAAACATAGGTTTTTACATTTGTGTTTAAAAGCTGAAAACAGGTATATTTACATTAAAGGCATAACAATAATTATAGAATGTCAGTAATGTGACCTTTAGTACAGACATGCAAAAAATCTTTAGTAAGATGTAGGGCAAATAATCCTAGCTGCTGTAATAGATAATCCTTGAAATCTTAGTAAGTATACAACATCAGCAATTTACTTCTTGCTCATATTACCATCCCATGTGGGTCAATGGCATTGGGGCTCTGCTCTACACAGTCATTTAGGGACTTACACTGCTTCTCTCGCAGCACATAGCTTTAAGGTTGTCATGGCATCATCCAGCTAGTGGATAGGAAAGAAAGAGAATAGTTTAGCATGCTTTCTTTTAGCTGCCTCGACACAAAAGTCACATCACTTCAGCTCACATTCTTTTGGTAAGAACCAGCACATCTAGTTAACAAGGCCCAAGGGTTTACTTATGCACCCAGGAAGAAAAGTAAATGAGTTTGGTAGATATCTAGCTTGTCTCTGCCAGACTATACCCATCTAACAACCAAATATCCATTTCATTCTTCTTCAGACACAGTCCCACTCATCCCCTCCCCAAAGTAGACAGCCCAAAGTCCCACTCAGGACTCTGCACATCTGAAAGGCCACGATTTCTAGGTGAAGCACAGTCCTCCCCATAGTCTCCATTATCCACCAGTGGATGAGTTAAAAAGACAAGTTTTATACTTCCTCACCTCCACCCAATATGAAATGGTGGAACTGCAACACATACTTCCATTCAGAAGGGTAGAGTACTATGTGAGGAAAATACAGCAGTCAGTGTTGCAACTTTGAAAACCACTGGAAAGACCTTGTAAAGACCCCCCTAACTTGGGGATGGGAATTTTCCTTGATTAGGCCAATATTCTGCTCTTAAGGAAGAACTACCTTATTTTATATATGTAGATAATATGTATATATTATTCTGTATAGCCCCTGGTTCCATTCCTTGGAGGATTCTTCTTGTATGTTATAACCATTGCCCACAACCAAAATGGGTTTTTGGGGAGGGTATGCCCATCTTGGGGGATACACTCCTCTCTCAATCCACTTCCTGCCTGCAGGTAGTTTTAAGGCTCCCAGTCACTGGGTTTTTTGGTTTTTTTTTTTTTTAATAGGTTTGTGGTTTCTTTGGCATTACAGTTCCTTCAAAAAGTTTAGTAGACTTCTGATCTGTTTACTTCCATTCAGTTCCATGTGCCAATGGCCAAACTTAAAGTTCTTTGCTAGAAAAAGTTTTAAATCTGCTTTATGTCTTTGTTTACTTGTCGCTCTGTTATTTTCTCTTTATTTATAGATGTCTGGATATTTTGGGGAACAATAACTTTAAGTGTGAAGTACCACCCTTAATATGATCTTTGACAAGGCTGAGTCACTCTTTTCAACTGAGAGAGGTCTCAGAAGATCTTGCTTTTTCATGTCATTTTTCAGTGCTGAATCAACAGGTTTAGACACAGATCTGAACCCAAGGGCTCTGAGTTTCTAGACTCATTCTGTTCCCTTTCAATTCTACTTAAAAACAAGCTCATTCTATCCTGAGTTCATCTACCTTTTTGCAATATCTTTTCAAAAATAGACACTAGTAGCCAGTACTTATAACTGTGTTCTCTCCAGCCATTTCTCTTAGTACTCCAGGTTCAGCAGGCATCTGGTCTGCCTTATGAGCTATTGTAGGTGACAGTGTAGCAGTTGTTTTGCCACTGTAAAACATAGATTGCTATCATATCACTTCCGCCTCTGATATCAGTTTCCTGCACCCAAAACCAGACCACTAAGCCAATGATACATATGTTGGGTTCTTGTCACCAGAGCATTCTAAGGGCAAGAACTAGTAAATGACCCTGTATAGACAGATGCAGGGTGGCAGGGAAATGTGGTTTAGTTAGTACCCAGCAAGAGCAGGAAACAATTTCAGTAAGCATCTAGCCAGGTTCTGCTGCTGTGAAAAAGGAAAGAACTGTAATATTTTCTGATGATTCCAACTACTTTAGGAGTTTCTAACAGTTACTGAGAAGCCTTACATGATTAAATGGTAGCCTCAAACTGTTCTTTAATCTTGCAAATTGTAAAATTAAACGACCTGTCTTAGCTGTTTTTTGTTGCTGTAAACAAAATATTTGAGGCTGGGTAATTTATAAAGAAAAGAGCTTTATTGGCTCACAATTCTGGAGGGAGGGAAGTCCAAGAAACATGGCACTGACATCTGCTTTGCTTCTAGTGAAGTCTTTTGTGCTGTGTCATAACATGGCAGAAGGTCAAAGAGGAAGTGGACAGCAGCCAAACATGAACTAATCCAGTCTTGCAAGAACTCATTCACTACCTCGAGAATGGCACCAAGCCACCCACAAGGGCAGAGCCTGCATGACCCAAACACCTACCACTAGGCACCACCTCTTAAGGGTTCCACCCCCAACACTGCCACATTGGGGACCAAGCCTCAACATGAGTTTTGGTAGGGACAAACCATATTCAAACCATCGCATGACCTAATTGACCCTGATTAAATAATTTGAAGATAACAGTTCCCATATTTTTGGAGCCCATGTAGTTTGGTGACATTTAACTATACTTAGAATTTTTCCTCAAAGGTGTATTTTCCAGATTTTTAATATCTAATTGTTTGAATTGTCACATTTCATTTAAATACAGTCATGCATCGCTTAACAATGGGAGTACATTCTGAGAAATGTGTGATTAGGTGATTTTGTCATTGTGCAAGCATCATAGAGGTATACAAATCTAGATGGTATAGCCTATTACACACCTAGGCTCTATGGTATAGCCATTATAATCTTATGGGACCATTGTCATATATATATGGTCTGTTGCTGACTAAAACATCCTTTTTTGGATGTTTTGGCACTTGAGTAAATTTTAAACTACAGAAATTATTTTATTTTAAAATCCTAGTGATTTTTCTGTTTTACTTTAAAATTTTTCCTGTGTTGTAATGAAATGCATGCCTGTAAGTATTTATGTTCTATGCCTCCTTGGTGTGAATTACAATTAGTTCTTTAGTTTCTTCTAGAAACGTGTAAAATGTTTTTCCTGCCTCAAATGCATGTTAACTTTATAAGAAGTTATGGATAAATGATATGTTACAAAAAATTTATATAGAAATTTGTATTTCATTTTTCTTACACAAAAACAATCTTAGTCTTGTTTGGTTTGGTCTTTCTTTAAAGTAGGTCTCAGAGTCACCTGTGTAACCCTTCATATTATACTGCATTAAAATTATCTGAAATTAAAAACAAGTATATGATACCATGTGAGTATTCATAGAGTCGCAAATAATGTATTTAACATTAGTTACTTAACTTGAATAGTTACAACTCATATATGTTGTGTGTGTGTTTATAACTGATGTTTGAGGAGTTATTACAAAGGGTTCATTCTCTGTGTCCTGTTTTGTTTTATAGCTCTAAGAAGGTGGCTGATAATAAAGAAACTGAATTTGTTAGCCCTTTATCGCTTAAGATGAACCCAAACATGTGTCAAGACCAACAACACGTAAATCAATTTTTTGAAAAAAGTGATGAGAATGTGGTTTTACAAAAGACAACAAATGTGGTCATGGAAAATAGCTGTCCAAAAGTAACTGCTATGGAAGAACAGATCAACAAAACATATCTTGATATTTTAAGGAAAGAAATATCTGTTAATCCTCCATTATTACCTCAGGATGACAAAATTAATAAAGTAAGTATTTATAATCTAAATTGATTTGATATATTGAGAAACAAAATTATGTAAAGTATATGCGTGCTATTGATAAGTGCATGATGCTTAAGCTAGAGGGACTGATTACATACTAACCTCCACAGTAGATCCTGAATATTTATGGGTGATATTTATTACCATACCCTCCAGTCCCCAAATTTAAACATACCACTATAACATTAGCTTTCTTTTAGAAGCCATTCTTTACATTTCTCTTTCTTCTTTTTTCTTTTTTTTAGTAAATATAGTCCAGAATTTTAATAGTATAACAAAATTAAGTTTATTCATTATTACAGTGCTCATTGTTCACTCTTTCCAATAGTTTGCATTGTAGGTAAGTTGGCATTTTATAGGGATGCTGTTAGCAACTGTGAAGAAACATGTATTTCACTATTCCTTTTCCCTCTATTCTTGATCTATTCTGCTTTATAATTCCCATGATCCCAATATCCTATTTGTATTTTACAATTTTGAATTAATGTGTTTACTGTAAGTCAGTTGTTTGTGGAATAAGGCCAGGTATTAATAAATTTTTGAAAACATCTTGAGAAATCTGGAGGAAAAAAGTTAATATGCTCTCTTCCATGTTTATTCTGGTAATTACGTATCTTGCTTTCTGGCAGTCTATTTTGCTTTATTATTTTGCTTTACTTTGTTTTAATGCTAACCTTGAAGGTATGCTTCAAAATACTAAAATTCTGACGAATTAGAGAATTTTACTATAATAGTTTGCCTTTTACAAACTACATTATTTAACAATCACTATCATTTTGCTATTTGTTAAGTATTCATTTACAACAGTAGTTGAAGTTCAATTAGATACTAAAGAGTTTGTGCTTGTTGTATACAGACTTTTAGATCTCAACTCAGTTCAGGAGAAGAAGGGGCTGTAATTGGTAAACAGGTACCAAGCAAGAAGGCTAGAAGTGCACCTCCTTTGTTTAAAAGAAAACCCCAGAGTGGATTATATGCATCAGTTAGAAGCTCAGGCTATGGGAAACCCAGTTCACCACTCAAGATTATTTCTACTCTTGAGAAGAAAATTTCAAAGGACATAAAGAGCAAAAACTTGAACTCCGTTCCCATCTCAAATCAAGCTAGGAAAAAAGGTAATCATATACTCTTTTCATAATAGAATTCCATGCATATAGTATATCCTTTTAGTTTCCTTGTTTTCATGGAAAAGAATTAATCTTAAGGCCTGCATTCATTTTCTAACAGACACAATTTACAAGAGGTGACAGGGCTTGACCCAAGGTAGTGGTGGTAGAAATGATAAAAAGTGGTTGGATAAGGATATAATTAGAAAGCATAACCCAAAATCAGAAGAATTGGTTTTGGTTTGCTAAAGTTTTTGGCTCAAGCAACTGGAAGAATGGAGTTACTGTCAGCCAGGATGGGAAAAGCTCTGGTAGACTAGATTTGGGAGTAGAGGAAAGACCAGTTTAGTTTTCGAGATGGTAATTTTAGTATGTGTGTTCAATATGCAAGTGTAAATGACAAGAAGGCAATTAGATATAAAAGTCTGCAGTTCAAGAGGGAGAAATGATATCATTTGGCAATTGTTATCAAAAAACTAATACAGACAGTTTTTTAAAACTAAGACTGAGACTACCAAGAAAGTGAACATACCTAGAGGGAAAAAAGCAAACCAAGGCCTGCGGTCCAGGTGTGCTAACCTTAAGAGGTCAGGCAGAAGAGGAGGAACCTGCAAAGGAGACAGAGTGAGGTTGGAGGAAATCTGAGAGCACATGGATCCTGAAAAACAAGTGAAGAAACTGTATTAAGAAGAAGGATCCACTCTGTCATTTGCTGCTGAGAAGTAAAGAAAGATGACGACTGAGAACTGATCTTTGGGTTTAGCAAGGAAGGAGGTTGTTAGTAAAGTGGACCAGCAGTTTCCATAACGAGGTGGTGTGAAAGGCAGGCTGAATGGGAGTAGGAGGGAATAGATGGAGTAGAATAGGTACTTCAAGTTGTAGACCAACCTGGAGGAAAGTTGCTATAAAAGGCAGTAAAAAATTGGGGCAGCAGCTGACGTTGAAGGGTGGGTCAAGAGAAGCTTTTAGTTTTGCTTTGCTTTGTTTTTAATGAGAGAAATGATAGTATGTTTGTATACTGTTAGAAAAGATTCAGTAGAAAAGGAAAAAAATTGACGATGTTGGAAAGGAAAGAATTGCTGGAGCAATGTCCTTGAGTAAAGGAGCTGTAATGGGATCCAGTGCACAGTGGTAGAGTTGGAAGAAAGGAACACGCACAGTTCTTATGCTCCAGGAACTGTGGAGGCAGATAGGAAGGGAGAGTATATGCTTGTAGGTGGATAGTTGTGGTGGGGAGAGAAGGTGGATGCTTTCTTCTGATTGCTTCAGTTTTCTCTGAGAAATAGAAAGTAATGTCATTATATGAGAGTGAGGATGGGGCACAGGTGTTGGCGGATTTAGGAGGGAAAAGAAGATGTGAAGTAGCCATCCAGTAGGATTAGATGATTAGCAGCCAGAAAAGTCTACTTGAAATTAGTGATCATCAATTTAAACCAAGTTGTACAGTTAGATTTACCAAGAAATATGGTTTTTGCCAAGAGACAACAATGAACTGAGAGAGAAGCACAAGGGAGCTGATTGATGGGTGTAAGAGAGTGACAAAGTGGTTAACCATGGAATTGAAGTTGAGTAATGAAGGAGAAAGGACATCTAGAGGTTGTGGTACAATGTGAAACATGTAGGATCCATAGACTGGGAGTCCTAGTGGGGATCAACAGATTGTTGGAATCCCAGTACTGGAGGCTGTGAGGTGAGAAGATGGAGATGACAAAGAGTAGGTGCCTAAGGCTGAGATTAGGGAGTGGTGGTTTTTCTGGTAATGGAAAGACCTGTACTGTGTCAATGGGAGTGAATAGCTGAGATGGAGAGAAGTTCAGGGAACCAAAAGCCAGAGGGCTGCAAGGATCACCTGTGAGTATATGAAATCACCAAGAAAGAAGAGAGAAGCAATAACGTCCCAGTGAGTGGAGAAGAAACAAAGGAAATGAGGTAGAGGTTGATAGATGACAGCAACAATATTTTTATGAGTAAAGTGAAGTAATATTCTTAAAATTATTTTCCCATATTTCAAAATTTTACAGTGTTTGTGACTACTAGAATAAAAATAAAACACATTACTAAAGTTTATATTAAAGTGTAATGATAGACCATGACTTGTTGGTTTTTATACTTTACTTTTTCTCATTAGACTATTAATTATGATTTTTTTTAAAAATCTGTCTTTTTATTGAAGAATTGCCCAGAGCAGCCTTTGTTTTATTCAGAAGAGGTGTAATTCTTGCGGGATGGTTCTTACTTCTCCAGGAAGCAGACTCTGAGACAGAGATTAGTGTACAGAAGATATAGTGATGCAGTTGGGATCAACATTGTTAGGATGAGAAAGAAGCCTAGCTCCTGGGGCTTAACCAAATAAAGGCTTCTCTTTTCAAAGAGTCCATAGATAGGCAGTTCAGAGCTGGTATAGCTGTGCAAGGAAGCAGATCCCTTTTTCTTTCCTGATGCAAAATCCTTAGAGTTTGGCTTTTGTCTTGTCAGAAGATGGCTGCTGAACCTCCAGGCCCTGTCCCTGAGGTAGGGTGAAAGGTAAAAGGTAGATGCCAGCCAAATCGTCAAGTTCTTCATCAAGAAAGTAATCACTTTCCTGAAAGCCCTGTGCAGGAAACTTTTACGTTCATCTTACTGACCAGAACTTCAATCTTGTGGCCACCCCCAGTTGCATGGAGTCCGGGCAGTCAAATATGTTTAACTGAGCAATATTGCTGCCGAAGACAAAATTAGGTCTCTGTTAAGAGGGAGGAAGAGGAGGTTGGCAGCTAGCAATACCTGCTATGTGGTTGTTTTCCTTTTTGTTGTAGATTAATTTTCTTTGGTTCTAACGCTTGTGTTGTTTTTTTGTTTTTTATTTTTAGACCAATAATTTTATTGGCATGAAGGGAATACTTGCTCACTATTTAAAATTCAAAAATACAGAAAAGTAAAAAGAAAGCAATAATTTAACCAGAAGCAACTGGTCTCATGCTGGGTGAGCATGATTCTGTGCTTCTCAACATGTATATACTTATACAGATGAAAAGGAAGTGTGAATGAATGGATAGTGGGAAGGAGAAAGGCAGACATGTATTTTTAAATGAAATATTAGGTTTAGGTTTATTTATATCTATAAGAAGAAAAAGAAACTTCATCCTAAAAAAATTGTATGTCCTAAAAGATCCCTTTAAGAAAATAGATTATGAAAACCACTCAAAAGATAGCTGTAACCATAGTGTTGTTTCTTAACTACATTTTTCAGTTTTATACATTATCAGTCTATTCTTTTAGTTCTGTGAAATATATAATAATATATCCCCCACTTACATGCCTCCTACTCATTTTCGTTTGTTTTGTTTTTACTTGTTCGAGGTATATTTGTCTTATTCTCCCCTGCAACTGCAGTTCCCCTCAGCTTTTGGATTTAGTTCTTGGTTTTGATTATTAAAAAGACTGAATGCTCTTCACCAGTCTTTTAGCCATAGTTTCTCCATTGTGGAATTATTTTGATTGATTTCTTTTTTGACTGAATTTTCTTAATGCGTTGTTTTTTCAAGAAGGGCTCATGGGCTGGAAATTCTGCAATGCTTTCATGTTTGAATTTCATATTCAAACAAATTTTTTCATGTGTAAAGGGAGAAGATACTGACCAGTTACTATTATTGAAAACAATTACTTAAGATACTTTAGTCCACTGAGAGAGTGATCTAAATTAAGAATTCAGGAAGGAGAATTCTGGTGTGAAAGGACTGGCAGACTACAGCCATGAACAAGAACAACCTGCCTTCTAAGGAAAATCATAACCCCATTCATTGGTCACAGAAATGATCCTCCAGTGATCTGGAAGGATTAAATGCCTGCCTTTACAATGACTCAAACAATTTCTTTATGAATGCTTTAAGAAATTTCTCTGGAAAACCTACATCAAACAGTCTAATTAAATATAATCATAACTCAATAAGGAAAACCTTCACATGCGGAAAAAAGATTGAAATGAAATCTTGATGAAGGACTGTTGGCAACTTGTCTCTTCTTTTGGCTTTCCTATTTTTTATATTTTCCAAATCTTTAATAATCATATATAACATTTTTAATGAAAAAGTAAGCTCTATATTTAAAAAGTTAACATCTTGAAGAAATTATTTTAAAAATATAAATTTTGAAGTTCTTTACCTCTAAGACGGTCAGATCATGTTTATTGAGTGTTCAGCTCAGGACCTGTAGTACTTGAATATGGGCCTTAAGAGTCCTTCTAGGTATTTCCCTTAAACATTGTTTATTATTAATTGAATAATAGGTTAGTCTTAGAATTATTACCACTGTTTGGTGATTTACAAGTTACTTTAAAAGCTGAAAATTGGACCAGAATATACATTAATTACATTTTTTTCTAATTTAATATATATTCCAGAGTATTATAGCAGCATTATTAAACTTTTAAAATCAAATTTAGATTAGCTGTTATAAAGTCCTCCGTGCAATTTGTATTGTTCCATTGATACTATACGAGTGTACTTCGAAAAGTGTATGGAAAGATTCGTATTATCTTTTAATTCTGTTTTTTCTCGAACTTTTTGGAGTATCCTTGTATGCATTACTTGATATGCATTACTTATAAAAGGTGTGCTCTGAAAGCACACTTAATCTGAACTAAAATGCTTCATAAAGTTATCAGCTGCTCTTTGGTTTATCATTTAGAAATTCTTATTATTGCTGTGAACATTTAAAAGAATAATTTATTTAAAAGTAATAAAGCCTGAAGTTTTCCTAACTCACATTCTCCTCACATATTTTTAGCTCCGTTTGTCATTTGACTTGAGTCTTGGGTCAATTAGCCATCTGTGTCAAATTGAGTAGAATGTTGACTATAGGTGGCAGCTCTGAGTGTAGTCAATTAACGTAGTGAATCAGTGAAACAGCTGCGTTACAATGTTGTCTGTCAGCCTATTTTGAGATCCTCATTTTATCTTAGTGTTCCATTGTATTCGTACTTATTGTTACATAATTGCTGAATACACGTTCAGCTTTACATTTGTGGTGCTTTTATCCATTGTTTATAATATTTAGAAATCTTATCTGGAACAAAACTCATCAAGCCTGCAGCTCTGGGTAAACCAGCTCCCAAAATTGAAAGTTGCCCGACTACTCCTAAGAAGTCTGAAGATCCTACAGAAATTGATTCTTGTGCTCAGTTTCAGACCGTAGGTATTAAATTTAAAATTAACATTCATAATGTTTTTATGTTCCAAAATCATATTAAAACTAAATTATAAATAACAATATAATAAATACATGAAATTTATTTTCCTTCAAGTGATATTCTAATCATTCTTGTTGTTGCATTTATTGATTTTCTTATACAGTAAAACATTATTAGCCATGTCATTTTTATTCTTTGTGTGTTGTGTTTTGTTTTTTTCCTAACCACCTTTGTTCAAATTTTACATATAAATCCACTGTAAAGAAGTAATGCTTTTCCTTAAAAGGATTCTTCAGGATACTGTTGTGGGAACAAGGAGAAAGAATTATTTATGTTTAAAAGAGTTCAGGAAGCAGAAGAAAAATGGAGGGGTGCACAGGCCCTAATTGAACAAATCAAAGTCACATTTTCAGAAAAAGAGAAAGAGCTGGAAAATAAATTGGAAGACCTAAAGAGACAACAGGAAAAAGAACTCTACAAATTGAATCAAGACAATTATATTCTTCAAGCCAAGGTACTAGACATACTGTTCAATTTTTTCTTTCATTTAGTAAAAAAAACAAAACGAAAAGACCTGTACTCTCTTCTAAATGTCTTGTCATTCTTGGTTCCTGGAGCTGTTTGCCTTGATATTTTGCTGTGTAAAATATGCTATAGTTCCATAAAGTGCCTCCTTCCCTGAGAGTGTGAACTAAACTCCTTGGGGGGAAATCTAAATTTAAATTAGCTCAGTTTGATGGTTTTCTTCTGTTAGCCATCCTTTTAAAAACAAATTGGTTAGTTCATTGTGACCTTCAAAGAAATCAAAGTTTCAGCAAGAACTGCTACAGAAGGTCTAGACTCAGAGAATGTCATTATGTAGCATTTCTGAGTTACCTCATTCACCAGAACCATCAGCATAAAACATCACTGTGCTAATTCAACTGGAGTTACATTACATTCCAGTGTGGACAATATTATAAGACAGTTTTGAGTCTAAACACCTTGAGTTTTCTATTATTCTTCCTCACTTCTCACTTCATCATTTCCTTCCTGAAATAAAACAATTTCTGCATTTTCTCAAAGTTAAGTAGCTTTGAAGAAACAAGCAAAAATCAAAGATGGTTACATTTTGGAAAAACAACTGATCCTGTCACTGGAGAAAAATTGAAGCAAATCCAAAAAGAAATACAAGAGCAAGAGACACTTCTTCAAGGATATCAACAGGTATGGCAATTCTTCAGTTCATGGCCAGTTTGCTCTTGATCCTTTAATTATAAAAATAAGGCATATTAAAATATTTCTGTGCTAGTTTAACAGGTAATGGGAGTTCTGGCAAATATGAGGAAGTAATAATTTGTATATTTTTCATGGGCAGGATTCAAGTGGCTAAAAGAGCATGGGTTCTGGATTCAAAGAGTCTGCCTTTGAGTCTTAGCTCTACCACCTGTTGTACAGCCTTAGACAAATTACTTTGATTCTCTAGGCCAGTTTCTTCATCTGTGAAATGGGAATAATAAAAAAAGCACCTCCCTCATAAGGTGATTAAGAAATTGAAAGTAAGACAGGACAAACCATCCTTTTAGCAAGTACACTCTTGGCCTGGCACACAATAAGCAATCAATGAATGTTGCCTATTACTATTTTTAATATTCAAGTCCATTAGAAGCTATCCTGTTTTTCTTTAGTTTTCTATAATGCTTTTCAGTGGTAATACTTATTAGCTAGTTTTGCTATTATATTCAGAAATATGAACCTGAAATCAATTGCTAATGCTGTAAGGATTAGAAAAGAAAATTTGAATTTAATGTGGAAAGATCTGTGTGTCCGTATAGAGACAGATGTTTGTAATGTGTCCTGGAATCTCGGTGATGCTCCTTGACAGTCAGCCAGGACAGCTTTAGGGATCTGCAGCATAAGACTGTATCCTCATTCCCTGCCTCCCATGCCCGTTTTTCTTACTCCTTTCCCCTTCTCCTTCTCTCTAATAGCATTCTTCTCTTTTGACGACTATAGCCTGAGCATTGTCACCCAGAACATCCAGCGAAAACATTGCCAAGTCAGTGATTAAAACGTTTGCTCTAAATGAAGTGGACTGATTTTGCAGGACACACTGCCCTTGAGTTAGTGGGAAACATTCAAACTCTTTGCCTGCCAGTCTGATCTTGACATACAGAGCAGGGGTTTTAAGGAAATTTCACAGACCCATAAGCATGCCAACCACTCCCTCCCGCAAAGATAGTACAAAATTTATATATCTAAGTATTTGGGGGGGGGGGGGCAGGAAGTGCATTAATTCCGCAGGTATTTAAGCACAGACCATCTGCCAGGCACTATCTCAGACACTGTGAGACAGTCCATAGTTTTCATTAGATCCTCAAAAGCCCTTGGTTTTCATCAGATTCTTAAATTTAAAGGGGTAAGAAAGAGCATCTAAGCACAGATTGGTACCTTCTCTTCTCCCTCTGATCTCAACTGGTTTGAGTCATTCTTTAACTCAAATCCCATGGTGGACTGGGTCTAGTCTCTGCTCTGCCTTGTCCTGACAACTTTCAGAAGTACCCTGTCTTTAAATTCCCCACTTAAAGTCAGTTTCACATATAAACATGAACAGCACTGTGGCTACATCTAATTACCTCACCACTGGAAGCCAGCCTTCCAGAATCTTCCTCCAGCAGTGATTTTTTTTTTTCCTTTCTTAGACTAGTCACATTAAAGTCACAGAAGAGGATGTAAAGAGTCCCACTGGGCCTTGCCACCTCTGGTCCATGCAGTTGGGATGTAAGGATTCCTTCAGCCACTCTTCTGCTTACTCCTGTGAAGTGCAGTCAGTGCGTTATACTGACATTAGGGTCTTTGGCTTTGGGAATTTTTGCAAGATTTTTTTTCCATTAAGCATTTTAAGCATTTTGGAAAGAATTGTTTTAATGTTTTGCATACTCCAAAGCTGAAGAAATTTAAAACACCCTAGAAACTTTTAAAGTATTTATCTATTGTGAGCATATATGTTATATAAGTACTACTGACTTTAAACTAAAATGCAATTTTCTGTTTTTAAAAGGAAAATGAAAGGTTGTATAATAAAGTGAAAGATCTTCAAGAACAAAACAAGAAAAATGAGGAGCGAATGTTTAAGGAAAACCAGAATTTATTCAGTGAGTTAGCTTCCTTAAAGTAAGTCCTTTTGATATTCTTAAAACCAAATATACTTAGATTGTGTCTTAGCATTTTATCATTATATTAATAATACATTTATTTTTACTTTGAAATAGTAAAAACTTATTTTTACATTTATTTATTTTCATTTGTACACTGATTTTCAGTTTAATAACTTTTAGGTATTTAACCTATAAAGGATTTTTCTTTGGGTACTAAATACTTTAGTATTCTCAGCATATTTATGTTGCGTTTGACATCAGTTTCAGGAAATCGAATATACTTATGCAATATTCCTCTGATCAGTCATTAAGCCTGAGATGCTTAACCGTTTCTTAAAGAACCATGTGATTAATAATAGTAAAGAAAATACCATGCAGAATCACTTACTGTCTTAGATCAGGTTTCATAGAAGCAGAGCCTGGGACGGGGATCCCTTAGAGGTGATCTACTGGAGGATAACCCTCAGGGGAGGAGAAGCAGGGTGGGGGAGGTCGGGGGCAGGAACGGAAGTAAGAATGTGGTCTTGGCTGGAGACTGGCTTCATGCTGCTCCCACCAGGAAGCTCTGAAGAGTAGTACCACAGAGTTGGTCCTTGCTTGTTGTACCCTGGGAAGGGGACAGTGACTGCTGTTTTGCTGAGGGCATTTCTCCAGAGAGGGAGACACTGGTGAATTGTTACCAGCCAACAGTCACCATAGCAGGACAATGGAGAACCGACACCTACTTAGGAATCCTATTTCAGACTAGAAAATCTTCTGGATATTACTACCTCCACCTTTAACGTATTATGTGAAAAAGCCGAACCCACAAGCGTGGACAAGCTAGGGTACTCTTCTTTTAAGAAATGACTACTGTTTGTGCATCATTTCTCATAAGTGCCTAATCACTCAGATACGACTGTTATCAGAAGTTTCTTTGACCATGAATGTCACCATATTTATTCATGTATTTCTTCCATTTTTTTTGTTAGATAACCTAGGGCATAAGAGGCAAGGTGTAAGAGGCAGGGCCACCAATAGCTCATTCTGATCTTTCATGTAAAATAGAAAAAGGAACACCCTGTAGCAGACAAAGCTAGAAGCTACACAGGGTGACAAGCAGAGGGCACCTTTGTGTAAACTTTTTTAAAAAATTGCTCCTTTGTCCTGGTAGGTGTAACCCTAGGCCAAGTGTGGTAATCTGCACAATTCTGATGAATGAAAGTAGTTACATCTGCTTTCTTTCCAACTGCTTCAGTAGTTTAAAATAATCACATCTTTTTTTTTTTTTTTTTTTTTTTTTTGTCTTTTTGTGACCGGTAAGGGGATCGCAACCCTTGGCTTGGTGTCGCCCGAACCGCGCTCAGCCAGTGAGCGCACCAGCCATTCCTATATAGGATCCGAAACCGCGGCGGGAGCGCCACTGCGCTCCCAAGCGCTGCACTCTCCTGAGTGCGCCACGGGGCCAGCCCAAAATATCACATCTTATATTCCCTGGCTTCTAAAAGAGAAGATCTATTCTAAGATCTAAAACCCAAACTCTAAATTTACCTTTGCAATGAAATAGATGGTTTCTTTAGCACATGGGGGTTAAATGACCTTATGTGGATTTCTAAACTTCTTGTATAATGTCTCTGGAAAAAACAGAAAGATTGAATTTAAGGTCCAAGTAGTAGACTGTGTTTGGTTTTGTTGGTTACTTTCCGTGTGTAAGATTGGCAATTTGTGTTTGTCAGAAAGGGATCTAGCATGATGTGCAAGGAGTACAATAACTCCATAGGAAAAATGCAGCACATCTTTCTGGGCCACTGATTTTTGTCTCTAAAAATTGGGAAGAGATATTTTTATATTGTGAATAAACCAATAATCTTAGGATTTCAATTCTTTTAGAGTAAATACAAGCATTTCCCTTAAAGTATACTTCTATTTTAGCATGTTAGTATTTTAATCTTTAGATTAAATACAATTTTTGTCTTCAGTGACTGATATAGTTCATTCATTAGTTTTTAATTTTTAAGAATTTAATATTTTGTATTGAAAAGAGCACCTTGTAAAAAATATATATTTTTATCTGCAAAATAAATCAGAGAACAGATGCACAAAAGTCGTTTCCTGTCTCAAGTAGTCGAAGATTCAGAGCCTACCAGAAATCAGAGTTTTACAGACCTGTTAGCAGAACTACGGATGGCACAGGTAATTTGCATAAGGATTTTTAATTATTAGGAATAGTAAAGATTATTACAAAAATTCCCATATGTGCAAAAAATCTGTTTTTGTAATATATGAATAAGATCTATTTATAAAGTTCATACCATTTAAAAATTAAGAAGAAATATCTAAGATTAGCATTTAGTATATACATGACCTTAATATAGAGGAAATGATGTGATACTAATTTTAGATGACATCTTCTTTATAATTCATCCTCTCATCAGGCATTTATTACATGGAGCCATCAGAGGCATAACTTTAGGACATGTATGCCTTATTTCAAGCAAATTCCTCTTTGGAAAGTGCACAGCTTAAATAGAAAAATAGTTTGGAGACAGTTGTTTACCTTGAAACATTAGTTGGCTTTTTACCTGTGTTCCAAAGTGGATTGTACACTTCTAGAAAGCAGGGACTGTATCTTACATGTATTTGTATCCCATATACCTAACACAAAGGTAAATGCAATGCTATTCTGTACTTTTTTTCTTTATTTGTATTAAATTGTATTATAAAGAATATGGCCTAGAGTTTTCAAAAGCAGTAGTTATCTGTGGGAGAAGTTTTAGAATTTGGGGCAGGTTAATTCTATTTTAAACAGAAATATTACATGAATTTCATGATTTTTATCATCCCACGCTAGGAACTACATGCTTATAGCATCTCCCAGTCATTGTAACAATGAAAACTACTCTGCCACATTCTCAAACATCTCCTATGAGGAACAGTTACTTCTCCCCTACCCTCCCATTAAGAATTGTAGCACTAAATTTAAAAGCTTTTTCAATCTGTTTGAATGATTATGTAAATTAGAAAAATTCCAATTACATACCACTTTTTAATAAGAAATTCACTATTTGATATTATGTAACATAGAAATCTAATAAACATACTTTAGTTTAATAGTTGATGTTTAACAGGTTTTTGTAGTATTAAATTCATTTTCACATATGAATCTGTTGGGGAACTTTCTTTGAATGCATGTGTGTATGTATATATAGAATGACTAGATACATCAGTAGGCAGATAGAATGAAACAATGAATGATAGGACACGCCCCTTTTGTCAGTGTACCTCAAAAATTAGCAAGTTAAAACAAATTAATTTTGCCATATTTTACGAAGGCTTGGAAGAACATGATAAGGTTTTAAGCATAGCATTAGCTTCATTTGAAGGCTGTTGTTAGTGACCTTTTAAAAGTTCTGTTTTGAATGTATTTTTATGACAAATAGAAAACTTAAAAACTTTACTGCTAAAAACACCAAAGAAAACTGGATAAAATGTAAGAAACATCTGGTAAATGAATAACCAAGCTCTCAAGAAAGTAAGGGAAATCTCCAGGGCCCAGAAATAAGGAGGGATAAAAACCTCACAGTAAGCATTTGCCCCTCAGGCCACCAGTTCAATAACCACGAGGTCTGAGCTTTAACAGCAGAGTGCAAACAGAACACCTTCAAAGGACCACATCTTTCAGTAGAATAGTGGACTAGGAAAAAGTCCACCCACCTTCCTTTTAAAAGACTGAAATGTCAAGAAAGCTTTTCTGTCTTAACGTCTCTGGGTGAGGAGGCTAAAAAGGTGTCTTCAGCTCAGTGCTCGTGCTTTACTCGTTGTTCAATATAAATGTCACCTCTTCTGCCTTCATTTGTGTTTTAGTATTTGAATTAATACTACCTGCCATGCTGAAACTAAAAAAATAAATAAATAACATAAACAGTGGTCCTGAGTCAATGATGACCTCTGATGTATCTAGAAAAAACAAATGCAAAACAGTCCTTAGATGTTTTGCATTTAACCCTTAACCCAGCTTACACAATATTCCCACAGATAAATCCTGCTAATGATGTGCTCACAATGCAAAATTACAAAACCCAAAGAAACAATCTGCCATCAGCAGGTGTGAGATGATTTACAGTTGGATTAGAACCTCAATAGAATTATTGGATAGAAACCATAAAATAAATAGACTTAAAATGATTAAATATACAAAATTAATGAAAAAATGTGAGAAAAGAGCAAAACAGATGAGGCAAATTTCAGAGAAAAATAAACAGAGCTCTGGAAGTGAAATGTAATCCTGGAAATTAACTAAGTGGAAGAATTCAATAGATGGTCATAAACAACTAAAGAAAAAATTAGTAAACTGAAAAGATAGATCTAAGGAAGTTAGAGTGAAACAGAGAAAAATAGAGAAATGGAAAATATCAGAAATACTAAGAAATATGAGATGCTGTAATATATATTTAAATCTTTCTAGTAGGTAATGGGTGAGAATTTTCTAGAAGTGATAAAAAAAAAAGATGAATTCTCAAATTCAGTAGCACAGTGAGTCCTGCTCAGGACAAATACTAAAAATCCACATCTAGACCTATCATCATGAAGCTACCAAAGGCAGAGAAAACCTAAAAGAAATCAGAAAAAATATATATATTTGTTTAAGATAATAGTGAAAATTATTTGGGGATTTGTTTCTTTGTGCAGATACTGAAAGATGGAATGTAAATATACTTTATTTTCATTTACTTTGGTATTCCGAATTTAAATAGGTTTAGGACAAAAATTATTCGTATTGGGATAAATCTGTTATAATTTCATATCAAGTATATTTGTGTACAGTCTAGTTTATACCTTAAAAATTAGTACCCGTTAGTGTATTCTTAAAATGTCAGTTGGTTCTTTTTAGTAAAGTATGAATGGAAATATAATAAAAGCTAAGGTCCTGAGCCCTTTCCTTTTAGTATCCCAGGGTCAGGAGGAGAATGGGGCTGACTACAATTCATTGATTCAGTCAACCTTTACTGAACACGTGCCATACATCAGGCACTCATCTAAGCATTGGAGATACAGTAGGTAAACAAGAAAAACACAAATCTCACTCACTAGGAACATATATTCTAGTGGGGAATACAGACAATAAGTAAACAGATAATTATAGCTAGAAGTAAGTGCTGCGAAGAAAATAAAAATAGAAAATAAGGGGAGGTGAGGTAGAGATAAGGCAGCATTTAACAGTGTGGACAGGGAAGCTCTCTGAGAAAGAGGTGTTTGAGTTGACAGCTGAAGAGTAGCTGCATCCAGCCATGCAAGGATCAATTCTTCCAGCCAGGGGAAGAGTAAATGCAGGAACTCTGAATCAGGAATGTGTTTGTAACCTTCCAGGAGCAGGAAGGGCCTCCAAAGCAGAAGTGGGTAAGGACAAGGGTGGTGGAAGATAAGGTCTGAGAGGCAAGCAGAGAACTCCCTGAGTGTCTGCACAATAACTTACAAGGGAGAGAAATTACTTGCCAGCCAAATACCCTGCAGTCCACCGGATTGGCATGGGGCATACTGGCTTTCTTGAAGGTGGGCAGTCTCTGTCCAAGGAAATATGCAAGCCTGGAGTGGCCATCCATGTAAGCATAATTGCATGATTGAACTCAAGATGTTTAAAGTTACTTTGAATTCTAAAATTTTGTAATTCTGTGAAGTAGACACTCCTAGGGAGCATTTCTAAATTGATTGAATTAAACAAAGTATTTGCAGAAAGATACTTGAGCATCCAAACACTTGAAGATCAGTGTTCTCCTGAAAAGATATCTGTAGATCACATAGAAGATTAAACAAGAAATGATGCAAATCTGTGATTCAGCTAGAAACCAAGATTATGCGGTGCTTTATAAATGCCCTTATTTTCTTTGTAGACTGAATTTTAAATTGTAAGGTAGTATAATACAAAATTTGTAAGAAATTGTTATTTTGAAGCTGAACTATATACCATGTGTACTGCTGTGAATCCAAGAATTTCTTCAGCAGTTAAGAGTTCAGTTCAATGTACATTGAGTACATGCCATGTGTTTAGTATCATAAGGTAAACAGGTAGTAATAAATCATAGTGTTGGTCCACTAATAAAGAGAAGAGGCATAAACACAAATTAACGTTATATGAAACAGAAAGTAATAAATGCTACACAAGGTACAACAACTTTGCAGGAACACAGAAGAGGGAATTGTCAGGAATAGCTTAGCTTAATTTTGAACTAAGCTTTGAAGGGTAAGTATGATTTTGTCAAGCAGAGAAATAGGGCACAGCACTTTTGAACTATTGAGAGTAGTGTGGAATGTAAGGCATATTGAGACCTTTTTTTTTTTTTTTTTTTTTTTTGGTGTCCCAAGCCTTTTCTGTGCATTTATGATACAAGAGTTAGCAAAAATAAAATCCTGCTTTCAAGTTAATAGATATTACATTTAGGTAGTGGTGAGTTCTGTGAGAAGAAAAATGCAACAGTGTGCCGGGGGGCTAGGATGGGGTTTGCTGTTTTAGAGAGGGTGGCAGGGAAGGCCTTCCTGGGCTTTTTTTGAGCAGGAATCCTGAAGAAGTGAAGGAGTGAGCTACCCAACTGTCTGGGAGTAGGGCGCTGTGGGCAAAGGAGACAGTAAGTGCAAACTCCTTGAGGGAGGAGTATGCTGGGGTTGTTCAACGACAGCCAGCAGGTCTCTGTGGCTGGAACAGATCAGGGAGGGGACAGATTTATAGTCAGTGTGGTCAGTTGTGGGCAAGGCTGACTTATGTGACACTGAAGGTCATGGTAGGGATGTTGGATTAATCCTGAGAGGAACCACCAGAGAGTTTCAGAGGACTGATATTAACCGACTCTTTACACTTCTGGCTACTGTGAAAAGTATGCACTGGACTGTAGGGGATGAGGGTGGAAGAGACAGGTTAGTTAGGAGGTTATTGCAGCAATTCAGGCAAGAGAATTAGTGAATCACTATGGTTAGTAAACAGTGAATTGGAAGGTCTTTAATGGTGTGCTGAGATGATTAGAACTGATTCTAATAGGCTATGGATTGCTATTAATGATTCTGAGGTGGGGCAGGTGGTTGTAATAAAATCAGAGCTAAGATGTAGGAAAAATATTTTACAGCAGTGTTTATGATAGATTGGGGGAAGGAGAGACTATAGCACAATTTATTGTGGTTGAGAATAACTTGCTTTTGTATTTCTTTGAATATCAAGAAAGAAAAAAACAATTTATTGGAGGACATCAAAAGACTGAAGCAAGATAAACAAGCTCTTGAAGTAGACTTGGAAAAAATGAAGAAAGAGAGGGACCAAGCCAAAGATCAGATTACTTATGCCACAGGTAGAACACTGAGCTGAAACAGTTTACTTTTATACTCATAATTCTTCTAATCTTGAATTTAAGTAATAGGAATTGAAGGGTATCATCAAAATGCTATTCCTTGGGATATACTGTAAACTTAGAAACATTTTTTAAATCAGTTATTAAAAGATGTGTGAATTTGATTGTTTTTAACAGGAATAATTGGAAGATCAATAAAAATCAAGGATTATTTTGAATCCCTGGCATTTTATGTTTAGTTGTTTACATGCCTTGTCCTCCCAGCTAGACTGTGACGTTACTAAGGGCAAGGTCAATCATTTTATCCCTGGGTTTGTAACGTTGTAGGCTATTAAGTATTTGCCATATTAACAGATAACACTGCACTGTGTTTTATAGAGAATACAAAGTAATATGGCATGGTCCCCACCAGGAGAAACAAAGGGGAGTAAGACAAGAATGCCGAAAACTTTAATGTAAGAAAAAAATTACAAATAAACATGAGAGGAATTGGAGTGCTAAAAAGGGTTTCAGGGAAGAGTGGCATTTGAACTGGGCCTTGACAGATAATAAGACTTGAAAGTGAAGGCATGAGAGGAGGCTGCTTAGTGTGCCCATGCGCACATTGTTGAGTGCACCTGTGGATTGGACCTTAGGATGGCGGAACACAGGGCTAGTAAGGTGGATCAGAGGAGTCCTTGTTTGCCAAAGTAAGGATCTTTCCTCTACCCTATTATGAGTTTCAGTGTAAGATGTGTACAAAGAAAACGACATTTTCTTTCCTCATCTATATAGTAGAATAATAATATAAGTATCCATCATATAAGTTTGTTGTGGAAAATAATACATGGTAAGCACTCACAAATGTTTGCCATTGTTGCTTTTTAATAAAATTGTAGGCATTTTTCATTTTTCTTATCTCTTGAATCCAACATTTATTTTCCTGTGGAAACAATATGATAATGAAAGTCAGTGGGAAAACAGTTGGTTTATCAAAAAGTTCTACATAGTCAACTTTGCTACAAGGTTGAAGATTTGGATTATGAGTATAGTCTCTTGTTTCCTTTCACTAACATATTAGACGAGACACTATGTTCTATACTTCAGTTGTTTTATGTCTTGTTTTTTCATAGTGCTTTTCATTAGATAGGCATTGGTTTTCATTTAAAATCTTTTACTTTAGTTTATTTCCATATTTTGAAAAATTATAATCAGGTATTGAGTTACTTTATCTACCTAGGTGAAAAATTATATGAAATAAAAATTTTAGAAGAAACACATAAGCAAGAAATCAGTCGTCTGCAAAAAAGATTACAGTGGTATGCTGAAAATCAGGAACTTCTGGATAAAGATGCAGTTAGGCTTAAAGAAGCAAGTGAAGAAATTGAGAAACTCAGACTTGAGGTAATAGATCCTATCAGAATGTAAAAATCCTATTGTCCTCAACAACAGTTCTTCAAAACATTGTTATTGTCATTGCTCTAAACTCTATTAATTAAAATAGCTGGTTTTCATTTGTGTTTCCATTAAGATATGTAATCTATTTTAGATTAGAGTGAGAATAAATGCAAGCTCCGTATCACGACCTGTCAGGTCCCCATGTGGTCTGAATCCTGCTGAACCCTGCCTGCCTGTTCAACTTCATCTGGTACCACACTCCCCTGAGTCACCCTCCTCCAGCCACACCAGAGCTCCTCTGATTCTCGAGCATGACAGGCTCATTCCGCTCGTCCCCTCGGCCTGCAGTCCTCTGACCTTCTTTATTTCCATGTCTCACTCCTTCTTCTTGTTCACATCTCTGCTCAAATATCAACTTTCCAGAAAGACATCTCCTGACCTCCTTATGTAATATGGCCACCAGTCCCACCCTTCTAGCTATTTGTTCCTATTTCTTCACTGTTTTCTTCACAACACTTGTCATGCTTATTTACTTATTTACTTTATTTATTAGCTTATCAACTATCTTCCTGCACTGGAGCATGAGCACCAGGAGAACAGGGACCTAGCTTATCTTGTTTGCTCTCCACGTCTCCAACCCTATGCCACATCTGGGAAGTGCCTGGAACTTGGGAGGAGTTCAGTGTTCGTTGAGGAATTAATAAATGAATGAATGGACTAACATGATGCTTCCCCCCAGTGCTTTTCTGTTTTAAATATGTTCCTTAACATGTTCTTTATGTATTGACAGGTTGAGAAACTGAAAGCTGAATCTGGGAGTCCATCTATTCAGCAGAAGTTACGTTTAAAAGATAGAGCAGCTGATGCCAAAAGAATTCAGGATCTGGAGCGACAAGTATGTGTTAAGGGTAAATTTTCATTAAGGTATTTTATATACAGTGTATTTTTGTTTCCTGTCTTGTTTTAGGCATTCCCACAAGAAGGAGTTGACCTGAAAATTCTTGTCTTAAAGTAACATTAATAAAAGTAATAAACAACATCATTTTATATAGTCTACGTCTTTATAAATAAAAGATTTTGTAGGCTAATGTGCCTCATTTATAAGATGGAAGACCTCCTGGTGAAAGGTCATTTTGTACCCCAGCTCCATTAGACATCTAGGAAGAAGGAAGCAGAATTTTGAAGCTCTGGCTATAGAGTTAGGATTCCTTCTCCTCACCAAAGATAATTGAGAGAAGAGGAATAAGTAAGGGAGATGCTTGAGTTGGGAACATGTTGGTAAATGTTTGGAAATGTTACAAAACACCCTGTAGACAGAACATTCAGCTCTGCCAAAGAGGTGGCTGTCATCTTGAGCCCTTGTTCACTGTTCAGGCTTAGAAATATTTATTTCATGATCAATGTGGCTGGAAGGCCTTTAATAAAATAATAGAGCGAAGCTTTTTGGAATAAAGATTTTATTCATTGAAGTAGTTGTTTTGGGAGGCAGAATTATAATTAATTTTTTTCTTTTATTTTTAAAACTTTCTGTAATGTAACATTTATATTCATAACTACATATTAAAACAAAATGAAAATTTTTAGCCTTGTTCATAAGGGAACATGATGCTGTAGTCAAGTCATGACACTTAAATACAAGACTATTATTCCATCACAAATCCAAAATTGTGAGGTCATCACTGGACTGAATATTATCCCAGTTTTATGAGAAGGAAAACTAAGCAAAAAATTAACTTTGTTACTTTTACAAACAGAACTTGTTCTTATGTCAAAGGTATGAATTGGTAGTTTGGTTTAGGGGCCAAGAAAGGGACAGGACAAAGATGGTTTGAAGATCTAGAAATATTCTAAAGTGAGTCTAATCTAGGATTGCTTTTATTTTCTTCAGTGCTTAGATTGGTCAATGTAGAAAAAGCCATGAAAAATTGTGAGAGAAAAAAAAAAAGGAACCACTTCTCCATTGGATGATTTTATTTTTAAAGAAATAATGTATAACTGAGTAAAGAAATAAAGCATGCTTAAGAACAAAATTAAGACTTTAAATGGTAATCTATATCAATTGACCAGAAATATACCATTTTTAAAAGTAATCTCTGTTTTATTAACACTTTCATTAAGTGTTTATTGGGTTCTCATCTTATATCTCTTAAAAATATTCATCATTTAATAGTATTTTGTGTAGTTGGATTGCTGCATGTGTTTCAGATCTTATTCATTCTGTTGGCATGAGCATTTCTATCCTAAAAACATTAAACCTTAATATATATTTTATAATCAAGGTATATTACAATATATTCAGAATCATTTTGGAGCCATATTCTGAAATAAACTAATTATAAAATATGTCTTTTCTAAATAGAACACAAATAAAAATGGGGTGAATTAGATACATGTTGTATTGACAATTTCAGATTGTGCACTTGTTCATGCTTTTATTTAGTGGAATATTTCATAGTTTGATTTTTAATAAAAGTTAAGAAAAATTTATTTTGCACACCTGTCACCCTGGTACCACTGACCAAAGAACAGTATTAAAAAGCAAAATTAAAGAAGATACAAATAAAATCTGATTTTTCCCCACAAATGTAATGTATATGTCAAGATATCAAAATTAGATTGAATTTTTTTTAGTTTTTAAATGAATGCATTAATTGTAAATAGTAAATATGTTAAATTCATTTTTTTTAAATGTAGTTGTTTTTAATTTATGCAGTATGCATATGTATGCATATACTTCATATGCTTACAGATAACTCAAATAAATTTTTAATACCGAAGGAAACAAAACTTTGAAAAATTTCCAGGTAAAATAAATTATTAATATTTGTATCTGCATATTTCCCAATTTATGGTATATCAGTGAATGAGCCAGCGGTTATCACAAATGAAAATATTTATTTTTAACTTTGCAAATGATGTGATCCTTAAATACCTAATATGAATAATGTTCAGTCTATAAATAGGATTTTTAGCACCAGCAACCCATCTTGCCTTAGGAATAAAGGTAGTTTTTGAGATGAAAATCATAATAAAAGCCAGCATTTATTAAGTCCTCACTATATGCCAGGCATTCTGCTAAGCATTTACCAAGATGAAAGTCATTTAATCCTTTCTTAATTGTGCCAACCCGATAAAACTGGTACAGTAATCCTCCCCATTTTACCTATGAGGCGAAAGATATTTTTTTCCCCTTTCCCAGCCCTTTTTTTTTTATCCAAAATATTTTAACATTTACTTGTACGTATTTATGTGTAGAGTATATTTCAATATATATACTGCACTGCACAGTGGTTCACATAGGGGAGGCGGCATAGTTTTGTACCCATTAGTTGACACAAGGTCCTGAAGCTGGTGGCCCAGTCTAAACAAACATGCATTAGACTGCCTTTCAGGTGCTATTTTGTTGCTTGCTCAGAGGCTAGAAAACTGTTTAACAAAGAATTTCGTGTTTTAATGTATGCTTTGCAAAGATATCTTAGCCATACTACCTTTAAAAAAGCAAATATACACACAGGCGTATATAATATCAAGCTGTAATTTCTGTGGACCCTGGTGCAGTTTTCTTATAGAATGACCATATAACATGTCATTGTTTATAGACTAAATGAAAAGTACTTAATCTTTTATGTATACTTCATTAAATGTCATCTAATCCTCCCTGCTTCCTGATTGAAGGAAGTCATTTTAAAATAAACTTTCTCTGGAGGGGGGACCTTTAGGGGAGGTTGAGGTAGGGGTGGAGATTGTTGCTGGCAGGTGCAGGTGCTTAGGAAGCTGTATGTTTACTGTAAAAAGTTTCCATATTCATGTGCATGGAAGTAATTTTTCAATCAGTAGATAGTAGAAGCACTATTGTGAGGGGGTCTGTGGAAAAAAGAGGGGAAGAGCTTTATAGTTAAGAAGAATGTAATACAATAGAAAGTCTGAAGAGGTATTCCAAGTGAATGTAAGTAGATTTCTATAAATTAACCAGTAAATTAGACATTATACTATAGGGGTTTTTTAATCAGATAATTTCAAATTTTATATCCCTAGATTAATTCGTGCTTCTGTGCATTCGATTTAGTCTGAAGACATGCTATAAACATCTCTGAAATCTAAATATGACTGGTGTAGCATAATCTGTTTATACATTAAACTGCTTCATTTTACATATACTTGTGATCTTACATATGTTCAAAAATATTTTAATAGGTTAAGGAAATGGAAGGAATTCTAAAGAGAAGATATCCCAATTCTTTACCCGCTTTAATATTGGCGGCATCTGCAGCTGGTGATACAGGAGATAGAAATACAGTGGAATTCATGGAAAAAAGGATAAAAAAACTAGAAGCCAATCTGGAGGGCAAAGATGAAGAAGCAAAGAAAAGCCTTCGTACCATGGAACAACAGTTTCAGAAAATGAAGGTAGGTGCAGGTTAGCCATGGAAATGGAGCTGAGATGGACCATGGGGGCAGAGGCTTCTTAGATCTCAGTTTAACAAAGAGCTCTGAACATCCTTGCCCACAAACCTTTACCACAGGCATCAATGGGTGCAAAAGAAACCTAGGTTCATCCTACGTGTTGCCCTCTTTCAGCAACTTTTCTTTTTATTTCACACATAGAGTGGAAACTAAGTCATGAAAAAGCAGAGTAAAACACCCCTAATGTGTATTTAGCATAAAATGAAAAAAAGAAATTACCATGGTTAAAAATATTTTCACTGAAATTTAACTAGATTATGGTGAGAGGATAAGACAGAAGTATACATTCTGGGGGTTGGAATAGGGGACAGGCTCCCAGAAATTTCCTGCTTTCTCAGTTTTCTACTCCTTCGTGAAACAGGAATGAATCATAATATACAAGAACAGACCAAGTATGAAACAGGACATGATTACTTAATTTACTGGGGGGTTTTTTTTGTTTTTTTTAAAGATGACCAGTCAGGGGATCTTAATCCTTGGTGTTGTCAGCATCATGCTCTCCCAAGTGAGCCACAGGCCAGCCCCTTAGTTTACTTTTAAGTATCTGTTAAACACCCGGTTTCTGTCAGATCTATGCTAGCTAGATGCTTTCACAAACATCTCAGCTCATCTGTGTAATCCTTCCAATCACTTGTGAGAAGTAGAAATTGTTAGCCTGTTTTACAGACGAGGGAACTGAGATGTTCAGAATTTAACCCTCTTGCCCAGGGTTCCACTGCTGGTGAGTAGTAGAGCGAGGCCTCAAATCCCAGGCCTCTTGCCCCAAATCCTATACCACACAGCTTTTAGAATGCTGATTTCACTCCCCCAGATTTCTATCCTGAGAGAATCAATACATGAAAGAACATTAGATTCCAGAATCAGTAAGAGGTTGACAGCCTGGCAGTAGAGGCCCAGTAGTTAATGTCACACCAAGGAGGTTGGGTTTTCTGTATTCCACCTGCTTTTTCAAATCTCTCAGACCCTGCCTGGTTTACTTTCTTCTCTCTCTGTCCTAAATTCAAATGCATGTTCCTTTAACTACCCAGTTTTCAACCACCCTTACCATCTTCAGCCTGTGCCCCAGTTCACCCATCTCCTTCCTCCCTCCTCCACTCATGGTGCTTTGTGTGTCGGAAGGAGACCGCACAGTTGTGAGAGTGTGCCATGCAGCTATGTGGGTATCCAATCTCATGAATTCTCTCAGTGCTACTTGGAAGCCTGTACCATGTGGCTGATCAGTTCTCTCTTCCATTTTCCTAAGCATTCACTCCAACCGTTCATCAAGTTTATTTGCCCTCTCCTTTAGCCCTACCTACTTTAGCAGACCTTGCCCCGTATATGTAGATGACTGTAGTATAATGGAAAAGGCAAAAGCATTAGAGGCAGACTGGCCTTCAATGTATGCCCAGTTTCATCATTATAGCCTCATGACTTTGTGCTAGTTACTTAACCTCTCTGAGCCTCAGTTTCCTCATATGTAAAAGAAATAATAACTGACTTATTGCCAGTTATTCACTTTTACTCCTAAATATCTTCCAGTTTTGCTGTTTCTTCTCATCAACATGTCACTATACTATAACCATTAATAAAAATGACCTGGATTACTGCAGTAACCTCCTGACTAGTCGACACATACCCACTTTGCCCCATCTTCTAACTCTGACACTAAAGCCAAGATTATATTTTCATATCTCTCTGTCTTCTACATCCACACACACACACACACACACACACCCAAACCCCCACACCCCTTTGTCAATACCCCTTCTACAACTTCCTGTTGCTCTTAGGATAAATAAATGACATATTTATCCACAGATGGCCAGCCTTTCCTTCCTCTCCAGTGTTTTCTCACATCATTCTTCCGCTGTCTAATCTTACTGGCCTGTTTCTCCTGCTTGCCATGTTTTCTACAGCCACAGAAATTTGTATACTCTCTTGCCTCCGACTGGTAATGCTCTGCCCTCTACTTTCAATAGTTAAGGTGTTCTTGTCCTTCAGATCTCTGCCCAGGCATTGCTTCTGCAGTGAAACCTTCCCTGGACTCCCTGGTAGGTGTAATACCTCTTCAGGCACTCTCAGCCCCATGCATCTCTCCTTCATTGCATCTATCACAATTGTAGCCATTTGGGTTTAGAGGTCTCTCTCCACGTCTACATTCTGGACTGCATGATGATTAAGGCTGTTCTGCTTTTACACACCATTGTGTTCCATCATTCAGCAAGGCCTGGCACAGTAGACACTCAATAAATATTTGCCTTAATTAATCCCTAATTCATAGGGTATTGGGAGGATTGAGTGTCGGAGTATATGTAAAGCCCTAGTACCGTGCCTGGAGTATAGCAAACACTCAGTAAATGATTATAATTATTAATATTCCACTGACCAAATAGAGGCTCTCTCACATTAATTCTAACCCTCTACCCCATTTTTATGTATGTAAATCTACAATCTACCCACCCTAACTTTCCTTTTTGCAATCCCCTATCACCCCACACCTGCCCCCCACCCCACTGCCTGCTGCTACCTGCTTTCATTTCTGATTCTCAGTACACATCAAGCATTCCATCTCTCTTTATATTTTCTCTTTCTACTTCCAAAACATCCCTGCCTCCACTTATCCCAAATTTACATTCATTCCTCAATACAACTTAAATGTGCTGTCTCTCTGCAATCTGCTGACCTTCCCTCAGGACTGCCTCGCTCCCCCTACACCTTCTGCACCATGTTCATAAGCCGGTTATTGCAACTAGCATAGGACACTGTAACTGTTGCCATGTCACTCTCCTCACCAGGCTGTGAGCTATTTGAAAACAAGAACTGAGTCTCTTTATCTCTAGAACATAATGCCTGGTGCAAAGTCACAGCTCAGTAACTATTCGTTGAATGAATGAGCAAGCACAATTGGTGCTTCCCTCCGTGGAGTAAACTGTTTATTTCATTTGTGATAGTAAAGCTCTAGTATACAACTTCCAAGCTGTCTTACTCCCTATGAGATTAATAAGTTGTTAGAAGTTTGAAAGTGTGCTGTTTCTCAAAGACTTCAATACCCCCAGTTACTTTACCTATTTATCTTCAAAGAGTGTGTTTGACAATTTACATGAAGAAGGTATATAATAATAGGCTTAATTGTGAGGTTTAAAATAAGGTTTGGGGTATACAAGAACATGTGTAAGTTAATATTTATGAAGCAACATATCAGTTATGGAATTATATAACATATATCAAGAATATATAATTTTATGCCCTTCAAAAAATAAGACTAACATACATTTCACTCACTCAAGGGACACAGATACTTGGAGACACCAGAATGTATAATGAGTGCCCGAATGAAGGACTAGGTAGGACTCAGTAGAATGCAGGGCTTCAGTAACTAATGAAATATTTAGCATGTGTTTGGCATTACATGGATTCTTTTCTTCAGATTCAGTATGAACAGAGACTGGAAGAGCAGGAGCAGCTACTTGCCGACAAATTGAAAGAAGCACCCCAGCAACATCATGATAACTCCAGGGTTAAAGCACTAGAGAAGGAACTCAGTGACATTAAGGAAGCCCATCAAATCACTATAAGAAACCTTGAAGCTGAAATAGATGTTCTTAAACATCAGAATGCTGAATTAGAACTCAAGAAAAATGATAAAAATAATAAAGACTTCCGGTCTATAGAATTCCAGGTGGAACAGGCTCATGCTAAAGCTAAGCTGGTAAGACTCAATGAAGAACTGGCTGCAAAAGGGAGAGAAATACAAGACCTCTCGAAAACCGTGGAGAGACTTCAAAAGGAGAGAAGAATGATGTTGTCTAATCAGAACTCTAAGGGCAGAGAGGAAATGTCTGCCAAAAAGGCAAAGAAGGATGTTTTGCACCCAAGTAAAGGGAATGCTAACTCCTCTGGAACCCTGGATGGCAAGCTTTACCAACCACATACTTTCACTGATTCCCATATTTCAGAAGTTTTGCAAGAAAACTGCAGATTGAAAAATGAGCTAGAGGGATTAATTTTGGAGAGGCATGAGCTGAAGATAAAATCTGAAGCAGCAGTAAACCAATTTGAAAATTCCATGAAAAGGTAAAATTTTAAATTATTTATAAACATATGGGGACATAAAAAGATAAAAATTAAAAAATTACAAGGTGTATTTCCTTCAGTTAATTAGTTTGATCCTGAACTGAACTCATAACTGAATTTTAAGAAACTGTGTTACATTGCTCAGCATAGATTTATTTCAGGGTAGGGTCCTCCTAGAGGCCCAGATTCTGATGAACCTGAAACTCCATGTGGGTGCAAACCAGGTTCTTATGTTGAACAGTATTGTCTTTCTGCAGGTATCCAAATGATGTTAATAAGCTGACCTGTGGCCCTTCTTGCAAAGGAATGCCATCATTTATGGTTGCTATAGGTCACAGATTACTGTCAGAAAACAGCTGTTATTGGGCCGACCCCGTGGCGCACTCGGGAGAGTGCGGCACTGGGAGCACAGCAGTGCTCCTGCCGCGGGTTCGGATCCTATATAAGGATGGCCGGTGCACTCACTGGCTGAGCGCGGTGCGGCCGGTCACAAAAAGACAAAAAAAGAAAAAGAAAAAGAAAACAGCTGTTATTAAAATTAGTTGACAGTCTAAGGGGAAAAGTTCCTCTTAAAAAATAACTCTTCAAACACACCTTGTGATCACACCCATTCATGCCTCAAGGAGCTTTTAGATTCATCCCTTTCCTCCGAATCGCCAGCTACTGTCCACCACTGTCTCTTTCCCCTGAGCCTTCTTACATCCTCAGATCTTTCTTTCACCTGATCAAACCAAGTTAACAGTCCTTTCTCTGTCTTTCAGTGACTTTTCCACAAGTGATCGCTTCTCTTATTTCCACCTCATTTCCTCTTAAGTATGGCTGTCATCATCACCACTCTTTTAAGCTGGTCTCTCAATAATGACCTTGCCCAGTCCACTGGTGCTCTCTCTATCCTCATTTTCTTTGGCAATGTTGATTATACTGCCTTTTCTGAAATGGTTTTCTCTCTTAACCCCTATGACTTGGCAGCTTTGACTAAAAACTACTTTGTTTTACTGACTTCTGACTCCTCCCTCACCCAAAATCTGGCTTTCTACCACCATTCAGTTCTTTGAGGCGGGCCAGTTAGCTCAGTTGGTTAGAGCATGGTGCTTGATGACACCAAAGTCCAGGGTTTGATCCCTGTACCAGCCAGCCACCAAAAAAATAAATAAATAAGTTCTTGGTTTTCTGTTTATTCTGTATTTTTCTCAATTGCTAAACTTATCTGTTCTATGGTGTCTATAAACTGTGACTCCTACACTTACTTTTAAAGGCTTATTCTCTTCCCTGAGTTCAGATGTTAAACCTACAACTATTTATTGGATTGCTTCTTTTGGAATCAACAAATACTCTTTTTTACCAGTAAACTAGTTCCCCCTCCCAAGTTCCCCAGTCCTATCTATGATCATAAGTATTTCAATTGCCATGCCCAGTTTTACCTTCTTTAGTCCTTGGATTCACAGGCTATAGAGTGCCTTCTTATAAATATGTCTCATTTTGCTTTCTTCCTTACTGTAGTAAACCAGTGCAGCCTACCTAGTTCACACTATGATTTTTCCACCCCTGTCTCCCTGACTTTTGTTTCTTACCTCCCAATCATCTTGCTAAAAAAACCTTTAATATTCTTTAAACACCCCTGTAGCTGAGTCACTATGCCCTCCAGTGACTCCCAACTTCCTTAAATATCAAAACTAAATTTCTCATGCCTTTTGCTCATTTGTGTTTCAAATCCTACCTCCACCACAGAACACCTCTTGGAGCTTCCCAGGAAATTGCCTGCTCCCGCCCCCAGCTCCTACACAACTGATAATATGTACCAAGAAAGCATTACTCATACGTAGCCGTGTAGCCCCTTGAGGACTGATGTAAGATTATGCTTCTTGTGCATCCCCGCAGCCACCTGGAGTAGGAGCAGAATGAGCATAGGAAGCACCTGTCAAGTGCTTGTGCTTGACTCATCCTGGCAACCATACTGCTTCCAAACTGAAACTTCATTTCTCCAGTTCTGAATATGATAGTAGGATGAAGCTGTTGGGGTAGAATCATATTCTTTCCTATAAGTAATTTAAAATTCAGGTTTTTTCCATAAATTTTTCTGTGCATAATTTTTCTAGTTTTTCTCAGATAGCTCTGGGCCTGAGAAGTGAGGAGTAAATTTTCTTAGTTCTAGATGTAGGCTGTTTTTTTATTATAATTCTGTGATATCATGGGTGCTTTAGGTTTTCGTGCTTTAGATTTTCATGCTTTTCCTAGAACATTAATCACACACTGTTTCTATGGGAAAATATTCATATAGTGGAATAAGCAATTGATAACTTTGCCTGTAGTTTGGGAATTGCCATATTAACAGTAATCAACACTGATTTACCAAAATATGTGCTTTGAGTAAAATCCTTGTCATTTTCAAATAGTTCTTCCAATAAGAAAGAAAATGTTTATTTATAACTTCACCATTTACTAAACTTCATGCTGGCCGGTTTGCTCAGTTGGTTAGAGCGTGGTGCTGATAACACCAAGGTTCAGTGTTCAACGCCTGTACCAGCCAGCCGCCAAAGAAAAAAAAACCACCATTTACTGAACGGCTTCTGAATGGGTAAATTTTGTCACAGAGACAAATGAATAGTCTTTTACATTGACATTCTAAACAAATTAGTTGCAGATAACTCTTACGTCCTGAGAATTACTATAAAGACCATTTTATTCTCACAACTTACAGCTATCCCTGGAGTCATATGTATGGACCAAAAATTGATGAATGCTGCCTAGACACAAAGCATTGGAGATTCTAAAGGGAGCAGCTGTGATTATTCAAATATGAATCTGAGCAAGAAATCTGAGTTTATCTGAAAAGATAAAATGTCAGGCACTTTGCTTTAAATTCAAACAGATATTTTGGAACCTTAGATTCCCTCAGAATGTGCAGCTTCAGGCTAGGGATAGAGTGAAAGGCCCAGACTTAGAAGTCCAACTCTTCTGGGCTTGAACCCTGGCTCTACAACTTACTGATAAGGGACCCTCGATGTATCACTCTTTCCTAAAGTCAAGTTTGCCCTTATAAAGCTCAGTAAATAATAGTGAGCTCATGGAGTGGTTGTAAGAACTCATAGGCATTAATGTGTAAAGTACCTGACATTTAATAATCGGTGCCCTCTCTCCCTTTGCTTCTTTAATTTCCAGGCTTCTTACACTATTATTGTGCTATCTATCTCTGAATTAGAGATTGATGAACTACTCTTACGTGTGGTTTTCTTTCATTTGCCCTGTAGGGTCAAGGAAGATACTGCAGCACACATTGCATCTCTCAAAGCATCTCATCAAAGGGAAGTAGAGAAACTCCTTTGCCAAAATGCAGTAGAAAATTCTTCTTCCAAAGTAGCTGAACTAAATCGTAAAATAGCAACTCAAGAGGTAGATGACAAATCTGTTTTGATTTTTCTTTGACTTTAGCAATGTGATTTTTTTTTCCCCAGGACTGTTAGCAGAACCTTATTTCACTTAGAAATGTTTTAACTTCAGTTTTTTAGGTTGATGATAGAAATGGGAAATTATTGACTTCATTTTCTTTTTATCGAAGAGACTACCATTGCCATATATTTAACTTTTCTACTTTAAAATTATATCCTGTAAATAAGCGTTTTTACTATTTTGTCCCTACATTTCTCAAGCAAATCTTCCTCTACGTAGGTTGTAACAGATGGTTGAGGTGTACTTCTAATGGGGTTGGGACTATAGTACTTGAATTTGAATGTTGAACCTTCTTCCTTCACTGCCAAGTCCCAACTCACAATAATTATCCTCAGGCTTCTTCCTGCACATTACCTTTCATTCATTGAACAAATGATAATTCAGGTCTATAGACAACCAGGCAATGGGGATAAAATAATGGAAAGAGAGATATATAAAGCTCTAGCCCTCATGAAGCATAGTCTTCTAGGAATTATGATGCCAAATTGTAACAACTTTTCAGCATTTCTTCAAGTAAATGTGTCTTCCTTCTTGAATAATAGGTATATCTTCTTGGAATATCTACTGTGTAGCCCATCTTCTGTGGTGTTAGTAGGTTGAAAAGCAACATTAAAAGAATTTTTTACCTCCAACCTACTTGCAAATGGTGTATCCAAGAAAAGGAAAAATAAAAAAGAATGTAGCAAAATGTTAGTAGCTGGTGAATCACATTGAAGAATATATTAAGGTTGATTGTACTCTTCATCTTTTCTGTAGGTTTTAATTTAGAAAACAGGCTTGGGGAAAAACTTTAAGAAATAATTATCTCACCATCATCTCTCCCACCTATAATTATTTAATACCATCTTAATTAAAAACAAATCCCTCAATTGGGGAAGTTTGAATATGGGCTAGCTATTAGATATTAAGAAATTATTGTAAATTTCTTAGGTGTAAAAATGTCATTGTGGTTTTGTGAGACATGCCCTTATAAGGAGTTGCATGTTGAATTATTTGAAATATTTAGGGGGCGATATGTAATGAGGTCTGTAACTTAATTTCAGATAGCTCAGAAACAAAGGACTGTTAATACTTTGAAAAATATTTAAAGTGCATTTCAAAAGTAACAATCCATACAGCCTTGCAGATAACCTCACTGGCTTTTTCTCCCATGGGAGGAGGGTGTCAGAGGGCAGTTGTGAGCTTTCTATCAAGTGATTTTGTGATGAGGAACATCTGGGAGAGATGGGAAAAGTAGTGTCCTAATGCCATAGTGCCTTACATATGTTACTTTCCCAGAGTTATGAATGTAATGTGAAATTGAGTTAAATGGAAGTCAGCATAGTACGATCATTCAAACAGTAAAAGGATAATATTGTCTACTTTCTTCTAAATGTTTAGACTTTATTTTAAAAGATATTTTTCAGTCATGAGTTGACTTTCTTATATTTTTCAAATAGTGTTCAAGGAGAAGCTTTATTAACTCAGTACTTCTAACAATTTCCTAGGTACTTATAACACATTTCCAAAGTCAAGTTAATGAACTGCAGAGTAAACAAGAGTCTCTTGCACTTTCTCAAGTTCGAGAAGAAATCCTACAGAAAGAGGTAAGAAGTAACCAAAATATTGGGCTAAAATAAGTTTCTTAGGCATTTCAATTATTCTTATTTCTGTGTAAATTTAAATGTATAAATAGACATAAGTATCTATTACATGTCAAGGAAATATTAGTAACTTGCTTAAGTCTGCTTTCCCCAGATGAAGTTCAAATAGTAAGTCATTATGTCGTTTATGTTTTTATTTGCCATGGAGATTGTGTGGGCAGTGGGGATATGGGATGGAAGATGTTTGGTTCTTTTGATTTTTTTAGGGGGTAAAATTCAATAGTTAAGGTCATTTCTTTGGTGTCAGGAAAAAAAAAATAATTTTTTCTTCAACCCTTATGAGTTTAGTTGAGACAGACCCCATAACAAAAGAAAGATGAAAGAAGAGAAAAACAAGTTTCTTAACATGTGCAACACACAACACTGGAGAAATAATGCAAAGTAATTCAAAGCAGGGGCTCAGAACTCTCCAAGCTTTGGAGGGATTTGGGCTAGAAGTTGTGGGATAAGAGATTGGCAAAGGGAGAGAAAAGTGTAGATTACAAGCAGAAAACAAATTTAAGTACATTGTCCCTTATTTCTGAGAATACGTCAGTTCAGTTAAACAGTTGTGTCTCATTTCAGGAGGTGTTTCTGGTGGGCTCCCATCAAAGTTAAGCAGCTACATGGTGATTTAATAAGAGGCATCCCTGTGGAAACAAAAGAAAACAGAGTAATGGGTGGAGCAGTCTATAAACTAGTTTGAGTCTGGAGGACAGCCAGTCAAGAAGACTTCTAAGTGTTGGGCCCAAAGCATCTTTTGCAAGTACGAATGTCTCCAGTGTTGTCTGAGTGGCCCACACAGCAACAGGCATGAAGGTCGTCCATGTGAGTTGTAGTGATGGCCGTTTATATCAAACAGCTTCAGCTTGTTTGGGGGCTTCAGGAAAGGGGCAGTTTTAATTTTTAGTGATTCCAAGACAGAAGGGTGGGAGAAAAAAATGAAAACATTAGTTTGGAAAATTATAGTTAGATATTGGAGGAAATTAGAATTCTGGACCCAGGCCAAATTACAGGTAAATAATAAAACTCAAAGACAATGAACAGCACTGACATCCACACGTGTTATAGTTTTCTACTGAGACGCAGTTTCATTCTCTCTAGTCACCCCCATTTCTATCAAAGATAATAATGATAAAATCAGTTTGCAAAAATAAGTCTAGTCTCATTAAACTTGGTTTGATTATTTACCTAAGTACAGAAAGAATAGTGATTGACCATATAGGCTCTTTAAGTCTGCTTTTCTGGAATTTTTTTTTTTTGGTGGCTGGCTGGTACAGGGATCTGAATCCCTTACCTTAGTGTTATCAGTACCACGTTCTAACCAAGTGAGCTACTTTGCTGGAACTTTTAATGAAGAATCTCAGGTTGGACCTTTAAAAGCCTCTCCAGTCTAGAAAGCCAAGAACTTGCCATCAGATTTTGCCTACCATACCTATAGATTGTGGTGAAATCCTCTCTTTTCCAGGTCCCCAAAATATCCTGAGGTTTTGGACCTGCCAGGAAGCAACATTACTTACTCATTTAAAGGGGAACCATGTATGTGAGGTACCAAGCCATGAAAATAAGAATACCCACTAATAGTTTCTGAAGGGATAGGTAGAAAAAGAAATGTTTCAGTTCTGTTTATAAAAGTGTGATTTACCAAATTGCTGTAAGCTACAGATAGCTTAAGAAAAAAGACAAAAAGTTTTCTTAAATCTGGAAAACAAAACATTAAGGAACCAGCAGTGTTCCAAACAAAAAGGCCAAAACAACAACAAAAAAGCAGCAAGAATAGTGTTTGTGAAAACAGTATTTCAGGTCTCCTACAAAATGTGAGACACCTCCTGTCACAGACCTGCTAATCTGTGACACCAAGCAGGCGTTACTGGGATGAGACTTTCCCAACACTAACCAAGCAACAAAGATTGAGATGCCAAAGTCCCCTTAGGGACCAGGACCTCTGAGAGCTGGCACAGCCAAACAAAAAGCATGCTGCTTGTCACGTATGTCTCCCGTTCCCACCCTATCCAACTGGCTGACACAAGCCAACACTTACACCCCCAGCTGGCAAAGACCAGAGACAGTGCTCTCACTGGTCACAGAAGCCAAGCTCTCAGGACGTAAGGCAAAAGGAGAACCTCTTTTTTTTTTTTTCTTATTGGGGACATACAACAAAGTTTTTCTAAACAGTGGTCTAGTGAGAACTGAATTCACCAGTCTGTGAGACTGACTCAAACAGTGTTATAAGACCTGTGCCTGTGTTCTACCCTATGATTCTCCTTGTGACAAATGACACAAAAGACAAAGGAAAACAATGGTCATCTCTGACAGGCTAAAGATCAGTAACCAGTAGATACCCAAAACCAAATCCGTAAGTGTCACAAATTCAAAGAACTAATTTTTACAATTTTTTTTCTTCTGCCAATCTGAATTTAGAAAGGAAGGAATAAGGAAAAATTTTACCTTCTTTCTTAACCAGGTACAGACAAATAGATCTAGAAAAGCCGACTTTGGTAAAGGACTTGAATCTTTATTCAGATTCCCTAGAGACAACTGGGAGGATTAATGCTGTTATTGCTTTTTCCCCCCATGTTCTGAAGTTAGTATATGCATTTTACTGGTGATTAGTGGGATTTTGTTTTGTTTTTAACCCATATAAATATCTTATAAAACTTTCAGAAACTATTCAAGACTGACTTCTAATAGGAGCCCAGGGACTATTGTGGCCCACTCATAAAATTATCAAAATTATTATAACATCTCAAATATTCTACAGCTAGCTACTGTTATTTCATGAACAAATAGAATGATCATAGGGTTTATAATAAGATCTAGGTTTAAATTCTTGACTTGCCACTACAAGGCTTACTAGCAGGTTCAAGTAAACATTTAGAATCACACAGCCACCATAGGCCACACTTGGTATGCTGGAAGCAGGGCAGGAAACAGCATGCCAGTAAGGCTGCATGAGGCGTTTCTCTTCAGTGTGAGTAGTGCTCACAGCAGTTTACACAGCTGTGCAGGAGCTGTCCAGGTGATGGCACAGATGCAAGGCAATAAGACTCACACCTGGCAGGTGGAGGAACCACCTGGCTTAGCTGCCCCATGCTCCACAAAAACCAATATCTCTTATCCTAACCCACACACACAATTGTCCCCTGAAGGACATGCCCAGTTACAAGAGTCACTGCACTCAGGAGTCCCAAAACTATGGCTTCCTATGAAGTATTTCAGTTCATACAAAGTCCTCCAAGCCTAGGTGATTCCACCAAGCAGTGTGCCTGGTACACAGCTGGTGGCCATCTCTGTCAGCAGAGGTGGAAATTTAACTGAACCCACGGTCAGTTTCTCATGCAGATGGGAGGAATTACGTTTATCTTTTACCCAGAGCCACTTGCAGGTGTCTTTAAACTCTCTCAGCCTCATTTTTTCAGCTGTCAAATGGGATAAGACCTACTTCCAGCATTCTTCATTTATTCATTTAATAAATAGTAAGCACATGTCAATCACTGTTATAGGCTTTTGGGATATTTTAATGAATAAAACACCTGAAGTCTTTGTCCTCCAGGAGCTTACATTCTAGCCTGTGGGACAGAAAAATAATTCAAATGGATACATGGACTATAATGTCCCCTATCTAACTACCTTTGCATCAGAACTGGGTCACACACCCACCCCTAAACCAGTCACTGCCAGGGGAAACTGAACAGCTCTAATGGGATTAAACTGACCAAAATTTACACCAGTCACACAAATATCTGAACAAATATCAGGCCCTTGCCAGCAAAGAAGGAAGGGTTGGCTATTTAAGAGGCAATGCCCAGGATCTCTTTCAGTGCTATCCCGATTAAAATCTAAACCCTCTGGATTAAGTGTTCACAATCACTAGCCATTTCTCTACCAAAGGGGCCGGGAAGACTCATTGTGCCAATAGTTACAAAACAGGAAAGGCACATGAGATTGAAAAGTACACGGATACAAGCAGACCAGGCTCGTTTAAAGTAGTAAATATAGCAGTAATTTTGTGGTTCCGTTTGAATTGAAATATGTAGTTTGTAAGATTATCTACTCACCTGTAAATAAGAGAACAGAGTACAAATATCTCCTCTGAGAAGTGGTCTCTGGGCTGCACACAGATTGTCTGAACTCCGCCATCTGAGCCACCTTCTGTGTACAGTCAGTGATACCTGTCTCTTCCAGTGGAAAATCATGTTTCACCCACCTTAGTGACATGATCTGGGTGAATCACTATTCCTCTTCAGTAAAATAAACTATTAGGAAGATAACAGTTTTATTCATTAAGGAATATATGCTTTCATACTTATTGGTGTTATTCATTTCTGTCCCTGTTGAGCATGGATTCAATACTCATATTGAAATATTCACTTTTGTTTTATACTAATACATATTGATTCGTATTAGAAGGTATAAAAATCACATGTAATCCCAGAGGTATATTTTGCTATATATGCTTTTATGTTTTTTCTCTTTATACATATAGAGATAGAAATAGTGTGGTGATGTGTTTACATGTGCACAGTTGCAAATACATGTTTGTTCATGTATGTATGCACGTGATTTTTAAAGCTTTTTTTAACAGTATATATAAATATCTTTACATCAGTCTTTATTAGCACTTTCGTTATACCATTTTATAATAGAAGAGTTATAATAGTAATAATTGGTGTTTAGTCTGTACCAGGCACTGTTCACCATGCTTTACATGCATTCTTTTGAATCTCACCACAACCCAAAAGTGTAGTTACTATTATTTTTCCCATTTTCTAAATGAACAAATTGATGCTAAGAAAAAAGAAATAACTTGCCAAAGGTTACCAATCACCATGTATAAAGTGCTAGCATTAGAACCTAAGGCCTCTGATTTCTGGTCCCAGGTTCTTAATTACTATTTTTTATCACCAGTCCCCTATTGTTGGCACACATGTTGTTTCCAGTTTTTTTTTTCCATAGTATGCAAGTAGGAGGAAGCATTTTACTCATGCATCTTTGTTTATGTATCCAGTTATCTCCATAGGATAATTCATTAAAATGCAAGAATTTAATATATATACTTTAATTATATTCTTAAAGGTGCTTTTAGTAGGTACAAAGAAAATTTCCTCTATTATTTGTCTAGAGCCAGATTTCTAAATTTATGCAATTTACCAACAAATGTTTCTGTATCACAGAAAGGTGAGTTAATTAACTCATGAACAATTGTTAAACACCTCCTGTCTGCTGTGCACAGCTCTGGGTGCTAGGAATACTGAAGAGAACGAAGTAAACAAAAATCCCTGCTCTTGTGGAGTTTACACTTTATGTGGGGAGTCAGACAATAAACAAATACGAGGTTTAATAAGTAAAATTAACTGAGACGACATCTGTTAAGTGCTTAGCATAGTGCCTCACACATAAAAATATTGTGACTCACTACTCTTTGTCCTTTAAGACTCAATTGAAACACAGCTACCTTGGGAATCCCGCAGCCCACTTACCACCTTACTGCTCCTTGGCCATCTGTCTGTCATAGCACCTCATATTAGAATTCTCATTCACTTGACTGCTCTTTCACAAGATCAGAACTCCCCAGCTACTGTACCAGGAATGGGTTACAGGTGAATCACAAGATAGCAATGGCTGGAAATGTTATATAATGACAGATTCAAAATAATTTTTCAACCATTAAAAAGTTTACAGAAATTGAAATGTTTGCCCATTCTGTGTATGACTGTGCCTCTGTAAACTTTCTTAGCTCAGTAATCATTTTTTGTTTTTTATAATAATTTTTAGTAATCATTTTAATGTAAGATTTCTGTGCCCACCACCCATATTATTCCCACGTGCTATAAAAATATCACCGTTTTCTTTCTGGGCCATGGTATAAAAACAGAGGTATTGTACTAGACTGTGTCTTTCATCTCTGCATCCCCACATCCTAAGACAGCAGCCAACACAGAAAGAGCTCATTTCTTCGTTATATCTACTTTGTATGCATACATTTGTTTGTGGAATGAACTACTAAAAATTACGAAGTGATAGGGCCATAGAGAATTACAAACAGAATTACAGGGAGTTGACAAAAGAATTTATTAAATTCTTTCTGTGCATTGGGCACTATACTGTGTTGGGTGCTTTAAGTGTAATTTTTTTTTATTCCTATGAGTAATTAATACCTTGTAGCAAAGCGGGATGCATCAAAGAAAGTGCCCAACTTAATTTTGAGCTCCACAACCAGATTTGGCATGCATGGGAGGGAGGAGGTGGTCCAGTCATCTGGAACCTCTTAGAGTGTGAGGTCACCTCGGAGCTAGGATGAACCTTTACTCCTTGGACATAGAGTAATTAATAGCTTTCATTCCCTAACAATTCAAAATGCCTCTTATAGAGAAATGTTATACAAATGTTCATTTAAGATTACCCTGTTAAAAAAAATTATTTCTCTCTGATCATAGTTTTTTTATTTTATACTTCAATTTTAGATTACAAAACTCTTAGAAGAATTGAGAGAAGCCAAAGAAAATCATACACCAGAAATGAAACATTTCCTGAGCTTAGAAAAGAAAATTAAACAGATGGAAATGAGACATGAGCAAAGGGAGCAGGAACTTCAACAGGTAAAGTTTACTTTTATGTGCTTTAATTTGCTATAGTTTTGTCATCCCTAGCAAAAGTTACTTTTTAAAATATTTCCATTGTATTTTGATCTTGTTAATAAATTTATGGCTTTTAAGAGAAAATAAGACTTTAAATCTCAAATACTTGAAGATTGGTTTGCCTTATATCTGGAGAAAAAAAAAAAACTTGTGTCATGTACTTAATTACTAGTGGATTCTTAAAAAGTCATACATCCTAGGAGCAGGGCTTTGGGAACAAGGTTTCATATTGAAGTCATTCCATGTTTATAAGAAATAAACATATTAAAATATCATTTAAAATATTATATACATAGCACTAGTAATATCATGATTACTATACTTAATTACAGATATACAAATTAAAAATAACAGATGTAAGGACAGAATATGCTTTTAGGCACCTGCCTCAGTGCAGATACTTCGCTTTGCTTGAACAGTGTATTAGTTTGCTAATGCTTCCATAACAAAATATCATAGATAGGGTGGCTAAAACAACAGAAATTTTCTCACAGTTCTCAAGGCCAGAAATCCAAGATTGAGGTTCTAGTCAATTTGGTTTCTGGTGAGGGCTGTCTTCCTTGCTTGCAGACAGCCTCCTTCTCTCTCTGTCCTCACATGGCCTTTCTTCAGTGCATGTACACAGAGGAGAGAGAGAAAAGGCAAGAGATCTCTTCTTACAAGAACACTAATCCTATCAGATCAGGGCCCCACCCTTATGACCTCATTTAACCTCTTTGTATTTTCTTACTCCAAATACAGCCTCACTGAGAGTTAGGGTTTCAGCATCTGAAGGGAGGCAGGCAAGAGGGGGGTCACAAAGATTCAGTCCATAACACAGTGTGAATTTATATATTCTCTGAAGAAAATACTACATACATATAGAGCTTTCTGGTTGACACATATTCCCACAGAAACCCTGGATTTGCCTATTTGGCATTGTCTCACTTTAGCTCTTTGAAATTATTAAACGTTCTTCACTCCCACTACAAACTGTAACAGGAATGTGGAATTTTTGTATTTGCAGATAATACAGCAGACACGCCAAGTAGTAGAAACTGAGCAAAACAAAGAAATTGAGAAATGGAAAAGACTAGCACAGTTAAAGAATCGTGAGCTGGACAAATTCCGCACAGAATTAGACTCGATATTAGATGTTCTCCGAGAGCTGCACCGGCAGGGAGTGGTTGTGCCAGTTGCTTTTGCAGATGAAGTGAATGCGCCAGAGTATTACTAGAAACTCAGATTTCATATGACTTCATTGAGAGGCCTGAAGATGGGTGGGATTGTACCTCTGTCAGAAGGACGGCTTTTGACAAACAAGAAATCCAGCACGTGGCCAGAAAGAAAACACCAGAGCAACAATTTAAAATAAATTACCCTTAACCAATAAGGAAAAAAGAAAAATCATGGTGTATTTTACTGAAAATCATTAACCAGTCACATTTTCAATGACTTACAACAGACAGACAGGCTCCTTTATGTCAGATGATTATAATTAGCAAGATTTATTTTTAAAAGTCTGACTTTTTGAAAATGAAATTGCACATACTCTGCCACATTATTATCAAGCAAGTGTGTATTCTTAATTTTCTTTGTGATAGAAAAACAGCTCCTCTTTCTCATGGAAACAGGTAGAGGAATGTGAGTGTAGTGGAGGGACAGAATCGTCAACTGTAGATCTTCCATGGTGACTTAGAAAATTGTAGCTTCTGTACAAGTAGACAGTGAATTCTCGTGTTCTCCCAGTAAGTGGCTTTTTTGGCACCTGACATATGGTGAAAAATGCATTTCACAAGTAATAGGGGAAATTTGATTTATCCATTGTTTTAATCTTTTTAGCTGCATCTCTTAAATGCCAGTCCTACTTTTTTGACACTCTAAAACTAAACAGCATATAACATTTTTACTTTCATTTAAAAAGTAATGACTATTGGAAAAAAATTACAAACATGCATAAAAGTAGCCAGATTGTTATTTTATTTTACAGTTCCCATTTCCAAAAGCAAATAGCAAATATATGACAGAGGTAAGTCAAAGCTGTAGCCACTTTGTTTTCAAATGTTCTAGCCTAGTACTGTCTAATAGGAGTATAATGTGAGCCACATAGATAATTTTTAATTTTCTAGTAGCCACATTTGAAAAGGTTAAAAGAAACAAGTGAAATGAATTCTGATAATATGAGGTACTTCAAAAAATTCATGGAAACATTAGTATTTCAATTCTATTTTTTATGAACTTTTTGAAGTGCCCTCATAGTCTAAAATGTTATCAATATAAAATTGAGTCTTTGCATTTTTTCATGTTAAGTTTTCAAAATATATTTTATATTTAAACAGCATATCTCAACTTGGACTAGCCACATTCTAAGTGCTCAGTAACCAAATACCAATATGTGCAATTCTAGGATAATAATTACAAAGTAAAATGCTTTTTTATAAAGAACAGGTGAACTAGACCTTACCTTGGTGAAATGAGCAGTAAATTTGAGATGTGGAAGTTGTTAAATATAAGGAATGTAATTATTGTCTTAATGTCCAACATTTTTTAATGTACCTTTCCTAAGAGGGTAGTAAAAGCATTATAGTTTGCTATTTTTTTTTAATCTGAAGGAAATAATTTATTTTGGTAATTATTTGAGTGTGCTTTTGTGTTTCTTTTATCTGCAAGCCTGTCTTAATATATAGCCGCACTCACCCATTCCTCACTTTGTCCTTTTGACTGACTCTCTATCCATGGGCCATTCATTCCAAGCACAAACATTGTTGGTTCTGAAACACAAGGAAGTGCAAACATCAAATAATTACTTACAGAAAAGGTACATCCTATTTTGATGAGGATTCTATATTGTTTTGGAATAAACTGTGCACATGACAGGTCTTCAGTTCCATTTACAGATTAGAGATACATAAGTACCATCAGAGCTATTTGTTACAACTAAAAACCTCAAGACTATACTTTCAGGGATCATTTCTATAGTTTACAACTAAAAACCTCACCAACCACACCCCATTTCTTAGTTATTGCCATTAGGGGCCAGGATGAGAACACAGAAGATGGACACTTTTAGCTTGTTTTGAATAGGAAGGCTTTTGTGAAGATTTTAGCTCCAGAAATGATTGATTCTCTCCCACTGTGATGGTTAATTTTAGGTGTCAACTTGACTAAGTCAAGTGATACCCAGATAGCAGGTACAGCATTATTTCTGGCTATGTCTATAAGGTTTCTGGAAGATACTGCCATTTAAATCAGTGGACTGAGTAAGGAAGATCCACCCTCACCAATGCGGGTGGGCACCGTCCAAATGGTCGAAGGTCTAGAGAGAACAAAAAAAGCAGTGGAAAGGCAAATTCACTCTTCTGGAGCTCGGACATCCATCTCCTGCCTTTGGACATCAGAACTACAGGTTCTCTGGCCTTCAGACTACAGGACTTGCACCAGCAGCCCCCCAGGTCCTCAAGCCTTTGGCTTCAGACTGAGAGTCACACCACTGGCTCCCCTGGTTCTCAGGCCTTTGGACTTGGACTGAGCTATGCTACTGGCTTCTCTGGTTCTCCAGCTTGCAGACAGCGTATTGTGGGACTTCAGCTTTCATAATCACGTGAGCCAATTCCCATAATAAATACCCTCTCATCTCTCTCTCCCCCCTCTCCCTCTTTTTGTCTGGGGAATCCTAATACAGATGTTAGTACCAGGAGTGGATCTAGAGGAACAGAATTTTTATGATAAGTTTCCTGAATTGGTTTGGGGGTTTCTGGAATTTGCTCTCTAATCCGATTAGATTTCAAAATGCTAAGAACACTATTTCCAATATTACAGAGAAACTGGTAGTTCATGCCATGAACTGTTTGTGGAGATAATGCAGAATACCTTCTTTGGATACTATAGATCAACCACTTATAAGAAGCAAGTAACTAGTGACTCAGTATATGATACTCTCTAAACATTTGTGGGAAACTAAGGAATGTAATGACATTTGTTGGTCGCCTCTAATGTTACTGGACAAAGTAATCAAAGAAAAGATGAGCTCAGGGATTTGAATTCTTGGCTCAAGTACTGCATAAATGACCTAAGTTTGCCCCAAGGGAGAATCTTATCTCCAGCCACAGGGCTGAAATTGTTGAAATCAAACACAATTCCTCATCATGCAGTAGGCTGAATTACAAAAATAGTTGAACTCCCAGCATCACAGGGTGTCTACTGTTAGAGTTACGATGTTGAACAATAGCAAGAACAACAAAAAAAATGCATAGCTATAAATTTAACCAAAGAGGTGAAAGGTGTGTGCACTGAAAACTGTTGGTGAAAGAAACGAAAACACTGATGAAAGAAATTGAAGAAAACACTAATATATGGAAAGATACCCTATGTTAATGAATTGAAAGAATATTATTAAAATGTCCATACTACACAAAGCCATCTACAGACTCAATGCAACCCTTATTAAAATTCCAAAGACACTTTTCACAGAAATGGAAAAAATTCTAAAATTTTTCTGGAACCACAAAAGATGTTGAATAGCAAAAGCAATCTAGAGCAAAAAGAACAAAGCTGGAGGCATCACATAGTTGACAACAGAATATACCACAAAGCTATAGTAACAAAACAGCATAGTATTGACATAAAAACAGACACATGGACCAATGGGATAAGATAAAGTGTCCAGAAATAAACCCACACTTTAATGGACAATTCATTTTTAGTAAAGGTGCCAAGACCACACTATGGGGAGAAGACAGTCTCTTTGATAAATGGTACTGGGAAAACTAGATATCCACATGCAGAAAAGTGAAATTAAATCCTTGTACCATATACAAAAATTAACTCAGATTAAAGACTAAATATAAGACCAGAAAATACAACTACTAACAGAAAAGATAGAGGAAAGCTCCACAGCATTGGTCTGGACAATGATTTTTGATTGACCCCGAAAGCACAGACAACAAAAGCAAAATAGGCAAATGGGATTGCATCAAACTAAAAAGATTCTGCACAGCAAAAGAAAGAGTGAGGAGATAATTTAGAGTGATGAAAAAAATTTGCAAACCATACATCTGATAAGAGGTTAATATCCACAATACATAAGGAACTCAAATAACTCAACAGCATGAAAACATCCAATTAAAACTGGGCAAAGGACCTTGGAGAGGGTTAGAAATCTTGATTCCCATTTGATTTTTAGAATAGGGTTTTTAGGTAATGCATGTATGGTACAAAAGTCCCTGGCCAGAGGGCAAAAGCCCATCTAATCAATTCTAATCACTGTTTAGGGATGGGGTTATGTACTTTGACTATTTAACATACTGATTGCTATTAAAAGATGTTGAAAGAATTGATGTAGGGAAAAATGTGAAAAAGTGTTAGCTAAGGGCAAGCTGTTCGTTGGTAGAAACTTTAGAGACAATTATAAGAATGTAACTTTTGCTTAAATCATTTGGGGAGAGGTTATATTTTGGATTAGATAATGATCACAGTCTGATCAATTTAGCTTGTCACAAACTGTTCTTTGGAATGTCACCTTGTTAACTTAAATGATGTTACTAGTTTTTATTGTTTAAGCTCTGCGTAGCCGTAGATAACTTTTGTCACGTTGCCCATGTCTTTGTGTCCTTTTGAAATGATTGAATCAACTGATTTTTCTTGTGAAACTTCCTTGTCTTTACAGTAAAAACAGAAGCTAACTTTGAATCGGGGCTCTACCCAGTTTTCTCCTTCTAACAGAAGAGTTGCAGAGGTGCAGTCCCTTTGGGCTTCTCATTGCTTCGTGTTGCTTTGAGTAATCCTTTTTTGCATCTCCATTACAGGACCTAAATAGACATTTCTGAAGACATAACAGATTCTCAGAAGTAAAGAATAGTATAGTGATTACCAGAGGCGGGGAAGGGGAAGGGTGAGGAGAGGAGGTTGGTCAACGGGTACAGAGTTACAGTTAGATGGGAGGAATATGTTGTGGTGTTCTAGGGTGACTATAGCTAATAATAGTGTATTGTACTAGGGTTCTTCAAAAAGTTCATGGATTCATATTTTTCCACAAACTTTTTAAAGTACACTTGTATTTCAAAATAGCTAAAAAAGAGAATCTTGAATGTCTTCACCACAAAAAAAATGATAAATTTTTAGGTAATAGATTTGCTAACTACCTGGTGGGGATTATTATACAATATATGCATGTATTGAAACACCACACTACCCCACAAACACATACAATTAAAAAACAAATGGGCAACAGGTATAACAAAAAGTGCTCAACATCACCAATCCCCTCTCATATATATATTATATACTATATATATATATATTATATACATACTGTATTCTATTGGTTCTTTTTCTCTGAAGTCTAATACACCCACCTCCACACCAAGTCATGAGACATCTTCACCCATAGTGCTTCCTGGTGGGACCTTATCAGAATAGATCACTTGCTGCTGACACCTCTGTTTTTGTATAGAGACTTCTGCTTAGATTTACTACTTGTGAGCCCATAACATTCTAAAACTAGCATCTACTCATACAACCTTAGAAACCTAGGCTTAGTATTGAGGTTCTATTCCAAATTGCAAAAGTCCTAAATTTGTTACTAAATACTAAGTAGGTAAAAACAGGTAATCTTCTTTCCCACCCATATCTACTGAAGGCTCTAATTAGGTCCAAAATCTGAAAGCACATTGTTCAATGAAGAGATTCTTACTCAGAAAAAGATGGACATTTTGTAGTTTTATGGCTATTCAATGGCCATTCTGCTGTGAAGAGCTCCTTAGCAATGAATGTTGGAAAGAGTAAAGTTTGAAAGTTTTCTATTCCTTCCAAGTTACTAATAATTCTAGATAGGTTCTTCAAAACGTTAGTGGAGAGATTCATATTATTTTTAAATTCCATTTTCCATGAACTTTTTGAAGTATCCTTGTATTTTAGTATTTGGATCCATTAACCTTTCAGTTTCCATAGAAGAGTCTTGAATCAAAAAAAAGTGTAATTTCTTAGCACCTGTCTAGTTTGATAAGGGATTAGGTCCTAGCCCTAAGTAATTAGTTTCCTCTCCTCTAAACCATAGTAGATCCATTTTTCTCTTTCTAGGTTTTCTGAAAGCTTCAATCACAACCTCATAGGTAGTACTAATAGAGGGAAACACTCTTCTGTCCCACCTACATCTACTTCATAGGACTCTTGTGAGGATGAAGTTTGCTGAGGGCAACATTAATCAGGGGAAGTCTATCTATAGGAAGAGGAGAGGCATCAGGTTTCTTTAGCTGAATAAAACGAATTGTTAGTAAATTCAGATAAAAGAGAAATAGAGTAGACTTTGCAGAGAAGTAGACAAAAAAATGAGAGGATAATTGTACAAGGTATGCATTTTTGGAGCATAAAAGTGAAGAAGCCAAGAACACAGCAGGAGTCCAACCAAATGGAATTAGTCTCAGTAAAGTGTGCCCTGCACTTGAAGGCCCCTGCATAAAACCATTATGTGGCTCCAGAGGACAGATAATAGAAATAGAACTGCACATGGTCTATGTAACTCCCTCCTGGAGAAAAATCTGGAAAGGATTTTTGGAGAAAGACTTGTGAGGTAGACAGAAGTGAAGTCAGGAGAGAAAGAAATTTGAGTTATTTATAAAAGGGTAAAATTGAGCGTGCTTTTTGGAGAAAATTGTGTGGATTGAAGCATCTTGGATTTTTTTCTTCTACCAGCTTTGGCTGTCAGTGTAATTAATCCTATATTTGCATGTTCATGTCTTCTTTCTTGTTTTGCTCATTATCATGAATAGGTGAAAGGAGCCCTAGTGAGAAAGGCAGGCACTCACACCCCTGGTTTGGAATCAGAGCCTTCACAGCAGCCCAGCCTCTTACACATAGTAGGGGCTCAGTAAGTTAATTATCTGTCTTTGTCCCTTGACCTCCTTCTACAAATACAACCCACTTTTCTCCCAATCCCCAGAGATCCTATCTACTTTCACGGCACAAATACCACTACCAGAAGGATAACATTGGATCTACATCTCTACCCTTTCTCTCTCCTGAATGCCAGCCCCTATTTCTAATTCCTGAAAGAATAACCTGCTGTCCTCATAATACTCAATGTTTAAAACCAGCTAATTCTTCCCTAAAACCAGCTGCCTACTCCCCTGGGTTTCGACATCTCTAGACAGCCAGTTTTAAACTTTGACCTACCCTCCTCAACTTGGAGTCACCTACCTATAGCCAATTTCTTCAAAATAATGCTTATGTCTGTCTCTCCATTTCCACTGCTACCACTGTGACTGAAGCCCTGTCACCATTTCACTTCCTGCTCTTACAGTAGAGGTTTTACTGACTCCTCTACCCCAACGCTCTGCTCATGCCTAAGTATTGCCAAGTAATTCTTCCTAAAATTCTGCTTGATACACACCACCTGCCCACTTCATTCTATTGTTTTTGAGGTGTGTATGTCAGAATCTTTACCCTACCTTCAAGGCACTACTCAGTCTAATGCTAGCCTTCCTCTCCACACTCCATACCAGGGATTTAATCTCATACATAAATCCTCCCTATATTAGTTTTCTGTTGCTGCTGTAACAAATTACCACAAAGTTTAATGACCTAAAACAACACAAATTTATCATCTTGCAGTTCTGTAGGTCAGAGAACCCACAGAGTTCTCACGGGCTAAAATCAAGTTATCAGCAGGACTGTGTTCTTTTCTAGGGGTTCTAGAAGAGAATGTGCTTCGTCGCGTTTTTCAGCTTCTAGAGAGCACTCACATTTCTTGGATAGTGCCTCCTTTCCTCCATCTTTATAGCCAGCAACTTCGCATCTCTCTGAGCATTCTTCCATGGTCACATCGCCATCTGACTCTAAACTCAGCTGGGAAAGTTTATGTGATTAGACGGGGCCCACCTGATAATGCAGAATCACTTCCCCATCACGAGTTCCTTAACCTAGTCATATCTGCAAAGACCCTTTTGCTGTTTACAGTAACAGATGGATATCTTGGTGGGGGCAGATAGCAGTATTCTACCTACCACACTCCCCTTCCTTCAAACCAATCTACTAATCTTCTAACCATGCCATCTCTACTATCACTTTGCTTATGCCCTTCCCCTTCCATTTGACCATCTCCTACCACTTCCTTTTTTCACCACACCACACCAGGTGTCCGTGATCACATTCTTCTGTGATTGGCACATATATTCAGCATCTAATGTCTAACCATTGTTCTCATTGTATACACATACACACACTCAAATGCACATATCCCTTGTGTGTCCATCTTTTTATCTCCCTAGGATATTCCAGAGGAATCAATTTCATGATGAGGATGATGATGATGACAATGACAATGACGACACAGGCCTTTCATGGACTCTGAGAAGGAGGGAATCATTGCAAAGCTGCCACAGAAATAGGCTTAAAGGCAAATGACTGTGTTTAACAGAATCAACTAATAGTTAATCACTTTTGAATTTTATGTCACTGTATTTAAGATTTTAATGTGAATTTTCTTTAACCGCTAATCAAGATTCTATTTTAGGACAAAAATTTGAGAGCATTTCTGTCTTCTAACAAACTGTCCACAGCCTTTAAACATACGATGCTTTATAAAGATTAGTGCTATGCTGCAAATAAACAGGATTCATGTAATCTCACCTGATGAATGAATGTGGAAAGACTAAAATAGAAACACAAAAAATCATGTGTCCTGAGCCTTAAATTGCTCAGAGGAGAAACCTGTGAGCAAGGTGAGTGTCACATTAGCATGATGCCTGCGTGTGATAGGAAAGCTGATTTCCCTGCTCATACAGTTATTCTGCTAATTTGTTAGGTGTTAAAACAATTTCCTTTTTGTATTTGGGACAGTTTAGGCCCTACAAAAAGCAGGCTGAACATATTTCCACGCTACCAAATAACTGGGCTGATTCTCTCCCCAAAGAGGGACATGATTATACTCCATGCCAAAATTCTTCCTGAGAACAGTAAGCTTTTGGAGGGTGAGGGCACAAGAGCAGTTGCCTCCAAAGGAGGGCTGAATAGGGCTGGAGGGGACCAGAGGAAATATGGTAGGTCTGAGCTGAGGTACTGCTACTCAGACCTAAAAGATGTCATTGATATCTTTTAGGATGGCATTCCCTCGAGAGTTCAGTGATGAGGGAGGACGTGAACAATAAGAGCTTCTTAAGACACGGCTGCATATAATTATCACCACAAGTCAATCAGAGTACATTTCGATATTTGAGAAGTAAAGATCCCATTATTCTTTGAAAGTGGAATAGTAGCAATAGAAATAATAACAACTTAGAGATCTTGGAGATAACAAACAATAGAATAAATGATTCTAAAGCTGTTAGATTCCTTGACAATACCCAGGAAATGACCTATGTATCTTCGGCAGGTCTCCCTTAATACAATGCTCACTCCTGCATAGTATAAAACTAGTTTTTTCAGCAGAGAGAACATGTCAAGTTTCCTCATCTTGAGAGGTTTACTGCATGACAGGAAAGACCAGACATGTGCACATAACCAAACATGAATAAATGCGATAAGAATATTGTGAGCTGTGAACTGAGCACAGAAGTAAGGAAGGGAATTTTTAAAACTGATTCTAAAATTCATATAGAAATGTAAAGGATACCAAATAGCCAATGCAACTTTAAACAAGAACCAAGTTAGAGGACTTAACATTATCTGACTTCAAGACATTATAAACTACAGAAGTCAAGAAGTGTGGAAATGGCATAAAATAAGCAGATAGAACAATGTAACCGAATAGAATGTCCAGAAATAAACCAACACGTATATGGACAAGTGATTTTCAACAAAGATGCAAAGGCAAATCAGTGGAGAAAAGATCTTTTCAACAAATCCTGCTGGAACAATTAGATCTCCACATGCAAAAAAAAAAAAAGAACTTTGGTCCATATATAAAAATAACTCAAAATGGATCATAAACCTTAATGGAAAACCTGAAACTATAAAACTTCTAGGAAAAAATATAGGATTATAACTCTATGGCCTTGGGTTGGCAAAGATTTCTTTGACATGACACCAAAAGCATAATCAATTAAAAAAGATTATGTATGGCTTGGACTTGATCAAAATGAAGAACTTCTCTTCAAAGACACTGTAATGCAAATAAAAAGATAAGCCACAAACTGAGAAACTTTTTGCAGGCAATATATCTGATAAAGGACTTATTTCCAGAATATAAAAAACACTCAGAAATAATAAACACACCAATAAAACAATAGGCCAAATACTTGAAAAGACACTTTCACCAAAGAGATACAGATGGAAAACATACATATGGAAAGATGCTGAATACCACTAGTCATTAGAGAAATATGATTGAAAACCACAATGAGATACCACTACACATGTATATTAGAATGGAAACAGGGCTGGCCCGTGGCTCACTCTGCAGAGTGCGGTGCTGATAACACCAAGGTCACGGGTTCGGATCCCATATAGGGATGGCCGGTTCGCTCACTGGTTGAGCGTGGTGCTGACAACACCAAGCCAAGGGTTAAGATCCCCTTACTGGTCATCTTTAAAAATAAAAAAAAAAAAGAATGGAAACAATTCTGAAAACTGATGTTATAGCATATTGGCAAGGAAGTAGAGAAACCGGAGTTCATATACATTCTGAGTAATTTTAAATGGTGCAACTATTTTGGAAAATGGTTTTGCAGGTTCTTAAATGTGTAAACACCTATCTGCCATATGACCCAGACATTCCCCTTCTAGGTACTTAAAAAATAAAAGCATGTATTCATAGAAACACATGTAAACAAATATTTATAGCATTTTATTTGTAATAGCCAAAATTATATATAACCCAAATGTCCATCAACAAATATATGGATAAATAAAATATGGTATATTCATACAATGAAATATTACTCAGCAATAAGAAGGAATGAACTATTGACACATAAGGCAACATGGACAAATCTCCAAATAATCATGCTGAATGAAAGAAGCCAGGCAAAACAGAGCAGGAACTACATGATTCCATTCATATAAATATCCTGAAAATATGAACCAAGATATAATGACAGAAAGCAGATCCGTGGCTTCAGGGGAAGGGGTGAGTAGGGAGGGATTATAAAAGGGCACTAGATGATTTTTATGTATGACAGATATGTTAATTATTTTGATTGTGGTGATGGTTTCTTGGTACATGCATACATGTGTCAAAATGTATTGTGTGCCTTAAATATGCAAAAATTATTTTGTCAAGTGTACCTCAAAATTATTTTAAAAATCCAATTCACAACAGACATAAAGAATGATTGCGTATTATAATTAGATAAATAAGCTAACTATACTGATCTAAACACCACACTTGTACAGAATTATTGAAAATCAACATTGTGCCCCACATGTGTGTATAATAAATTATCTAAATAAATAAATAAGCTTTTGTCTTAAAAAAATTTTTTTAAATTTAGTCCTGACCCACATCAGTGCATGACTGAGGTGAGATGATCAGCCCCTCACCCTGTGTGCCTAACAGAGGAAAGTGGGAAAATTCTCTTGTGGAAGATAACATTGTATGTAGCATCAACGGATTTTTCCTATGCAATGTCTGTCGAACAATAAAAAACATCTAGGCATGCAAATTGTCAAGACCATGTGATTGATAATGTGAGAATAAGAAACATTAAACAATAGATGCAAACCACAGATGATCTAGGTATTAGAATTGGTATAGTCATTTATAACAACTATAAAACAATTACTTTTAATATACTCAAGAACATAGAGAAAATAATGGCCAAAATAGAAGATATTTTTAAGAAGAATCAAACAGATATTCAAGAACTGAAGAAATGAGTGTGCTTTCAGTTCCGGAAAAATTGTGAACTGAGCTAATTTGAATCCCTTTTAAATAAAACTTTTAGTAATGCTGAATAAAATACAATAACAAAGTAATACAGAGCTAAGTATGAAGGAAAGAGAAGTATTAGGTGACAAAAATAAAGAGAAAACTTAAAGCCAGGATGGTAAGCTTATGAATTGGTGCCACAGTTACTTGGAGGGGATAGAATTATAATATCCATTCTGAAAAAGGGTTTTCTCCCAAAACGTAGAGACTTTCTTGGTTTACTGAAACTCCCTGCGTAAAGTTATGGAGAAGACTGCCTCTTCTGTGATGGGGAGGAAACAGAGGTCATATAGAGCTTTGAGGTCATTGTAAGGTCTCTGTCTTCACTGAGTAAAATGAGAAGCCATTGCAGGGTTTTCAGGAGAGAAGTAACCAGACTTTACACTTAAAATGATCATTTAGACCTCTTTGTTGAGAGTTCTTATAGTGGGGTTACAAAAATTAATTTAGCACAGGGGCAGCTGAGTGCCTAATGAATGTCACCCATTATTGTTTGTAATGGGTGCTGGTAGTGCCCCCACCCAGAGTCCTTCACTAGCCAGTGCACTGATCCCAGCTGCTGGGGATGTCGGCCAATGCCCTCTTCTCTCAAGAATTGCCCTTGGTCAAGGGAGAAGCCACCTTAACCTGACTGACTTGGGGCTGCAAAAGGCCATGCCCCTATCTCAAGAGGGGACCAACTCTGTGGTGGAATTTGTGCCCCAAATCTACCTGTGAGATCAGAATGAGGCTAATCTCCAGCCGAGATAACACTCTTGCCAGCTTTCCTTCTGCCCTAGCTGCTTCCCTCACTCCCCTTTTTCTGATCGTTTGCCTCCAATAAGTCACTCCGACAAGAATCCTCACCTCAGGCTCTGCTTCTGTGGAAACTGACCTAAGACACTGTTGTTACCATATCGTCTTTTGACTTATTATCTCTTTAATGAAATTCATCCTCACACATTTTACTTGAAGCCAGTCTGGTGCTTCCCAGCTCACATCGGTAGCTCTTAGGCTCCGTGAGTGCTATAGCGGCAGGCTCCTGTGTACCAGCCCTCTGACACTTACACTGGACACTATTCTCTTATCCAAGGAGGTACTTTTGCAATAAACTTTAACGTTGTGTTATGTTGAAGTTTTAATATCTATCTTTATTAATTTTATCATGAATGCATACCCAAGGTGATCTGGGTCAAATCAGCTTCTCATTATTCATTTAAAAAGCAAACCATAATCTCATGGTTCCCCAAACCCCAATTCTTACCCCTGAAGTAACACAATGCAAACTAGGTCAAAATCTCCTACACATACGAATCAAATAGAGTTTCTCTACTTGAGAGAAACTCAAATATACAGCAAAAGAGGCAGAATAGGAGGAAGAAAAACTTTTGCTCCGTAGAGACCAGATGGAAAAGATCCTGGAAATGTAAATACATCTGTCCTGAGTATCTCTAGCTTTTATGATCTAGAGCTGTCTCCAAGGTCCCGGAACTTATTTTCCCTTGATCTGGTCCATTTCCAACCTGAGCCAGTTCACCCCTCTTTGGGCAGCCTGGTGGTCCCCTGCTCCCACAACGTCACCATACTGTGCCCGGAACTCCTACTCCTGGGCTCCAGCGATCCTTTGATCCTCCAAATAGCTGGGACTACAGACACGCACCACTGAGCCTGGCTATTTCCCCTTAAAATGTAAACACATACCTCCTAAGTCAGGCATATTTCTTTGGTTTTCTCTCATTCACTATGTAGTTGTAAATTAACTTCCCAAAGTTAGCTCTTAGCCCAGGATCCCTAGCAAGATTTCTTCAAAAGCCCCAACTCTGTAGAAAAACAAGAATATTTTCTCTACGCCCCACACACATCTGCCTCAAGAAGCAGCAGAGGCTGCCAACTCACGACCACTGATCACAGGCTGACTGAAGCCGCCTCCCTCAAGATATCTAAAAGCCTGGCCTAGCCATAAAGACTTCCTATTTCTACCATACACCATTTCTGGGAGGCACGATGGATTCTTGTTCTACTGCTTAGTATTTCAGTAGATAATAAAATAGTTCACATACACAGCGTATGCTTTGGCAAAGTCTTGGCAGCTTTCAGAAGGAAAGCAACCCATTGAATTTAACCTGAGGTGGGTGCACAGCGTCCACCTGAGCCCCTCCATCTCCTCCTCCCCCTGTGACTTGAGGGCAAGGAGAACTACATCAATTTCTTATTGCTGCTGTAACAAATACCTAAATATGTGGAATTGGGCAACAGACAGAAGCTGGAAGAATTTTGAGGAGCATGATAGAAAATGCCTAGATTGCCTTGGGCAGACTGTTGGTAGAAATGTGGATGTTAATTTGTTAGTGAGGACTCAGAAGGAAATAATGAGTGTGGTAGGAAAAATATATATCTCATATAATACCTAAATCATCATAAACAATATTTGTAGAAATGTGGACATTACAGGCACTGCAGGTGAAGCCTCAGATGGAAATGAGGAATGTGTTATCGGAAACTCAAGAAAAGGAGATCCTTGTTACACAGTGGCAGAAGACTTAGGTGAATTGTGTCCTGCAGTTATATAGAAAGCAAAATCTGGAAAAAACGAACTCAGGCATTTAGCTAAGGAGACTGCCTAGCAAAGCATTAAAAACAAGGTCTGGTTTCTTCTTGCTGTTATAGTTAAATGCAAAAGGAAAGAAAGAAATTGAGGGAAGAACCATTAAGTGAAATGGAACCAGGATTTGATGATCTGGGAAATTCTTAACCTGTTCATAATGCAAAAGACACTAATACTAGGAGATTCACTGTTAGGAAAGCATGCTCTGGAGAGAAAGAAAAGGGTAGGACTGGACAACCCTTGCTAGTGTCTTGAAAGGAGCAAAAAGTTCCTTTTTGTATTAAATTACACAGAGGGCTCTTTGAAGAGATTAGGAGTATGATTCATGAACCTAACTGAGCAGAGGTGAGGAATAGAGATGCGGCTATTCAGAAACGATTTGTGGAGGAGCCTCTTGCCTAATGGAATGAATTCCTGTAACATATCCAGGAGACCCATAGATACTTGAAATGGCACAGCAGCAGAAACACTGCCAACTTGAACTTAACGGGACAGGGAGAGGACAAGATAAAAGAATGCTGTCAGACTCCTAAAATTCTACATTCAGGAAACAGGCTGATGAAACCACTCAGCTACAAATGCATTGTACACTTCAAGAAAAAGGAAGGATCACTCCAAGGATCACTCCAAGGAGCCCAAACAATAAAGCCACAAGCCACAGATTATTTCCAGGCCTTGCAACCTAATAGAGTTCTCTCAGTTGAATTTTGAAATTTCTTGAGATTGGTGACTCCTTTCTTCCTTCCAGAATCTCACCCATACCTGATTTAGATGATTAAGGTAATGAGATTTGGGACTTTGAGCTGGTAAGATTTGGATGATATATTGCACTTTGAGTTGATGCTATCATGAATTGAGACTTTGGAGTATATCAGCGTGGGGTGAATGTATTTTGCATGTGGGATGGATATGAACCTTTGGGCCAAAGGGAGGACTGGCAAGCTAAAGGCCCCTCCAAACATGTTCACATCCTAACCTCTGGAACCTACAAATATGTTAGCTTACATGGCAAAAGGGACTGTGCCAATGTGATTATGTGAAGCATCTTGAGATGGGGAGATTATCCTGGGTAGTCCAATGTAATCACAAGGGTCCTTATAAGAGAGAGGCAGGACAGTCAGAGACAGATGTAAAGTGGAAGAGCAGGTCACAGTGATAGAGAACCATGAGGCAGGAAGTGTAAGCAGCCTCTGGAAGCCAGAAAAGGCAAGAAAATAAATTCTTCCCCGGGGTCTTCTGATGGAACACAGCCCTGTTAATACCTTGATTGTATCCCACTGAGACTGATTTTGGACTTTTATACTCTAGAACTGTAAGAGAATAAATTTGTGTGTTTAAGTCACTAATTTTATGGTAATTTATTACAACAACAATAGGAAATAAACTCTGGAACCAACACCAACAGGAAGCACCTGCTGCCTGCCGTGCTGTAATGAGGTTCTTTCCCTTTGACTCAGGAGTCTTGTATCTGCTGGCTGCATCCATGAGACTGTGACAAGCTAACTTGCAACAAGAGGGGTGAAGTCTTAGACCTTCACAATTCTCAGCATTTAGTTCATTAAAATGACAGTATAGTCATGGGTATTTTTCCAACTTTTAAATATTTTTGAGTCTTCTAATAAATGTGCTTCTAAATAAGATACCACATGAGTAGCTTTGAACCTTAATAAGAAATAGCACATAATTTATAATTGGTTAAGTAAATTATAAATGATAATACTCATAATAGTGGGAACTCATTGAATCAGCATTCTTTGCTACTCTTGCTCTCTTGCATGAAAATATTTGCGAAAATAGCAAATATCTACTTGCAAGAATGTGTTACAGTAGCTTTAATTACAAGAAATATTCTCTGCTTTGTTCTACTTTTTAGTGTTAGGATCTAAAGAATAATATTTTCCTTAAAAGACATTACAGGAAAGGGATTTCTTTTAGTGAAATAATTCCTAAGTAAAATCTCATGCAGACTCAGGTCAATTGCCAGAGTCCCAGAGATGAGAGTCAGCATTGCCCACTTCAGAAAGTTAGGAGGCATTATAGACATGGTATAATTTTTAAGGAAATGAAAAATTGTATGTGTGAAAACAAAGAACCAGAAAAAATTCCTGTGTAGTCAAATGCATTTATTTTGTAGCTTAAGCAAAACAGGTAGTGAACAAATTCATAGCGGAAATGCTGCCCAGCGATTGGCAGCTGGCTATGCATGCAATGACTGTGGGGGCAGAACCAGGTGTGTCCCACCCCCGCATGCAGCCTTGACTCCTTCATGAAATCAACTCTGTGTTGCCCACATGCCAGCATAATCCAGCCATCCTGAATACCTGTTAGTGGGGTATTTACAACCCACTGACCATCTCAGTTCAAAGCCAATGACCATCACATATACATTTGCCAAGTAAACAGACACCATGGAAATAGTATTTTTCTCGTTCTGTAGGCGATGGCACAGCAAAGACACACCAACACAGAGACACACAGAAGCATCTCCCCTCACTCAGCTGACAACCTTCCCTACATTTCTTGGAGACAGGAGTGTCATGTGATATACCATAGATTGGTACTCATTCTGATCATTCTGAGGACAGGCCCGTTCCCAGGAATCCCCATGGCACAGGTGGCTGGAGGTCCTCAGAAGAGCTATTTCAGCACAACCTAGCAGAAATGTTGGCCCCAGTAACTGTGTAAAGTCGGTCTCCTGACATTTTGGTAGACACTTGGACCCCCTGACTAAAGCTGGGCTCAATTAAGGGTTCAGTGGAAGGTATAGAAATTCTGGGAATCTTACAGAGATAGGCAGCAGTGCCCTAGTTCATACTGCTTTATGCATATCCCTGCCTCCTCTGGATGCAAAGTCATATTTTAAATATTAAAAAGTCAAAACATCACAGCTGGGATGGATCATCAACTGTAGATACCTCACCTTAAAGTTAAAAATGTGGCAACCCAGAGAGGTAAAGCATCTCGCTAATGGTAGAGCATGGTAGTGTCAGGGTCAGATTGGAGCGCAGGATGCTAACCTTCATTCAAGAATATTGACAGTGAGGATTTGGCCAAATTTTCCAACAAGAAGGAATGTGAGATAATGTAAATACTTTAATACAAAAAATACCCCCAATGCATTTAAAGGCAAAAACAAACAAAAAGCCCTCAGCTTAATCAGCTTTCTTCTTACTCAGCTTTCTTCTCTTCTCTCTGTCTCTCTGTCTCTCCCTCTGTCTCTATCTCCCTGTCTCTCTCTCACATGCGCACATGCGTGCACACACACATGCAATTTTATATCTTGCCATACAAAGACAGAACCCACATCTTCAGGAAAACATGTTTTTTAATCCAGGTCTTTGTGCAAGGTCTGGGAAACTGGCTTGTTTTCTAGAACAATAGGTGGTTCAGAAATCAGAAGATCATCTTCCCCAAAGGAGGACTTCTGGTCTGTGTTCACGAAGTTGGGGATGTCAAACTCCATGAGCCTGTTCAGCTCCTCCTCTGGCCGCCTGCAGCTTCTGATGGCTTCCTGGAGTTGGACATCACTGTCGATGGCTGTGATCTGGTGACAAGCTTTGGCCCTGTCCAAGTGTTCTACTTCATTGATGTAGCAGTGAAAGAGAGACCTGGACTCCTCGTTGGCCTGGCAAGAAAACACCTTATCTGGCTCCAGAGGTCTTCCAAAGTCTGACACAAAGCTGTTCATTCTGAACCTCTTCTCTGAAGACTCTGCATTGCTGTAAAGAAAAGGAAGAGACAAGACTGCTTACCCTCCAGCCTATTCACCTGCAGAATCATGGTTTTCTGCATGTAGGGGAGGCCGGCATGTTTCTACTAAGTACCTACTGAGTATTAGTCCCTTTCAGGGCATGCAGACAAACATCAGAAATGAAAGGCATCACTTCTGAACATGTACAAATTAACCTTTGGCAAACGGCTCTAGATGAGGGCCCTGGATCACTCTGAGAACAGACGCTTTCCTGAGGAGTCCCCAATATTCTGCACATATGCCAGTGTTTCTCAGTGGGGTTCTTAGATCATCTGCATCAGAATTGCCTGAAGTTCTTCTTAAAATGCAGATTCCGACATCACATACCTCAGAATCTCTGAAAGTAGGCTCAGTAATCTGTATTTTCATAGACTCCCCAAGGATCATTACTCATACTGAAGTTTAGAACCACTGGCCTAACTCATGCTGGCCCACACAGCAACAATACTCTCTCATAGGGGTGCATTTAATATTTGTCAAAACATTGCAATATACATTTATCTCAATCCTCAAATATGCCACTGCAGTCACTTGAGGTAAGAATTGCTATACCCATGCTACAACTGTATAAACTGAGGTAAGGAGCAATTTGCCTGTGTCACACAACCTGTTAGTGATACAACTGGGGATCCCAATTCCTTGTTTCATTTAGTGTAGAACAAATTAGCAATTCAATGGTAATAAATGAGTAATGAATGAATGCATAAAAAACCCTCAATTAGTCCCACAAGTGCATGAAAGAGAAGCACAGGTGAGTTGAAAACCTGATACTACATGTAGTGACTCCTTCATGTCTGAACACATTCTAAAATCTGGGACACAATCTGACCAAAATCAGGCCCTAGAGTCTGTTCAACAAATGAGTAACATTCTCAGTGATTTCAGTTCTTAAATCTCTTCCTTCCCATCCCAACACTAGGACAAAGCACTTACGAAGCAGGAAAGCACAGATTCAATTTGCAGGTCTGGAAAATCTGATCATCTATCACTAACCTCTAAATTATCCAAAATCACCTGAATTTCAGAGGTCAGCAATCCTAGAAGCTTTATAATCCAGCCAGCTGAGGGACATTGGTATCAGATCTATCTCTTAGCATGATTACCTAGGTGACATCAGGCAAGAAATTCCTCTCCAAAGCCTGAATTTTTCCTTTTAGTAATAAGCCTGCTTAACAAATTTCATTGCCCACTAATGTGTTGTGAAGATCAAGGGTTTATACAAGAGTACAATATTCACTATGTCATGCATTCAGAATTGTGAGGAAAATCACGTTAGAGAGACTCTGAAGATTTGCGCTCTAATGCAAATTTAAGTGGTCTTCTTTGTCTTTCAGTAAACGACTTTTCCCCCAACTGTCACATCACTTAGGTTTAAAATGTTTGAGAAAAGGGATGAGTAGCTCAGTAACCTGTGACCTAATATGTTAAAATGTCACCTAGGAAAAAGGGGCTGAAAGCTTTTGGAAAAGGCATAGTTATGATTGCCAGGACCCACACCATTCCTCAATTCCAAGTCTAAGGAGCTGTGAGAAACAGCTTTTCTGCCCGCCTAGGGCACCCGCAGAGTGTGGCAGCAGTCCCAGAAAACCATCTGCACACAGCGGCTCTTCCATAACACAGCTATGGTCCCTTAGAATTAAGAATTGAGTCCATTAACCACCCTTGCTAGAAAACTAAGGCACAGGAGACCAAAAAAGTTTTGTCCTTCCCAGGGCAGAGCCAGGGCGATGGACATTAAAGCCTCTCTGAGATGCCTTCCCCACCCCTTCCCCCTGAGACTAAATTGGGGCTCCCAGGGCCACCCAGCTCCCCTCTAGCCTCTTCCCCAGGATCTCTTGTGACCATAGTGCAGTGTTCCCTCCTGAGAACAGCAACAAGTTCATCTTTGTGCTCTTACAGTTCAGTAAACACTAAATACTCAGTCAATTCCTTGACTGATAAACTAAAGGACCTATATGTGACAAACTGTGATAATAGACCCCACTTCCTTCAATTTAGTTATTATTCATCCCATCGCTGGGTAAAATTTACATACCATGAAATGCACAGATCTTAAGTATAAAATTCAATAAATTTTTATTAACGTATACACCTATGTAACCACCACCCTAATGTAGAACATTTATTGCCTTTATTCTAGAAAGTTTTCTTCCACTTAATTTCCATCCCCTTCAGGCAATACTGCTCTGATTTCTATTTACATGATTAGTTTTGCCTGTTCTTGAACTTCCAGTTAATTGCCGCTTCCTAAGGGCCATCTGTTTTGATTTCTATACCCAAAGATTCATTCAGCCTGTTTTTGAAATTCGTGTAAGTGGAATCACACAACATACAGCCTTTTGTGCCTGGATTGTGCTAAGCATGTTTTGAGATTCATCCATGTTGTTTAATGTAACAATAGCTGTTCTTTTTCTTGCTGGGCAGTATTACATTGTATAAATATACCTCAATCTATTGACTCATTCTCCTGTTGAAGGGCATTTGGGTTGTTTCCTGCTTGGGGCTGTTGGGAGTAAAGCTATTATAAACATTCTCGAAAAGTCTCTTTGTGGATATATGTTTTTATTGCACTTGGACAAATACCTAAGAGTAGAATTACTGGGTTATACTCACATAGTAGATGTATGCTTAACTTGATAAGAAACCACAAAGAGAAATGGTTGTACTGTTTTGCACTCCCACCACAACTTGTGATAATTACAGTTGTTCCACATCCTTGCCAACATTTGGCTTTGTCAGTCTTTCTAATGTAAGCCACTCTAAGGGGAGTGAAACAAAATCTCGTGATTTTAATTTGCATTTCTCTGATGTCTCATAACATTGAGCACCTTTTCATCAGCTTACAGACTACTGGTTTATACTCTTTTGTGAAGTGTCTGCACTAGTCTTTTGCCTATTTTAATAGTTGGGTTGTTTGGTTTTTGTTATTGACTCAGAAGTTTTGTCATGTATTCTAAATACAAGTCCTTTGTCAGACATAGGTATTGCAAACATTTTCTGTTGATTTGTGACTTGGCATTTCCATTTTCTCAGAGATGTCTTTTAAAGAGCAGAAGTTGAAATTTCTATTAAGTTCAGTTAATCAACTTCTTTCTTTTATGTTCAGTGCTTTTTATATTTTCTCTACGAAATAATTGCCTACACTAAAGTCATGATGATATTCTCTGTGCTTTCTTCTGGAACCATGCTGTACAATACAATAGCCACTACCTATATGTGGCTATTTAAATTTAAATGAATTAAGTGAAATTCAAAATTTAGTTTCAAGGTCATGTTACCCAAATTACAAGTACTCAGTAATCACATGTGGCCATGTGGCCTAACTGGACAGCACAGAAAACATTCCCATCATCACAGAAAATTCTATAAGACAGTGTGATTCCAGGTTTTACTCTGGGAATATGATCCATATTGAGACAAGTTTCATTTTTTCCCTCATATTTATCCAGCTGCTCCAGCACCATTGTTAAAACAGACTTCTCTTTCAACTGACCTTATACAAAAATCACTGTATTTCTATATACTAGTAGTAATAAACAGTAAGAAAATGAAAAAAACTCTCTTCACAATAACATTTTAAAAATAGAATACTTAGGAATAAATTAGTAGGAACAAAACATGTTGAAAACTTGTACTCAGGGGTAGCAGAGAATCAAGACGGTGGAATATACGGTCGCCAGAGTCAGCCTCTCCCACAATCAACCAATTTACAACTATTAAAAAGCAAAGACGGCCAAGCTGGGGCTGCTAGAGCTCAGGGGAAGAGGAGGAGAGACTTACAGAGTTCATGAAAGCAGAAGCACAACTAGAGAAAGAAAGGACCTCTCTGACTATTTTGAGCCCCAACCATTTCAAGTCTGTCCCTGGTGAGCACACAGAGCAAGAGCTGGCAAAAGCCACAGCTGTGCCCTTCATATGAAGTTGCTTGGAGGCAGCAGGGGAGAAGAGGCCTAGGTGGCCCCCAGGCCAGCAAGACCACTAACAGGGTTCCCGTGGACCCATACAGGAGGGGCCACAGACAAGTGAAAAAAGGAGCCACTCAGAGGCCAGTGAGTCATCACAAGGGACCAGCTCACAACCTGCCCCATGGGAAGTGTCTGGAGTGTGGGCGGTGGGGGAGATAGGCCACCAGAGGAACACTGGGGCACAGCACGAACAGCTGATCTGCCCTCCAATCAGCACAAGCCCACTCAGTGGAGACTGGTCAGGAATGTAGAACTGTAGGGGGTGCACTTTGCTGAAAAGACTCAGGCCCAGACCAGAGTTTCCACACAACCCAGGTGTACTGGACCTCACAAGACCCAGAAGTGCTTATAAGGTCAACAATTAAAACCTAAGCTGCAGAGAAAACCTTCACCAGGGAATCAGCAGCAAAGCAGCAATTTAGCTCAAACACAGGGCTCAAGTGCTGGTCCCCACAGGAAGTTCCCCAATTTTAGAAGTAAGCAAAGAACAACAAATTAATTCCAGTGCAGAGTTTAAGTGGTGGGGGTAGCTAATAATCCAACATAGAACTGAAAGAAAACACAAAATGCCCATAGATCAAAGACAAAGTTCTGATATTAACCAGTAAAGGTCTACCACCACCAAAGAACACCCATAAAACCTAAAAGAACTGAAAGCCCCCTAGGCTCCAGGGCGGTGGGGGGCCAAAGGCTTCAGCATGCAGCCAGCCCAGCGAAGACCACCAAGTCAGTGCTGGAAGTGCCCAGGGCTCCCCTGTTGGAATGAGGGGTGTGCCATGGGCCTCAACCACACCCTCCTCTTCCTCCTCCTCCCACCCTGTCTCTTTCCCTTTTCCCTCTTCCCCTCCCTCCAACTGCTCCACAACATCTTAGAATACACAAAAATAATAATAAATACATTTTTTAAAACAAAACAAAAAAAAGACCAGTACTCTGAAAATTTCAAAACATTACAAAAGGAATTTGTAAAAAGTAAAAAAAGACAACCTACTTAAAGAAGACCTACATATGTGGACAGACAGACCATGCTTGTGGATTGGAAGACTTCAGGTAGAAAGTCATATAACCACAGACATAAGCGAGTGCAGTTTCCTTCTTTCAAGAGCCAAAAGCCTTTTCATTTTTGTCTGCTTATGTTTATTCTCTAATACCTTTTAATAGCTGTTTTTTATATTTTGTCCAGATTTTATAATTGTTATCTGCCAGATTATTCTGCAACAAACTACTCCACCTTTACTGGAACCGGAACCCACCTTCATAATTCCTCTTGGCCCTGCATCAATCTACAGCTCCTCCTAGAAGCCTTCCCTGACTCTTCCAATCTGAGTTAGAATGTTCTCCAGGAATACAGGGTGCTTCTCTCCCTCTGTTTCCTCACTCTGTATGATGCCCATTTCTTCACTTGTCTGGCACTTTCATTAAGATTATGAGCTCTTAAAGGCAAGCATTGTGTATTTCTCACCTGTGTCTCCAGTAACTAGCACAGCACGAGGCACATAGTAGCTGCGCAATACATTTTTGTTAAATGAATGAATGAATGCATCAGTGATGAAGAAATCTTGAAACTAAAGCAACCCTTGTCTCGGCAGAAAGCCTCTCCTACAGTCTCCACAAGGTCAGAAATCAGTTCAAAGGCATGCTCAGCTAAGGCTTAAAGGCAGAAGCCTTAATGGAGAGAGAGCTCACCCTGTGTGTGGACTCCACAGCCAGAGATATGGGAGGTCCAGCAAACCAATCACATCCAGAGCTCTCCTGCACCTATTTTTGGCAAAGGGAAGCCACCCAGTCCCTGACTGCATCCCACAATGCTCCCCACATTCCCAAACCTGTTCCAAACCATGAGGAGCTCATGGGCCATAAACCTACTAAAAGGGCATCTTGCATCTTTCACAAATGATCAGCCTGGTGGCTGCAGGGGCTCAGACGTCCTGGAGAAGACTTCCTGCCAAATGACCTGAAGGATAGTTAGTAAAAACACCATCCTTAGAGGACTCCTTGTCTTAAAGCAGCCTGGCCCTCATGAGTCACACCTGAAATTATTTTCAAATATTTAATGCAGTATGACTATCTAAGGATGCTCATGGATTAGGCAGCAGGGAGTTTGCAGCTGGATATTTTCTTAATTCAGTTTTCAGGAAAGAAATGTGTGCCTTATTGTTAAGGATGTCTTTCCAATTTTATAAAACACGTGCCTGTGGGTGGCCTGCGTACACTCCACAGAATGTACGTTCCAATAACAGAGAGAACAGGGCTAGCTGCAACCTTCTCTTCTCAAATTCAGGTGGCAAACAGAAAAATAATGCTCACCAGCACCTATTAAAGCAGTTAAAAGAGCTTAAAATCAACATTGCCTTCCACAGCTTTGGTTACACCTGTGAAAATTAAAAATTATGAGGCCCAAACATTTTAAATTCTACCTTAATTAGAATTAGAGTTGAAACAAGAGACAGCTTCAACTGGAACCTTGAAAGAAAGAGAAACTTGGAGATGTTTACTGAGCTAGCAATTAATATCATATTATAACTATCATAAAGAAAGAGTATTGAAAAATACTCCTAGTATCTTGTCATCATGAAATTGAGATCTAGTAAGAATATTTGCAAGAAGTTCTCCTGTGTCATCCTGACTTTCTAAAAACAACTGTTTAGGGCCTGCCCCGTGGCTCACTCGGGAGAGTGTGGCGCTGGTAGTGCCGAGGCTGCGGGTTCGGATCCTATATAGGGATGGCTGGTGCGCTCACTGGCTGAGCGTGGTGCTGACAACACCGAGCCAAGAGTTGCGATTCCCTTACCGGTCCAAAAAAAAAACTTTATTTTGATAGAACCCTGCATCTTGAAAACATTTGCTTTTTAGGTTTGATTTTTGGGGGGTTTTGGGTTTTTTTTTTTTTTACTTATTTGTTTTGAGAATTTGTACTCCTCATTTTCAGCTTATTATAAGAAATGCAATTTGGATTTAACATATTGACTACAACATCACCGAACTCCACCAGCCAGAACATAAAGACTGTTCAGACTGTTCTATTCGTGGCCTTCTCTTCTTCTCAAGATGTGTTCTGTACCTGTGGAATTCTCCATATCTGAACAGAGTGCATCTAACACAAAGACCCATCCAGTCCTCTGACAACTGCTCAGTAATTATCATGTACTCCCCATGAAAGCCCCGTTCACAAACTTTCCTTGAATCCCCAAACCCTTCTGCCTAATATTCCAGACTCCCCACTCTCACATCACCTGGCCTTTCCAGGGTCTTCTCTCACCAGTCCCCTTGCTATGCCACTAACCCTATGGTCCAGCCACACAGGACCTGACTGGCTCCCAGTGCACTCAGGACTGCCCCTCTCTGTGCCTTTGCTTGTGCTGATCCTTCTACCTGATACGCCCTTCCACCCATCTGTCAAAGTCAAATACCTTCTTAATTGTTCAAGTCCAATGTCACTGCCTCTGTGAAGACTGTGATCTCCCATCGGGAAGGAACCTGTCCCTCATCTGCACTCCTGCTGTATTTTACTAACCTTCTCGTACAGATGCATCCTTTCCTGCCTCATATCACAGCTATTTGTGTATGGTCTTTTCTCTCCTGTACACTGATGTGCTGTATCTTGTTCATCTTTGTGTTCCTCAAAGGGCCTTGCGGTAATTAGACCTCAATGAGTACTTTATGAAATGCCATGTACTGAACAGTGGTATCTGCAGGCTTGTCCAAAGCTCTGATTCCTATGAGAGGCACAGACACACCTGTGCTTAATGAAGTGCTCATTTCTCTGTGACCCAAAAGACAGATCAAGACAGGAGAACAGACTCCACCCACCCCCATCTGCAGAGGGACAACACATGTAGTGCTCTGGGTTATTCCCCTAGGGATTTTAGAGATTTATGATGAGTTTTTACAAATGAAGTGCCTGCTGCTGTGCCAAAAGTCTTAGCATGACTGTCCTCAAGTTTGTTCCACTCATAAAAAGTGATGGGCAGACCAGCCTGTGGGCACCTGGTATTTCCAGCAGTTACTTCCAGTGGGCTTTTAAAGATGTGTAAGCTGAACAAAGACTTACTAAGAGTGAAAGCTTCTGTGATTAATCACCAGTGAGAAAATAATAACCACCAACATTTATGGAACCATAACCTATGCTGAGCACTTTATGTCATGTAATAAGCCCTAACGGAGATGCTGACCAAACCCTTCTATATGGAAATGCCTTCTGGTTGCTTTCATTGGTACCAGGTAGATGTCAGTCTATCTGGGGCAGGAAAGATTCTACTACTTTGGAAATGCCTTCGGAAGAGTCTGTAGCTGCACACTCAGTAAACACCTCTTAATTGATGGGGAATTAAAAGTACCTCCTGAACAAATGTTTATGGATTGAAACAGATACATAAAATCGATTTTCTACCTATTGACAGTGGTAGACATCTCAGAATGACAGGACTTTCTCAGCAACTACTTGCTGCATCTGCTCTTTGCCCGCTAGTTCCTGTGGCCATGGTGATAGAATTTGGATGTGTTGTCCCCACCAAAACTCATGTTGAAATCTGATCCCCAATGTGGCAGTGCTGGAAGCTGTTTGAGCCATGGGGGTGGATTCCTCATGAATGGATTAATGCTCTCCCTGGGTGGGGGAATTAATGAGTGAGTTCTCACTCCATTTGTTCTCGTGAAAGCTGGTTGTTTAAAAAGACCCTGGCACCTCCTCTCTCTCTCTTGCTCTCTTGCTTCCTTTTGCCATATGATCTGCTTGTACCTGCCACTTTTCCACCATGTGTAGAAGCAGCCTGCAGTCCGTGCCAGATGTAGCTGTCCCAGAATCATAAGCCAAATAAATTTCTGTTCTTTATAAATTACCCAGTCTCAGGTATTTCTGTTATAGCAACAAAAATGGACTAATACACATGGTCATTATCAAAGATTTTGAACTCTGACATTTTCCTTCTTTTAGCTTTTAGTTGCACGTACCCATCCTTCAGAGTACCATATTCAAGTAAATTACAATTCAAGGTAAAACGTACTTCCCATCTTTATAAAGTCATGAACAATCCTGCACTCACCCCTAAATGAAGAACACCCCCACCCAGACAAGGTGCACATAGCAAAGGCTACAAATGGAGGGTATTTGAGGTGTATGATGTCTGGGTTTCATAATTTTTAAAAGAAGTTAAAAATATTCAACATAAAAATGTGATCCAAGCCTTTCTGGCAGATTTACGATATGGTGCTATACCGCTGTAACAAGACAGCACACTGAGTAAATGGCTCCTCTGCTGAGAAAGCAGGGAGAAATGGCTCTTTTAGTCTCACTGTCCATAAAGGATCCTGATAAGAGCTTTTGCTCTCCTCACACAGCAGCAAATATTCCACGGGAAAGATAATCCCCTTCCAAGTTGCTTCTTAGGCCTAAAAGCTTTTTCAGAAAGGTGATGTCAGCTTTATGTCTTTCTCTCTTTGCACTATGCCTTCCTAGTGCTCACCAGTATCTAGTTCTCTTCCGGGCACATGGAAGACCCCGCTTCCCAGCCAGGGGCAGTCAGGTGGGCGTGGCCAGTTCTAACCAATGAGCTGTGGGAGGAAGGGACACCAGGACTGAAGAACACTTCCGGACTGAAAAACACTTCCAGACTGGAAAACAGAAGGGCAGGCAGGAGATCTGCATGTGTTCTCTTTCCCTCCACAGCAACCCAGCAGGTTAAGTGGTGGAGACAGTGTGGCTACAAGTGGAGAAGCTTCTTCTGTCTGCTTCTTGCCAACCTCGACGGCCATGTAGTTTGGGCGAGCAATGAACCTGTGTTGTGTTATACTGAGATTTAAGGAGTTGTTACTGTCTCAGCCTATTCTAGCCTGACTTGTACTTATACATTCCCTATCTTCACAGAAGCCATTAAGTACTTCGTGATTCCAGAATTGAAGTTCTTATCCTAACATGATCCCAAGTTGAAAACTTCAGGGGACAAAAAATAAAAACGCCCATTTTACTGTGGTAGTATTGGCTCTATGCAATGGAATGGATCTCAACTGCCATCTGACACTGTTAAAAGTCCAGCCAGGGATGGCAAATATATTTTCTCTTTCAGGTAAACTGTGATTGATTCCTGGTGGCTGCCTGGAGTCCTGTTTTGAAAATGATTCTGAGGCAAAGTCTTGGCCATGCAGGGAAGATGACACAATTGATTAGTGGTATTTATTGTGGGCACAGGTGGCTGTATCTGCCATCCTTGTGTCTTTCTATTACCAAGGGGGCGCTCATACTCTTCCCATGTGACCAAAAAATGACTCCATGGAGAAAAAAATGGAATTAAGTGGTAGATCTAGCACAAGTCCATTTTGAGATTCCATACTTGATCAGGTATCTTAACCTGAGTGTCGTATGTTCCAAAAGGATGCTGCCTGATAACCTACTTGAGGAAGTAACTGTTCTTTGTGACAAACCACCCAGAGAGTCTTCAGACGTATCAGTCCTTCCAACCCACCACCAATTCTCTTCTTAGCCACCATTCTAAGTTCATCTTACTGTTTCATTGTGAGACCCAGCCAAGTTGGAGCTGGAGTAGAATGAGGTAATGTTTTGATCAGTGTAGATACAACATGAATGTTTAGGGCCTGTGCTATAGATTGAATTGTGTCCCCCAAAGTTCCAGGTATTAGAATGTTAACCCCTACTGTGACAGTGTTAAGAGGTTGGGAAATCCTATTATGGTAAGTGAAAGGTGGGGCTTTGAAGAGGTGATTAGATTGTGAGGACCATGCCCTAGTAAATGGATTAATCCATTGATGGTTTAATGGAGGTCACGGATGTGGTTCTGATGGCTTTAAAAGGAGAGCACGTAAGAAGCTCTCTCTCTTGCTTCAGCCTTATCACCACATGATACCCTGTGTTGCTGAAGCCACCACCAAGAGAAAGGCCTTCACCAGACGTGTTCCCTGGACTTTGGACTTCCCACCCTCCAAAACTGTAAGCAATATTGTTTCCTTATAAAATACCCAGTTTCAGGTATTTCTGTCATAAACAGTAGAACAGACTAACACAGTCTGCCTGTCGCATGGGAAGATGGGTTCCCTTATCTTCTCCCTCTTACCTTCTCCCTAGACCCTTCAGTTCATACCAGTGACTGACCTTTACTGAGGGACGCTGTGACCCAGCTTATGCCAGCAGCTCCAGAGTCTGCTCACTTCTCTCATGTCATCTTTACAGTAATCACTGCAGACAGATACTACTTTATTTTTATATGTGAGGAGTCTCAAGCACAGAGAGGTTAAGAATCCAGCTCAAAGTTTCACTAAGTAAACCTGGAATGTTTGACTCCAGAGCCCATGATTGGTCCAGTATGTGACAGAAGGAAACAAATCTGTTTGCTTGCTAACATATTTGGTTCGATAGGAGGAAGAAATTAAAAATTACTAATCTGAGATAGTTTGGTGTAGTAATGAATAAGGGGAACTTCAGAATCAAAAAGACTTTAGTCTGAGGCCTGGGACCACAGTTTTCTTTACCTTTGAGACCTCAGATAGATAACTGAGCCTCATTTTTCTCATCTAAAGTAGGAAAACTTATGAAACTTACTTCTTCCTGTGAAGATTTAGTCAGATTATATATATAAAGGGATTAGTAGACGCTGACATATGGTAAACACTCAAAAAATGGCTCATGTTATTACTCTCAGTGATGTTTCATCCTCCCCTCCTTAATTATCACAAACTTAAATTGATTGTTTTCTATTAAGCTTGGCTATATGGATTTTAAAAAGTCTACTTTGAAAGAAAATTCTTGCCAAATAAATGTCAAGTTTGAGAAGATCTAAAAGTCTTTTTAACAGATTTATTGAAGAGTTTTTCCACATGTCTGATTCTTTCAGTTTTCTATTATTATATACGACAACCAAATGCCATGTCTTACACTGCCTCAGACTGTGTACAGAAGCATTTGGAGTGTAGCCCTGAGGACTGACCCATTATTTTATTAAAAGTTAAAAAAGGGCAGAGTTTCTCCTTAACCTTGTTAGAAGCGTGCAAGGTTACAATGACCCTTGTTCTATAATAGAGCAGAACAAAGATCAAAAAGAGAGAGCATCTAGTGGTAGGGCTGAACTGAAAGACTGGAAATCTAAGTCTCAGCTACCCAGAGTTGCTAAGACACCCTATGCAAGCGGATTAATCAGGGTTCTCCAGAAAAATAGAAACAACAGAACATTAAAGAATTGGCTCACACAATTTTGGGAGATGGCAAGTCCATAATCTGCAGAGTAGGCTGGCAGGCTACAGATCCTAGGAAGAGTTCCAGTTCTAGTCCAAAGGCAGTCTGCTGAAAGAATCTCTTCTTGCTTGGGAAGGTCAATCTTTTTTTATTAAGTCTGTCAACTGATCAAATGAGGCCTACCCACATATGGAGGGTAATCTGCTTAATTCAAAGTGTACTTATTTAAATGTTAGCCTCATCTAAAGAACACTTTCACAGAAACATCAAAAACAATATTTGGCCAAATATCTGGGTACCATGGCCTAGCCAAGTAGACATATAAAATCAACTATCACAAGAAGTCATATTCTATTATGTGCTAGGGTGTTCCTATCTATAAAATCACCTGCCTCCTATGTCAAATAAATCCATCTCAATAACCCTGCAAAAATCCATCTGTCCCTCTGGAGAAAAAGAAGATAACGGAGTAATATTATTCTATGACCACTCTATGAGATGTATCCTAATCTGAGTTTGTTCTCAGATTTTCTTACTACTCTTGCAATCCATACCACATTTTCAAATTCCCTGGACCAATATAATAGAAGCAAAGGCGTGTGCAGATGTTTATGAGGACACGGAGAGAGAAAAGGGAAAGTTTAGTGGTTGTTAAAGAGATTCTCAGCCATATGTTTCCACATACTTCAATAAAATGATATTTTCTTTTCATTTAAAATGTTTGCATTTAAATTTTTTTCCAGCCCCCGATGTCTGGAAATAGCTGAGTGGCGGGCAGAACTGTTCTTTTTACCCAGACACTTGTTATAGTTCCAGAGCAGGAGTGCAGGCTGAAAAATGAACAACAGACACTGTTTGATGTTCTCACCACTGTGTGATGAGACATAATAACGAGAGTGCTCCTGCAGGCTGGGAGTGAATGAGATACCCAATGTAACATGTTAGGATTTGTGCAAAATTTCTTCCACTGACTCTCCCAGGTCTCTCTCCACCCTCCCACATCCTGCTCTGTGTGCTGAGACTGGCCCTTCCTGGAGCCTCTGGCTGCTGGTTGTGTTCGGCCAATGGGGAGCAACGGCAAGAGATGGGAGGAGGAAGAGGAATGAGGTCTTGGTCATTATAGGGAGGCTCCTTCCCCAAGGGGTTACATTGGACTAGCAGTGTCCCTTGACCCAAGATCACAGCTCCTCTCAGCTGACTCCTGGGTTCCAGTTGTGGCTCCTGTCCTGGCTCCTTGAGACCTAGGATGGTGACTGCTCCTCAGTGCTGCTAGCCCTGGGGTCCACCATGACCCTTTGCCATTTCCCTTCTCCCTGCGCACATTTGGTGAATAGCCCATTTATCAAAAGCTCTTTTCATGACCAATTTGAATGTGCTATCTGTTGCCTGCTGGGACCGACTAATAAGGTATTCAACGTGTTATTTTCCTTTTTTTTGAAGAGTTGGTATAAACAATAGATATCCCCTAAGACATTTCTGAATTTTTTACAAATGATAACTGAATAATACTTTCTGATGTTACTCAACATTCTTTAAGCACCCTTCATAAATCCATGTAGTAACTTCCTCCATAAATCCAAAGCCCAAAGCTAATGTTCTCTGCCATGTTATGAGAATTACATAATCCACAGTGTTTCCCTTTCTATCCTAGTTTCAAGGAAACTCAGTGTTGAACTCAGTGATGACTGTCAATAATTAATTTAGTTGAATACCTAGGAACAACTATTTCTCTGCTCCTCGAAATATTTTTTTAAAGTAGTTTTTATCGTATTTTTGCATGGTCTTTTTTTCACCATTTTTAATTTGGTGAGTCATCTAAATCCTTTTGGAAATAATTATCCTAATTAATAAATATTTAAATATAAAAATCAGGCCTGGATTAGCATTAAGACCGCAAGAAAGGACCAAGAAACATGACTTCACAAGAGTCCACTTGAAAATAAGCCCCAGAAGCAAGAGGCAAAAAGCTAAGAGGAAAATGGGATCTGACCCCACAGGTACGTGGGTCCCAGCAGCAAATCCGTAACCAGCCCCTTCTCTCCATCCACTGGAAGCAACCCCAGCCTGGGTACTAGCATTTGTTTCTCAGTTCCCTGCGGGCTTAACGAGCATTTAGGATCAGCCCAAACTTACTCTTGGTGTGGGGCTCCTGTCTTGGTCAGCAAGGTCAGCACAAAAAACATGAAAATCACAAAGACTGCAAGTCCAACCCAAAATCCAATCACAATGGAATCTGCAAAACAGTTAATACTGGGATTAGTATTTCACAGTAGTTTAAAGCTTGGATATTCAAAGAATCTGAGCTTTGGGGAGAGGCTTTGATACATGAAATAAAAGAGGAAGTCAACTGGGAACTGATGAGATACAGAGAACAGAGGGTGAGGGTGTCACCTATGGATTTCTAATCTCAGTTAACGTAGAGTTCTCTCTCTCAGTGAAGGAATCCAGGACAGAACGTGGGTCATCTAGTCCTTTGTCTTGAGTTAGAAAATACAATTTCTAGCAGAGACTGTCATCTGAAGTTTAAAGGGGATTCTGACTCCAACAATCCAATTTTGCATTTTCAGTTAGGTTCACAATGGAATAATTCAGGTCCTCATCACTGGCAGAGAACACACAAATGGATTCCTGAGTGCTCTCCCTGCCTTCTACCTTTTCCTGTGATTCATCTCTGTTCTAACCTGCTTTATCACAGTTCTGATGATACTGCTCTTTTATGAAAAACTCTCCAACAAAAAAAGACTCGACCTCCTTTTCCAGATTTAAAGAGATTCTGTATGTAAAGCACTTTATACAATGTCTGGCATCTGAAAAGAAGGCACCCCACAGGTGCTGACTATTATATTTAGAGTTACCATACTTTTCTCCCTATTCACCCCCACCCTTTAAACCCCATGTGTTTCCCATTAGACTAGGAGACATTCCGTCCCTGCATTTACCCTAACTCTTTGCCACAGCTTCGTCACACACACCTTTATAGGGGCTTTTACCTTTACCTGTCTGGAACAACTTTCCCCAACTTGAGCTAATGAAAGTCAATCCATCCTTCCAAGTCCATCCTTGACACCATCTCCTTCACAAAGCGTTAGCTTTCATCTCTGCACTAACCTGCTCTGTCACAGCTGTGATGATAATGCTCTTTTATGAAAAACTCTCCAAGAAAACTGATGTGATCTCTCCCTCCTTTGAAGCCCATGACATTCTTGTCTGTGCTTCTCTAAATAGGCCCTTCCTCGATCCTATCTCAGGAAATAGTCAGGAGTGTATGTTTCTGGGACAGGGATTAGGCTAGACTATCTACAGAACCTGGCAACACACAGTAGGGTCTCGAATTTGGGGAACAACAGAGTGGAATCAGTCTACATTTTCTGTTCTGTACTAAGAAGTTTACCTATGTGGGAATACAGTGAGGATGTTTAGCATCTTTAAATAATAAATGATTGGAGCTTATATATTAAATGTGTTTAAATGTAAAGCATTATTCTAATTACATTACATATATGCAGCACTTTTCCTAAAGTGACGAAATCACATTAACAATTTAACCTTCAAACTTCATATTTTCATCCTATACTATTGCCTTGAGGTTAACAACATTTATTCGGCATGCTGGATGCACACCTAATGTTTCTTTCCTAGAGTCTTAACTTTTACTGCCAAAGAAATAGAAATTGTAGACTTTGCTTTTTAATATAGTGGAAATGAGGCATTAAAAAAAGACATAAGGACAAGTACCAAAAAACACATGTACTCAAGTGCAACTAACATGGAACAATAAAATCTCAATTATCCAGGCATGGACTGTGAAGAAACACTGTACAGACAAATAACAGTTCCACACAGTGTACTTTATCAACTGCCTGCATAGCAAAAGCAAATTCTAAAATTACATGCCAATATTATAATAAGTCCTCTATTTAGAACTTAATATAGTCATTTGATTGAGAGTTTTCAAATCTGTTTACTAGGAAGTTCTTGTGAGGACAGCTTTCACACTGCAAATGGTGAACTGATCCCCAGAGGTGCAGGAGAGGGTGCCTTTAACCCAGCCCAGTCCCTTTCGTCCACCCTTCTAGTACCCCAGCAAGCTGCTCAAAAAGCAGCAACAATGTGGGTTATGAAGGGGTCACAGCCCTCAGAGAAGTCATGGGGCAGGGGAAGTTCAGGGGGGAGGGCTGTGGTTAGAATTTGAGAATCCTTTTTTTTTTTTTTTGGTGGCTGGCCAGTACAGGGAACCAAACCCATGATTTTGGGGTTATAAAGCTGTGCTCTAAAAAGAAAAAGAATTTGAGAATCCACATGATCCAACAGTACTTCCAAATGTTTCCTTGCTAATGTAGCATCTGTGTTTCCCATGACAGTATGCTTTAAGTAGCTCTGTTTATTCACATTTTCTTTTGAACAAAATTCTGCTTCCTCAAATTATTTCTACAAATTTCCCTCTAACCTCATCCTTTGCCACTTGACCCAACCTGAGGGCATTTTCTCACCCTGAGCCCCTTACAGGGAACATTAGAGATCCCCATCTCATCCTGGGAATATCCAAGCTCTCTTAGGGTTTATTTACATGCCAAGTTTCATGGGCATAGGCACTGCAGTAAGATAGAGAAAGCAGAGCCCCTGGTCTCCCAAGGCACCGTTTCCTGGGAAGAAGTCGGAATAGAGGTTTAAGCAGAGTGAGGCTTCATGAGGCCAGAGGGTTAAGGAAGCCAAGAGAATCCTTCCAAGCAGCAAGCAGCCACACTGTCTCCTCTAGACACAGCCATATGGAGACTAATTATAGCAAGGGAGTAGAACAAATTCCCATGGGAATCTCATATGGAATCTGTCAAAATAAAATAACTCCCTCGACTTGACCTTTAATGAATGGAATGAAACAAGACAGCTAAAAGCTGACATGATCGTTTTCTTTTCCAGTCTAAGGTAGGACTAGAGCTACTACCTCATCGCACTGCCCCTCCTCTCCACCTCCTAAGATAAATTGTGACCTTTCCATGTCATGGTTATATGAAAAACAAGAGATAATACTTCATTTGAAAGAAAGGGATCAGGACACCAGGGCCAGCACTGCCCTCACATCACTTCTGGTTCCTAAGTCATTAGGGTCAACTTTGTGGTATGAATTCCCAGGAAGGAGCCAGCAGTGACGATCCCACACTTGTCTCCACTGTGCTCCTGATGACACATCTTATCCCAAGCCTTTGGAAGCTCCAGCTCTGCTTCTTTCCTGATAGTCCACTTCTTGAGACTCATCCATACATGCATCTGGTATTATCTGCAAGTTGGCCTAAGAAAAAGGCATGGAATGTGGCCACCACAGATGGCTCCTCAGCCTTTTCTCCACACAGCAGCCAGTGTGGTGCTGCTAAAATGTAAGTGTCTACTCACTGATTCGCAACCTTTTGCTTCTGCTTCTCTGAGAACACCCTGTCTCACCCAGCTAAGCCCTCCATAAATGACCCACTTCTCTCCTTCCCTTTGTAGCAAAACTCTTGAGAGGTCTGTCTGTACGTACTGTCTCCAATTCCTTTCCTCTCGTTTTTTCCTCGAACCGATTCCATCAGCCTTTCACCCCCAGTTCTCCACTAAAACTGCTTTTATAATCATTGCCAGTAACTTCTACATTGTAAATCCAGTAGTCATGGCTCAGCCCTCAACAACCTTGACCTAACAGCAGCATTTGATACAGATCATGCTTGAAACCCTTTTTCAGTTGGCTTCCAGGAAACCACAATTGCCCAGTTTTCTTTCTACCTTTCTGTACATTCCTCTCGGGCTCCTTTGCTACTTCCTACCCAATCCCCCAACTTCTAAATGCTAGCATGCCCCAGGGCTCAGCTCTGGACCTCTTCCATTTTCTCTCTACACCCATCTGCCTCTTGGCTTTGAACACCACTTACATGCTGATGATGCTCAAATCTACACTTCACCCAGCACCCTCTCCCCCAAGTTCTCCTGGACGTCTGACAGAACAAGGTCCAAAACTGAGCTCCTGATGTTCCTCTCTGAAACCTGCTTCTCCCATACTCCTCTCCATCTCAATTAATGACAATTCCATTCTGTCAGCTACTCAGGTCACAGATTTTCCGATTATCCTTCACTCTTTCTCTTACACCCCATTGCCAACCCATTGAAAAATTTTGTCACTTTTTAAAATATCCAGAATTTATGCACTTCTCACCACTTCACGGCCCCTGCCCTGGTCCAAGCCACCATCAGCAGCTACCTGGACTTGGCAACAGCCTCCTGATGGGTGTCTGTTTCTAAACTCATCCCTTTCATTCCCCAGTTGCAGAGGGATCCTACTGCAAACTAAGCCAGATGCCACTCCTCTGCTTCAAACCCTCAAATGACTTCTCAGAGAAATAACCAGAGTCTTAGTATAACCTCTAAGGCCCAATGCCCTCGTCCCCACGACCTCTCTGACCCTGTCTCCTGCTGCTGTGCCTCTCATTCATTCCCCTTGGCATCATGCTGGCCTCCCTGCTGTTTCTTGCATGTTCTAGTTCAAGCCTGCCTTGGACCTTTTTCTAGAATGTTCTTCCCCCAGATATTTTATAGCTCAATCTCACACTTTCTTCAGGTCTTTTCTCAAATCTCTCCTCAGTAAGGCCTTCCATGGCCACTTTATACTTTTACCACTATACTCCATATCTCCTTTCCTCATTCTATTTGTCCTTTTTTAAACTGCCATCTGACATAGCTTGTATATTTAACTTATTTATTGTCTGTCTCTCCCACTAGACTGCAAGCTTGATAGAGGAGGTATTTTTGTCTTCTCGGTTCATTGTTGTATCTCCAGTGCTTAAAATAGTGCTGCACATAGGTGCTCAATAAATATATGTTGAATGAATGAATGAGTGGATGGATGAACTTCCACTCTGCTGGTGCCAAATGTTTATCAGATATATGTCCACTTCTGATACATGACAGAAGGATAAAAGGAGAATTTGCATTGACCACCAGAGGTTGTTTCTCAGATGAAAGACCCTCTGAATGTAGGAAATCTATTTTCAGCAGGCAGAGGAACTTAGACTAACTAGAGATGTAGCTATTGTTGTGAGGTATGATCTGTTACAGGTAAAACACATGAAGATAACTCATATAGTCACTCCTCTCCTCAATAAATGCTGCCCCTTGAAATGTCTCGCTTCTGTCCTTTTGAACCTCCACCTTACTGACTTTGTATTTTGCTCAGCAAAACAAGGAATCACACTTGAAGGTCAGAATCACAGCATTTTAAAATGTTAGAGAATGTACCAATGTACATATTACAATAACTGACAATCTTTTCATTTCCCTGTATATCTGGGGTTTGTTTTTTCTTCTTCTCTGTGTGTCTCATATATTGTCAGGTTCCTGAAGGGAAGGGCCTCTACTTTAATCAGATCTCTTACATCAGAACAGTTAAGTCCTCACTTGGGCATTTTTCTTTTTTCATGATGTGAATGTTAAAACTAACAAAAGCAATTCTTATTAATGGTATAGTAGTTACAGTAAGTAGATAATGTGTTACATCTCTACCTAGGTTTTGCAGGAATTTTTTCCAGCTACAATTATTTCTTGAATGTAACATGCTCCAAAAAGATTTTCCTCAGTTGTCTCTGGAAATGTACCAAAATTATAGCACCATGCCTGTCTTCTGTGACCCTAAATGAAGGAAAACAGAAGCAAAGTGGCACAAAAATAAAAGCTGATGTCACCAAGATGTAAAAGCCTACGTTACAGGGAAATATATGGCAATTTGCGCAGTCATTCTGATTTCCTCTATAACTCATAACAAGGAAGTGTCCTTACTTAAAGGTTATCTGAGAAAAGCAACAGATTAAAGAATTTAGGCAAATTAAGGAGGGTGATTCCCACCCCCTGACATTTACAGCCTTCCACAGGATAATCAATGACAGCTTACCCTAATGGATTCCATGTGTGATTTTTTTCCCCACAAAGAACTACTGAGCAGGAGTCAATAAAGGAATGAGTGAAAGCATTTAATTATTTCTATTCACTTCAGGAGTAAAAGATATGTAGTTTAGTTAATGCTTCAGAAGCAAATATAGAAAGCCCTCCTTGCAAAGGAGCAGCAGATGGGTGCAGACAGGGCTCCTGTATGCCAAGGCAGGTTGGAGTGGAGGCAGCCAGGAAGGAACTCAAGGAACAAAAGCATTTCCTTTGCCACATCTGCATCTCTGATTCTAATCTCTCTTACATTTCCTAATGTGTCCCATTAATCAGGAGCAGTCAAAAACCTAAAAATTTTACAGTGCAATGGATATTCACTCTAAAACAATTGAACATTTCAGGGATATTTATGGGGTAACCAAGACAGGACCTGGCAGTGGGCAGCAATTCCTGCCTATTATGTCAACTCTACTTAATGAAACAAGGATGCTTCATGCTGGCCAGTCCGCATTCGGTTATGACTGGAGTTGAAATGTAACCTTTCACAGAAAGACATTTCCTTGCTCTCTGCTGGATCATTAATCACTCCAATAACATAGAACACAATTCATGCCTATAACACGGAGTTAGGGATGATCACAGGCTATTCTTGTCTATCATTATGAACACACACAGACTGTTCTCCACAGTTCTGGACAATCAATTGTGTTAAAAGGATGCTGCTGACTATGTGTTACAAAAAAAGGTTCTTCTAATAATAGTTCCAGATTCTGCTTTGTACATATTTTCAACAGCTCAAGCACTTACAGTTTGGGGGAGCTGGAAAGGTTAATGCCTTTTTAAAAATTTCAATCTAAGATTGACACAAATTCACGTTTCCCCACTGAGGGAATCTTTTAAGTCCTTCATCAATGAGAATTACCATCCCTGAGCAATCAGCTTATGTGTGGATGGGGTGTTTTGTGGGGTTTTGGAGGTAGAGGACAGTTCTGTAAGAAGACAGAATGTTCAGAAGTAATCACTGGGGATTTCAGAGGCTAAGACAAATACATATTATGCTTACAAGTACAATTGGAGAATTGTATAAGACTTACATTTATGAGCCTTCAGTCCTTCAAAGGAAACTGGTCCAATCTCATAATACTCATATTCCCAGGTATAATCAGAATTAGACGCAGATTGCTGGGAAGTTCTGTTAGAAATTAACCTCTGGGCAGACATCTCCATCCTGCACAAATGGAGAAAGGCAAGTGCAGAACCTGTTAATTCATCCACAACTGCATAGTCGCCCTACTTACTCCTGACCACATTCAGGAGTTCAGCGGCAAAGGCCTCAAGGAGGTCCTGCCCACAGGTCAAAGAGAGGTTTTCACCAGCTGCCCACACCTCATACCATGTGGCCACTATTTCCTTTTACCTCTCCACTAGACTGGAATATATTTGAAATCAGAGAGTTATCTTTTTTGTGAACTTAATCCAATGCCTGGCATATAACCAATGTTCAATAATGGATGAAGGAAAGAAGGGAAGGATGGAGAAAGAATGTCAAAATCTTTGAGCTTACAACTTCAGCCTCACCACCTATACCTGCATGAGTATGTAAAGAGCCTGAAGAGAATAAATAACATCACATCAGAAATGAAGTGGCTCAGTATGTATCTATTGAGCACCTACTACACAGCAATGAAGACGTGCAACCTAAGTCTAATGAAATGGAGGGAAGAAAAGAGAAGTGGACAATAAAAGTTGCATAAAGGGAGAAGACCCTCAATAGAAGTCTATCTTGCTCACTGCTCACTCCTGAAATGTGTCATATTCTCAGGATCTCCTAAGTATCTTCCTTTTCAACTGTGATTATTTCAGACTAGAAAATCCTGACTTCTTTGGGAGAAGACATTTCACTGTGCAGCATGGATGTCAAAGGTGACAAGTGAACAGAATCTGTGTTCCATTACTGTGTGTGAGCATCTACTGTGTACAAAACACTGCACCCTGTGGGGTAGACAGAGACGCCTGAGACACAGGCCAGGACCCCACAGACCTTCTCTTATAATGGGGAAAGGAAGACAAGTTGACAAATTAACAGTAACATAAGGGAAAATTTGAATGAAATCCCAGCCAAAACCAAGATTCACTGAGCAGTCACTACCACTGAGCCCCAGCCCCCAGGAGCTTTCTGAAGTTCCCCTTCTTCCACCCCACCATGGTCAGAATCACCCACCACCACTTCTATGGCACAACCCCAGTGGAGGCAGAGGCAACATCACCACCACCCTCTGTCCCAAGGCATGAGGTTCCCCTTTACTTCAGCCCTTCTTCCCCATCCCCAGACATGGACCCCAGAGAAGGAGACCCCAGTCCCTCAGCATCATATCGATGGAAGGAGGGGGTGCTCTGATCCAGAGATGCATACCAATATCAGGAACCAGAGTGTGACTCTGAGGGCCCAGCCAGATGAATCATTCCACCAAAGGTGGAAAAGAATGTGTCAATTTTCATTAGGGAAGGAAAGCTCACAAATTATAAGAAAAGCTGACCTTTAATTTACTCTATGTAAGCATTCAGTTACCTTTCTAATGCCAGCACAAAAATAACATAAAACCATTACCACGTATCATCTTTGGCCTTTTTTATTATTTGAACAAAATAATAATAAGATAATTTCCTTCAGTGATGAAATATATTTCCTCAGGAAATTAAAATTAACAAATTAAACCTAAGAAGCACAATCCTCAATTATAACCATTTCCTCCAGAAGAAACGAACTGTAAGAAAAAAAGAGAGGAGCAGCGCTTCAGCTGTAAGGTTCAGAGATAAATGGTAGATTCACATAATTTCCACTTGAGTATGTTAAGAATTTCACACCATATAGAAAAAGGCACTGATTTGAAGGGTCTTCATCTTTTCTCTACTGCATTTGCTACATTGCCAGACAAGGCAATATCTCCCTGATATATTTTCCTCATTTGCGAAACCAATCATCATGAGGACTTGAAAACACTGCTGTCAGGAAATGGTCTGGCTACAATTGGTCACTAATGGACACCATCATCACTAACCTGGCCCACATCTTGGCCCTCCTAACTGGCTTTTCTTCTTCCGCTCTTACTAATCCCCGGGATCCAGTCTCCACTCATCAGCCAGTAATCTTTTAAAAAGATAAATGGCACTTGTCATTCCTTTACTTAACACCTTTAATGGCTTCTCATTGCTGTAATGACAAAGTGCAAAGTCTTCAAAATATCCTACAAGGTCATGACTTGGGCCCCACTGTCTCCTCTTATCTTGAGCCATTCTGCCTCATGACCTATCAAATTGTAATGTATTTATTGCAGCTCTTCAAATGCAAGGGTACTTCAAAAAGTTTGTGGAAAAACTGAACGAAAAGATAATACAAACCCTTCCATGGACTTTTTTTTTTTTTAATTTTTATTTTGTCGACATACAATGTGGTTGATTATTGTGGCCCATTACTGAAACCTCCCTCCCACCTCCCTCTCCCCTCTCCCTCCCAACAATGTCCTTTCTGTTCATTTGTGTATCAACTTCAAGGAATTGTAATTGTTGTATCTTCTTCCCCCCACCCAGTTTATTTGTGTATTTATTTATTTTTAGTTCCCGCAAATAAGTGAGAACATGTGATATTTCTCTTTCTGTGCCTGACTTGTTTCACTTAATATAATTCTCTCTAGGTCCATCCATGTCATTGCAAATGGCAGTATTTCATTCTTTTTTATAGCAGAGTAGTATTCCATTGTGTAGATGTACCCCATTTTCCGTATCCACTCATCCGATGATGAACATTTGGGCTGGTTCCAACTCTTAGCTATTGTAAATAGTGATGCATTGAACATTGGAGAACAGGTATACCTTTGACTTGATGATTTCCATTCCTCTGGGTATATTCCCAGCAGTGGAATAGCTGGGTCATATGGTCGATCTATCTGCAATTGTTTGAGGAACCTCCATACCATTTTCCATAGAGGCTGCACCATTTTGCAGTCCCACCAACAGTGTATGAGAGTTCCTTTTTCTCCGCAGCTTTTTGAAGCCCCCTTGCACTTTGTGCTCTCTGCAACCTGCTCACAGGCTGCTCCCTCCGGAGTAAGCGTTCTTCTCCCACCCACCTTCGCCCACCCTCCTTCCCCACCTACTCTCATCATCCAGGTCAGAAGTTGGCACTTGCACAGCCTGCAAAGGAAGAATGTTTTTTACATTTTTAAATGGTTAAAAAAAATCGAAAGGATAATATTTTGTGACATATGAAAATTATATGGCATTCAAATAGCGTCTATAAACACAACGCAGCCGCCCATTTGTTTTTGTATTTCCTATGGCTTCTTTAGCATTACAAATAGCAGAGTGGAGTAGTTGTGACAGATGGTATGGCCTGAAAAACCTAATATATTTACTGTCTGGTCTTTGATAGAAAAAGTTTGCCAACTCCTGCTCCAGAGTCATAAAAAAAATTATGTGAGCTTCAGTTTTCCCACTTGGAAAATGAAGATGATAACTGTACCTACTTCATGGAGTTGCTGTAAAGATTAAATATGATGCTGCGTAAAAAATGAACAGCCAAGACCCAGGTTAAGATCAATAAATAGTAGCCCGCACTATTATTATTAGCCAAGAAATGTTGGTCTGAGACAGAAAAGCCTGGGTTTGTTTTTCAAACTCCTCAGTCAGCCAATTCCTATCAAATTCACCATATGGTTAATTGACCTACATGCTCTAGACAAATGAATAAAATTATTTTTAAAAAAACTCAAAGTGCATTCACTTAGATAATTTAGAAGTTTCAATGATCAACATTTACATCTTGGGATTCATTGTGTTTTACCAATTGAAAAATAGGATAACAATTTTTTTTAAAGGAAAATAAGATGAAGTCTGGTTTGATTATATCATTTTTTTATTGGAAATCAACATCACAGCCAAGGTAGTAAGCAGAGCAGAGGGAGGCACTGGACTTCTTCTAGAACAGAAAAATAGTGAAAAGTACATAAAATAATAAAGAAAATAAAGATGGAGAGTGTTTTGCATTCTCTCTCTCTCTCGGGTAGTGTTTAATTAAATATGATTGTTGTTCTGTAACTATCAAAAAAAAAAGAAAGAAAGAAAAAGAGAAAAGAAAGGTGTAGTAACACCACCCTCCTGGGGCAGGTCAGGAACTAGCAGATAAAATAAGTCTATGTGGGAGTCAGCAGTCTGGAGACCACCTACCTATCATGGAGACAGTATTTTTTCATTCCTTTTCTCTCCCTCACACTATTCTCTTTCATCTAAATGGACCATTTAGACCATTTAGAGATAGATTACTAAAGGGTACTACCAAAGAGTAATGAAAGTTACACGTGCATAGGTCCTGCAAGCAGAAGGGCTGGCTGTCTTAAGAGAGGAGCAAAGTCCTGACAGAGACCTGGAGACAGGAGTGAGGGACACCAGAACCAGCCTAGGAAGGTTCTCCTGGGTGCAAATTACACCACCACACCCCCATCCCCAGGCAGCCACCCATCTGGTAGCCTTCAGATAAAAAGAGGGGCTTTTATTTTCTCCAGCTTTTCCTCCCAGTTCTTGAATCCCAAAGGTAGGTGTGCAGGACAGAATTTCTGGCCTCTCCTTGAAAGCTGTCACCTAGTGCCCTTGAAAAAGCCCATGAAGCAGTATTTTTTCATCCAAGTCTCAAATCCATCAGCTTAGGCTGTTAAATGCCCAAAAGCAAGCAACCAATAGAGGCTGCAGTGAGGCAGCATCTTGTATAATCCCCTGTCTCAAAGCCCAGGGCTGCCTCTCTGAGCTTTGCCACAACATAAGCTAGAACTGTTCCATCATTTGGAAATTGCCAGCATGTCTGGGCAGCAGCTCCAGAGCCCGGACTTCTCAACACAGCAAGCAGCGGCAGTCTGGCACCGAGGCTTACTCACTGGGGGGCTGCAAAGCTGGCAGGGGCTGTCTCCTGAACACAACACACAGGAAACGGTGCAGGGAGCAGCCCCGCTGCCTCTGCTGCTCCTGAGCACCACGCCCTCTGCACCAAGATGGTCTTTATGTCGGATTTCTTCATGATATTAGAATCATTCAAATAACTTCTCTGACAGGAAACATATCTTAAACAAGAGCAGCAGAGGGAGACAAACTGCTCTTTTGAGCACCTGAAAGCACCGCTGCCAACAAAAGCAATAATGAAAATGATGACTGCACCTCAAAGCCACACCAGAAAAGGAAGTTTACCTTTTCCAGGTGTTTGCATGGTAGTTTGGGCCAGGCCAACCTATTGGGGGGCTGGTGGGATTTTAAACCCAAACAGAAAAAGTGTGATGAGCAGGTCCCAGACACCTTTTACTAAATCATCACCCTTTCTCCCACCCACATTCCCAACACTTTCATCCCGTCTTCTGACTGTCCAATCTTTCCTCCTCCAACCCAGGTTCCCACACCACTCCTGGGCACTCTCTTTTCCTTCTTAAAGACAGGTCAAGCAATTCTCTCCACCTCCCAAGTTTGGGGAGATGTACTCAGACATGGAACTTCCTATGAGGTGAATAAAGTCTCTTTGTCAAAATCCTTGATAGGCTATGATGGCACACACACCAAGGGGCTATTTCTTTGGAGTTGAACAACCTTTATTTCCTTGTTAAAGGGTAAGCATCAGCAGATGAGTTTTCAAGTGACTGCCAACTCAGACAAGGGATTAGCACATTGAGGAGAGATCCAAAAGGTGCCCAGAAACTCTGAAAAATGAGTATGGACACACACATGTATACAACCAACGGCACAGCCAGAAAGGCACTCCAACAAGCTGCCAGCCAATGCCACAGATCTACAGAACCTCGGTGACCAGCTTATACAGAGGAAAACCTAATGGCCCATTCAGATTTGAGATCAAAATTCCCAAGTACAAAGATTTTGTCTCCTTTCTCTCCAATCCTCAAACTCCAAAAGTAAGCATGCCACCCAGCACCACCAACCTCTCTTGTGGCCTGGGCCATAAAGATCTCGGTAGTTACCTGTTCTTATCTCTTTCCTCCTCCTTTTCCCAAGAACAATTGTCTCTCTCTTGACTCATTACACTCTCTCTCTTCCAGCAAATACAGCTGAGAAAACAAAGATAAAGTCCAGCCAGGCTGCACTTTGGTGGCTGATGAGCCCAAGGTCAGAACTTCAGAACTGCAGCTTAAGAAGCTTGCACAGAGGTGTGATCAGGCACACAAATCAGAACTGACAGTGCACCTAGCTTACCTGTGTCTAGGTGGGTAGGTACACAACAAGAAAATTATAGACTGCAAGGGAATGAGCTGGGCTCCTGGTTAAACCAGAGCCAGCTGGATACTACTAAAGCATCTCTATAAGGCAACATATCATGCTTGACACTCTCAAATCAGAGGCTCCACAGACTACTCCCAGGACAGTGCTTAAGAAATGCTGACACGGTCTCATTCCCCAGGTTACTTCTTTCTACAGATTCCATGTGAACCGCCACCTTCTACTTGTACCTGCCGCTTTAACTCCCAAGTCTGCTGATTCCTTTTCTGTGAACCCACTTTAAGTCAGCAACTTCTTTCACAGGGTGTGGATTTTCTTCTCCTCCAATTAAAGAGGTCATGCTCCCAGGACTTGACTTTAGAGTCTTCTCCTCCTGACTACTATCCTTTGACTCTTACTTTTGTGGGTTTTTTGGTTTTTTGTTTTTGTTTTTTTTTTGGCTCTTACTTTTGAGGTCTGACACTCTGGCCACTCAGTTCAGGCTAGAGGTTTTACACACACTCAGGCATGCACGCACTCACACTGGGCCCCTCTTCCCTTCCCAAATGGACATACTTCCCGAATTTATCTACCCTACCAAGTTTTATGTCATTCCCCAGCATATCCTAGAAAGTACTGTTGCCAGGTAGACATCCAAAACATGGGTGACTGACAGCTGACAGAGAAATTCAGGATGTATGTTCTTTCTGTCTATCCTCATTTCTCCAGTGCACAGCAGCAGCTTGTTTCCAGAAGCAAGGCATGGAACAGAAAGTGTTCCCAAGCCTGAAGATCTTCTCTGTCTTAAAAGCTGAATTAATGTCAACAGAAGAACAACTTCCGAAAACAGAAATGGGACTTACTATTTTATGGAGATAGATATTCAGCCACCACCTGAAACAGAGACCACTTAATTAACAAGTGGGCATCCTTCCCCCACCAGCTGGTGCCTCACAGGGGATAAGCAGTTTAGACTCATAAATCCACCGTCTCCAGTTTTGCCCTGAGCACCTATTTAGCAGTTAACAGGGTAGAAAGCAATGTTTAAAGTTACTGTTTCCTGGCTCTGTAGCACTTCCCAGTTCAGTACATAGAATGTTTATTGCATGAATTATTAGGTGCTATAGTAACAATAACTAAGCCTTCATAGAGATGTCTGGAGATGGTAACAGATCTTTCCAATCCACCACAGAAAAGGCTATGATAGCACTACACGAAATAGCCCTCCAGACTCTTGCCTACCTTGAGGGTAGGGCTCAGTTGACACCTCCTCCATGCGGTCCTGCCCAACCATTTCAGCCCACAAGGACCTCTCTTTTCTCTCACATCCCATCACATGGATTACTTGAATCTCTTACTTTAAGAACAGGATAGTATAAACTGAACTTCTTGAAGATCAGACTTTGCCTTTAACTGAACCTTCATACTGATTTATACAGCTGATATTCCAAAACAACTTGACCAGGTGTATTAGTCCGTTTCTGTTGCTTATAGCAGAAGTACCTGAAACCGGGTAATTTGCAAAGAAACAATATTTATTGCTTACAGTTTTGGAAGCTGGGAAGTCCAAAGTCCAGGGAACACATCTGGTGAAGGCCTTGGTGGTGACTCTGCAGTGATGCAGGTCTCACATGGCAGAGACACAGAGTAATCTCCTAGTCACTCTCCTTTTAAAGCCATCAGAACCATGCCCATGACCACCATTAAACCATCAGTGGATTCATCCATTCACTAGAGCATGGTCCTCACAATCCAATCACCTCTTCAAGGCCCCACCTTTTATTTACCATAATAGGATTTCCTACCTTCTGTCACAGTGGGGATTATGTTTCTAATACCTGGAACTTAGGGGGACACAATTCAATCCATAGCACCAGGTGAATCAAAACCTTAAAATTAGACCACTTTAGCAGTACTAGGGAATCAACCACCCTTTAATTTTCCCTTTACATTTCAACCACCTTTTACATTAGTGGAGTTTTTGAAACACTATGCCTAACAAGACTGAGGAGAGTGACACTGGCCATATCTTAAATCACTTTCAGGATGACTTGCCAGATGAGCCTACTTTGTATTTTTTACCTGTGGTATCTATCTCCAAGTAGAACACACCATATATACAGCTTGGAGCTGAATAATTGTTTTGACAAACAAGTGAAAAGGAGAGGGACCAGGTATTTCAATCTCTGTTCAACAGAAAAGGAAATATAACACAAAGCAGTGGTTTATTTAAGAGCTTGAGATAGAGCAGCAGGAAAGCTGAACTTTCCAATGATCATCTCATCCTCCTAGGTCTGGGATTCTTAAACTAGGTTGAGAGTGTTTTCTAGTTTCTCCACCTACCCCACCTACTGCCACCTTAGTACAGTCATTGATCACAAGCAAACCAGAGCTTGATGAGGCAGGGGTAGGGCAGGCTCTGGGCATCCCATGACCTCCATGACTTGCAGGGAGGGGCCTGGTCAGAAGACAGCCAGACTAGGGCCTTATGAATTGAAGGGCTGAAAGTAGGGTCCCTCACCTTACCTAGGTCTGAGAATGTCAAATAGTTCCCAGCGTCTTGGGATGTACCTGATTCATCTTCCTGGAGTATCAGTTTCACAAAATGTTACAAAGTAAACTGCAAGTATCAAATAAATGTTCAAAATAAATATATACTTGCTTCTGGCACTGTAACAATAGAACCCCCATAATTGATCCTCTGATCCTTTTCCCTTAGGGTTGGAGCAGGCCTCAGCCTTGGAGGAAGTTTGCAAGGCAAACCTGCTGGCTGAATCCCCAGATATAGGGGCACGCTTGTCTAGCATAATATAAGATAAGCATAAAAGCTAGTTTAGCATACATTTCTCTGAGTTCCCTCTTTTTCCATGGATATTTGATATTTTGAACTTTGGTTACAGGCAGGATGATATTATTTACACGTGTTGAGCTGTTTCCAGGTAACCTGGAGCTGCAGCCTTGCTATGAAGTACATACTATCCAAATCCTAAGAAGCCAAGGAAGATATTAATCAAGTTATGCTGATTGCAGTGCAAACCAATCAAAACCCAGCACAACCTCCAGACCCCTACTCTCAAGATTTGCCCTATAAATGCTTGATTCTAAGCATTCAGGGAGTTCAGGTACAGCGTTAGCTGGCTTGTTCTCCTTGGTTGGTGCCATCTAATAAATGCTAATCTTTCCTATTGCAAATCTTGGTGTTCAGGTTTATTGGCTGGAGTGAACCACGCAGGTAAACACCCTTCTGTTGGATAATAGCACCCCTGACCTCTGCTTCAGACTCCCAGAAATATCAGTTAACTCTCCTCTCCCATTAGGATAAGCTAGTGGAAATTTTAAAGCACTGGTAGGAATAGGATGTAGGTTTATATGACAGTTTCCAGACCTTCAACTTAAATTTCTATTTCTTTACTTTCTTTTCTTTTCACACAAGATAGAAATATATTTTCTGGAACAATCTACACAACCTATGTAGAAAGATAACAAATATTTACAACCACATCCCTTCACTCATCTCCTAATTTTTTTTTTCTTGATCGACCAGGCAGCTTCAGAGCCAACCCTCGGGAGGCCGCCCCTCAGCCTGCCCCACCATCACACGACTGTTGCTTTTGCTCTTACCAACGTCATGCATGAGAAGAACAAATACACCTTATAATTATTTGAAGCTTATAAACTATTTTCACTTGAAGGGTTATGAAATTTTACTAGCATTCTCTAGTCCAGCGAAAATTACATAGTTCTTGATAACAGAAACATGAGCTACAATTAAACCCAAATTTTAACTTCCATAATTTTAGCATCTCATAAAGGGATTCTTAACTTCTGCTTTTTCACTTCGCATCTCAGCAACACTATCACGGATTGGAGAATCATGTTTGGAAGGAAGGCGAAGCAAAAATGCAGACTTTCCCCTCTTTCCAATATAATTAAGGACTTCTCATACTTTAGTCAAGGAAAATAAATCACTTTGTACCCTGGCATACGCCAAAAATTACATGATCATCCTATCTGGAAGATGGTCTCCAAAATGATAAAACTCAAACATGTCCCACCCCTAACAAAAAAACAAACATTTTTTCCTTGTTTGCTATGCTAATGTCTAAAAATTAGTCTCAACTTTTGGGAATATGATAATCATGTGAGAAAGTTGTTTTCAATCATGAACAGACTAATGTACTTTGGTGGGTATTTGCCTTTAAGGTGATGCCCTTGCACTCTGGGCAAGTAAAATTTAAATGTTTCTTTCCTTTTCTAACTGCTCCTGCCTCTCAGTCTTCCTTTGCCAGAAGTAAATGTAACATCAAACAGACTGCTACTCTTCACTATGTTAACCCAAGCATACATAACCCATACTCTGAGCTAGTACAATTTGTGTGGCCTGATCAAATATCAACTTTGTTTTTGTCTTCTTCTGGCACTTAAAATGTACTCAAGGAGAGTTCGCTCAGTTAGAGTGAGGTGCTCATAATACCAAGGTCAAGGGTTTGGATCCCTGCACCAGCCAGCTGCCAAAAAAAAAAAAATGTACTCAAGAGATTCATCTTCCCAGCCCTCAAAGGAACACTTGAGCAGACCCCCTGACTTTTCTGCTTTTCTGCTCATGCAACCACTTAAAAGCACCAAAAGAATTAAAATGTCCAGATTTAGGAAACAAAAGAAACTCTGACCTGATTATAACAGGAAATCTGCCTTATCCAGTAAGGTCCTGCTGTGCAGTGGCCTCCTGCCGGGGCTGGAGACACCTTGACGTCTTTTCTCTTTCTTCACCATCCCCCCAACTGCTGGCTAGTTTCTTACCCTCCAAGATTAAAGCAGGACAGACCTGTGTTAATTATCTTCACAAACTCTTTAAGGGTGCCGTAGAGATACTCACCTTCCTTCAGCTGGCTGCCCCTTCCTACCTTTGCCTCTGAATTTCTGGAAACTCTAGCTGCTGCGGCACCTCTGCCTTAGGCCAGGCCTCCCTCCCATGGTGGCCCTACCTGGCCCCCAGGAAATCTTCAGACATCCTTTGTCCTGACAAAATCTGAGGAGGCAGGTGATCCAGCTGCCCAGGCCACTGTGGGATGCCCAAATGCAGGAAACACACATACAGCTCAAGTCATAGGCCCTCGAACACCCTGCCCTGCCCCCACTAGATTTGGGATGAAGGAGGTGGCAACAGATCTCTCCAACAAAAATCTTTTCAACAAAGCCTCCTCTCTCAACCCTGGCAGTGGATTGAATTGTAATCCCCCAAAGTTTAATGTGTTGGAGGCTTGGTCTCCACTGTGACAGTCTTAAGAGGATGGGAAATCCTACTATGGTTATTGAAAGGTGGGGCCTTGAAGAGATGATTAGATTGTAGGACCATGCCGTAGTGAATGGATTAATAATGGTGGTCAGGAGCATGGTTCTGGGGGCTTTAAAAGGAGAGCACATGAGAGTCCCTCTCTCTCTGCTCTGCCACTATGCCATGTGAGAACCCTGCATCACTGCTGCCACCAACAAGGCCTTCACCAGATGCATATCCTGGACTTTGGACTTCCCGGCCTCCAAAACTGTAAGCAATAAATTTCATTTTGTTACAATTTACTCAGTTCAAAGTATTTTGCTATAAGCAACAGAAATGGAGTAATACAACCCTCATATTCTTGAAGTAGCCAGTAGGGTTCATGAATTACAGAAAGGTTCTCAAATATCTACCTTGACGTTTCTACTTCAGATCTAGCAAGTTGGAATTTCACATAACTTGGAATATGTGCCTCAGTCAAAAACCTTAATTTAGTACCCTATTTTATTTACACACACAGAGAGACACACACACACCTTTAGGATAGACTGTCAATTTCCAATTATTTTTAAAGTTCATTTTTACTTTTCTATTTCTAATAAAATTGAGAAATTTGAGCTTTGAAAGGGGCTTTCTGAGACATAAAATTCAACACTGCCGCCACCCCCATCAGTGGAAAATCCATCCCCTCCACAGTCCCAGCAGATCACCCAGCATTGGCTTGATTACTTGTCCTAACTCTGTTGCTGGGAACAAACCTAATTCCTGTTCCTGGCCTCAAAACCCGGCCAACGCTCCTTTCTGCCAGATTAAACACTCCCTGCTTCTCATATGGCCTAGTGTCCAGACCTTTGTCATCCAGGTCCCCTTCCTCTGTAGACCCTGAAGTTGGTCCCTGTCCTCTACAAAAGTGCTACCCAGAATAGAACATCAAGTAGAGTGGACTGCCGGCTCCTTTGATCCAAACACAACAAGGAGGGAGCTGATGATGGTGGTTAAGGGCCCAGGTTCTAATCTCAGCTCCACTATTTACTGGTTGTGTGACCTTGGGCAAGTTATTAAACCCCTCTGTGCCTCAGTTTCTTCATCTGTTAAATGGGAATGATGATAATAATTATATTCCCTACCTCATGGGATTTTTACAGGGGTTGAATTGAAATTGTGAAACACTCCTAACTACGCCTGACACATTAACACGCTCCATACAAATGTCTATTAAAAACAGTATGTCCTTTTCAATCAAACCCAAGTTTGCTCGTGAGCAGCTACTTCACCCTCCGGTTCTTTCAGGGCTGGTGGTCTACTGAAACGCCCAACTGTTTTCCTTCATGTGAGCTGCTCAGCGGGGCTGCTCCAGCCATTACTTTTTAAATTGACTCTTTGAGCCTAAATGCAGAACTAGACCTTTACCCCTACTGTGAGCCCAACATTCTAGTATCATTATTTATTGTCCAGATATAAAATGGTTCTTATAGATTATCCTCCCAGATTTGTAGTTGTCACAACAATGATAAATATCCCCTCTATGTCTCTCTCTTAATGAGTGACACCAAGAAGGAGATAGGCCAGGGAGAAAGCTGCATTGTATCCCACCCTTTCTCCTCCTTACCCTTAGGTATATAGTAGAAGACTTTGTAAAATGCCTCTGTAAAGGCAGGACACACTTTAGATTGTGACCCTGACTTATTTGTAGGTCTCTGGCTTTTGGAACCTTCACTTGTAAAATAGAAATAACAATAGTCCCCTAATTGTGAGGACTAAGGGATATTGTGCATTAGAAAGCACCTAGCCAAGTTGCTGTCAACTGAAGACATTAAAAAGTCAAAAATAAAGAATTCAGAAATGAATTCTAGTTGGTGAAATACCTCAGCATCTGGGAACCAACAGAAATGGGGAGGAGGAAGCCTATACTTTTCAGAATGTGCTGATGATTTAATTTGCAGGGTAGAAGAAGAGACCTCCACTGTGAGCGGAGTGGGACTAGCCTGGAAGGATCAGTGGGGGCAGCCAGGGATAGGTCTGCATGCACACGCAGACTCTGCAGGATAACCAGAAAGAAAACACACACACACACACACACACACACACACACACACACACACACACGTGCTCACGCTTCACAAACCAATACTTACCTCGCTCATGCAATGCACTCTGATGTTTCCTCTTCCCTTCTACTGAATTGTGTTCTAAAAAATGCTGCTTGCAACTCACTAAACTGATATCATTACCCTAATGAGTCATTACTCACATTTGAAAAATAATGGGTATGGTATGCCCCAATCTACAGCCCAGTAGATTGCTGGAAAAGGGAAGAAGGTTAGTGTGGCATAAATTGTCTCTGTAAATGCTTTCCTAGGTGCTCTCGAGCTATCTTTAAGAATCTGTTTCAGAATGCTGTCAGGATTCACTGTTTCTCTCTTCTGGAAGGTCTCCTGGCTCTGCTCTCATCTCTCATACCTGCTTCAAGACCTCTTAAACGGGTTTAGGCTGGCCTTCCCATTTTGGAAAGAAAGACATGCACTGGAAACAACTCTCTTTTTCCTGTCACCTGTTAATATCTCCTTGCCTTCCATAAACACTGGGTGACCTTCATCAGAACAAAACTCCTTGCTGTGGGCACGCAGCTCACTGCGGCCTTTTGCCTTCGTGACTCTACTTTGAGGCCACTCTCCCACACCCGTTCTTGGTGATGTGCCCACGTGATGTACCCAAAGGACACTAGATTCGCAATCCCAGTTTCCAGACCCCTACCCCCCACTCTTAGCTGGGGAGTTAGCTTGGAAAGTTCGTTTAACATCTCAACATAATTTTCTTCGCCTGTACACTAGAACTACTACTACTTACTTTGGGGGTTTTCATAAGAATTTATGCATGGGAATTCCCTTCTCCTCTCTAAAGTAGCAGGGACACTTTACCTTGAAAACACCATTGGGTGTTTCATTGTTGTCAGAATAAATCGAGAGTAGTATATGGGATTCCATGTCATCTAAAATGCTGTGGAAACCACAAAGCCTCAACACAGTTTCTCACGCGCCTACTCTTCGTCTACCTCAATTAATTACACGTGAAGGATGGAAAAGGCGGAGGGTGTGAGACCGCAATTTCACTCTCATCAGTATGATGACCTGCGGGCAGGCTCCCCAGTCCCAACAAAATGAACAGCTGCCAAGCCAGGGTTCATTCTGAGAGCTCTGCCCACTGCAGGGTGCGCGCGCCTGGGCACAGGGGACAACGCGCGTCGCCTGGAGGGGCAGGGTCCCCCAGCCCAGGAGGGCTCTCTCAGTCGCCGAGCACCGCGGTGGCAGGAAATAGCAATAGCACAGCGGGAGCGAGGAAAGTTTTCTCACCGGCGGGAGAGGGTGTGCCCGGCCGCTGGAGGAAGCCCACCCAAGCCCGAGCGCCGCCGCTTCCAGCCTTCCCCACACCCCCTGGCGGGACACGCACATCAGCGGGCTCCGCGGAAGGCTTTAAACTTGGGTGCTCTCCACGGAGTCCGCACTCTTACCCTGGGCACCCTCAAGCCCCGGTTCCCCCCCATACCCCCCATTCTCCAAACCACCACCCCTCAAACTAAAACCACCCCCAGACCCAAGTGAGCCCTTCTGCCTTGGCCGAAGCCGCACGCGCCCCGCGCCGCGGCTGTGCTGCGCCCCGGGCGCCCCATCCCGCCCGCAGTTACCGGCTGGCGCGCCCGGCCGGCGTGCTCGGCCCGGGTCGCGGCTCCTCCGAGGTGCGTGAGCGCCGTCGCCACCTCCTGCCGCCCCGCGCTGGGCGAGTCGCTCCCGGCGTCGCGGTGCGGCGGAGACGCGCGCTCCCGACCTGCGGCGGAGGCGGCGCGGGGTGCAGGGGCCGCCCCCGCCGCACGACTCGAGGAGGCGGAGAGCGGGTGAGCTCTGCGGAGCCCTCCTGCTCGCGACCCGCCTCCGAGTCGGTATCACAGCCTGCTTCGAGGGAAGGACGCAGGCATCGGAGGGAGTGCTCTGCCCGCCCCGGCTCTGCAGGGGGTCCCGCAGGCCACCTTTGAATAACAGGAGCTCAGGAGCTGAGCGAGGGGTCATGGGGCAGCTTGAATCGCGGTGTACCAAAAAGCCTCTGCATTGAGTTCAAGTTCAATAAGGCCAGGGCCTTTCATAATGTGCTGCTTAAATCACCACCTCGATTTTAGTTCCTCCTCTTGCCCACTGGTGCAGGTGCCAACGGACAGTCAAATGTCCCCCAAGCATAGGACTGGGCCAGGGGTAGTTTCAAGTTAGCAGGCTTGGCTCGCTCCTTCTCCCTTCCAGCAAATGTTTATCGAGTGCATATTCCATGCCAGACACTGATCTGGGTGCTGGGAATACTGCCTCCTAGAGCTTATATTCTAGTAAACAGACTGCAATAAACATAGTAAATAAGTAAAATATATAGTTTGTGAGATAGTGATAAAGTACTGTGGACAAAAACATAACGCAGATGTGTGCACTTTTAAATAGGGTGGTAAGTGAAGGAGGTGGGAGAGAAAGTCAGGCTGGCATCTGGAGAGACATGCTTTGTGCCAGCACCGAGATGTTCTCTTTTGTGTGGGCCATTTCTTTCCCTACTCACAGGTGCCGTATCAGGCAGGTATTATTACCATTTCTGTTTTTCAGATGCAGAAACTGTAGCTTAGGGAGGTTAAGTGAATTGCCCAAAGTCACATATTAGTAAATGGAGGCGTTTGCCTTCAAGCTGAGGAAGCCTGGTGCCCCAGAGCCACGGTTTAACCACAACCAGACTGTAGTGGGGAAATGCGGTGAGATGATGAACTCAGTCTGGTGGTGCCAGAGACTCCTGGAAATGATATCTGATTCACTGAGTTTTTTAAAAAGCTAGTTTCATTATCACGTGTAAAATGAAATATTTAGAAAACCATCTTTATAGGATGTGTATATATTTCCTCCACCTCATCTACAGGCAGTTTAATTCTAAATAACATCACTTGAACATCTGTAATGAGATTTGTCAGTCATTCCCAAAGTCTCCACACTGATTCCAGTTGCACGTTCCTGTTCGTGGGGATGCCGTCCATAGCCCACGCAGTAGAGCCTGTTCAGCTGTCATCAGGGCATGATGAGGTCGTGCAGAGAGCAGAGTGACAGAACCGCCACTGCTGAGTGGCAACAGCGCAAACAGGCCAGTCCCTGCCTTAGCTGTCAGGATCAGATGGCCTCATTCTGCGCAATGTTAAAAGGCTCACAGAACAGAGAGCCAGGGCACATCGTTTCAGAAGCTGAAACTGCAGCATCCAGCACAGCAGTATCATCAGTAGGATGGCAAAGCTCACATTTCTCTCCTAGACATCTCCTCCTTCCGTGTCTGTGTTCATTCCCTTCTTCTCTGCCCCCAGTGCCAGCCACATCTTCCTACCTTTCCTTCAAGGTCCACTGCATATGCCACTTCTTCCAGGAATCCTTCCTCAGTGCCCCAGCTACCAACAAATTCTTAATCTAAAATCTGATACCTCTTATGGCACCTGTCATTTTCTACTTTACTATAGTGTTTAGCATATGTATATATCTTAATTCCTCCATTGGCCAAATATTAATTTATATTTAATTTCTTCACAGGTCCTAGCATAATGTCTTGCACCCAGTAGACATTTAATGAAGGTATTTTTGTTTTTGTCATTAATAATCTGCAAAAACACAGCTTCATTGTCTTTTAATTTTCTGATTTTAAAATAACTTTCAAGCTCACAGAAATTTAGTGACAGGATTGAGTTATATGTTGCTATAGATGTTGTTTGTCAATATAAATTGAGAATGATTTGCCTTGAGGTAAATTCTATTAACCCTATTTTGAGATTAGAAAACTGAGGCTTAAGAGTAATTTCCCTAAAGTCACAATAGTAATCAGTGACAGAACTAGGACTGAAATCCAGGACCGTTTGATTCCATAGTGCACTCTTCACCACAATCTCATACTGTCGTGAATTCAATCATTCATTCATGCATGCATTCATTTGCTCTTTCAGCAAATACTTAGGGCTAGCTGGTTAGTCCGGTTGGTTTGAGCATGGTGCTGATAACACCAAGGTCCAGGGTGTCAGCTGCGAAAAAAAAAAACCCACCACAAATATTTATAGACATTTGCTGTGCTCAGCTCTGCACCAAGCACCATGAAAATAGCAATGATTAAAACACAGTTCTTGCCCTCAAAATTGCTCACAATCTAGTAGAAAGGATAGGTAAGGAAATAATAAAAATGTAGTGTTATAAGCCTTATAAAAGAGATGCACAGAGGCCCTAAAGGAGCATTTGTTTTGCCTTAGGTGATCGGAAGTAGGAAAAGACCATAAGGATTCACTGAACAGATAGGATGTCATTTTAATTTTAAAAACTATATAGTAGTGTGTTGCAATGACATGAGAGCATATGGTAGACAGAGGAAAGAGCATATGCAGAGCCGTGGGAGCATGGCAGAATGAAATGCATTCAGAGAATGGCTACAATAATTCAGGAGAGCTGCAGCATGATAAGGGCAGTTTTGAGATGAGGCTGGAAAGGCAAGCAGGGCCAAATCACAAAAGATCCATGAAGTGGCTTCATGGAGTCCATTACCCCCTGAAAATGTATGAAAAACTGTGGGTGTCTATGTACATCGACTTTTCAGGGAGAGGTTCCAAAGCTTTAGTCAAATTCTCAAAGGGGCTCACTGGCCAAGGGTTGGGAGGTAGGGAAGTCAGTTTCCCTTCCCATAGCATGATGCCAACCCATGGACCACAGGTAACCCTGAAGAGATTGCAGCATCAGCCAGGATATGCTAAACAGGTGGATTGGCGCTACATGCAAGCCTGTCCCTGCCAAATCGCCTCCAAACACGCAGTGGCACTGCCAGCTCTGGGCAAGGATGGCTGGACCCTAGCCCTCCCAGTACCCGCACCCATGTTCCCTCTAAGGGTGGAAAGATGGGGTTGCTGGGTGGCTGGCAGGCCAGGAGGCAGGGAGCTGGCAGCTGAGAACATGTCCTGGGAATGCAGCAGAAAGTGGGACCACAGTGAGCCAAGACTCCAAGCCCTCAGTGCGTACTCCCTGGCTCCATCGGACTTCACTTACTGCTATGGGCTGAATTGTGTCCTCCCAAAATTCATATGTCCTAACTCCCAGGACCTCAGAATGTGACTCCATTTGGAGATACGGCCTTTAAGGAGGCGATTAAGATTAAATGAAGCCATATGGGTTGGCCCTAATCCAATCTGACTGGTGTTCTTATATGAAGAGATTAGTACACACAGAAACACCTGGGGCGTGTGAGCACGAAAGGATGACCATGTGAAGAGGCAGCAAGAGGACTGCCATCTACAAGCCAACAGAGAGGCCTAGAACAGAGCCCTCAGAGGAAATGAACCCTGCCAGCACCTTGATCTTGGATTTCCAGTCTCCAGAAATGAGACAAAATAAATTTCTGTTGATTAAGGCTCCCAGTCTGTTGTACTTTGTTATGGTAGCTGGAGCAGACTAATAGACTTATAGAACATTAATTCAAAATTCAAAGATAAAGCTGTTAAGAACTTCAAGCTGGTGACCGCAGAGCACTGAATCCCAAGGGAGGGGCTCCTCTAAGCATGGAATCCTGAACCACTGCACTGGCCAGGTCTTGGGCATTTGGGAATAGAGATCTGAAGACAACTCGGGATCCATCAGTGGACAGGTGTGGTTGAAGCTGGGGGAACAAGAGAGACTTCTCCCTGGGAGCATGAAGTGAGAAGAAGGCAATGTCAGAAAGTGCACCCAGGGAAGGAAGTGAACAAGAGAAGGTGGAACGCGATGTAGAAATGGGCAATAGTGTCTGAGGCCCAAGATCATGTGATTAAGAACTGAAGCCCATGGCCTTAGCATGGGGGTGATGTGGTGGTACCAGACTGCTGGTATTACAGGCTACTCTTCTAAGGAGGCGTTAGGAGGCTGGGGAGGAGGAGTGGGACAGGGTCTGTGTGGCGGCCTATGGGAGGGAGGGAGTCAGGAGGCCTGAAATCCAGCCCACACCCTTTGGTCAAGGCTGATTTGGCCTCTTGGAAGGGCCGATGGAAGGTCTTCTAACAAAGGCACCAAATGGCCTAGCCCTGAAAAACAGAGCTGTAGCTATAGTTTTTCTTGTTTGTGTATCTATCTCAGTCCTCTCACCAGCTCCAGGAGAGCATCAACTATTTTATCTCGATCCAGCACCAGGAACAGCACCTGGCACATAGTAGGCACAGTCAAATATACTGAATAAGTGAATGGGATGCAGTCAAGGGGAAGGTTGTGTCGTTTTGTCTTTATTTGCTTGTTTCAGATGAGAGACTTAAACATGTTTATCGATTGAGAGCAGGGACTCTGGGGGAAGAGAGAAGTTGAAGACAGAGTTGAAAGAGAAAATAATTGGTGAAATGTTGTACTAGAGAAAAGAGTAAGAAAATAAATCAAGAGAATTTCTGGAGGAAAAAACATGAATCATCCTTTGGGAAATTCAGTCATTTATTCATTCAGTGATGAAGATCTTGCTTTGTCCTGGGCCCTTTTGGGATGAGGAACATTTTGCGGGAGCAGGATGCATACAAAAGAAAACTGAAGATATGTTTCCTTGCATTTGTTCACAATGACACTATCTAGATAAGAAGTTTTTCATGAGAAAAATACACAGCAATGAAACACAGCAAAGTTGCTCCCAGGCGTGTGAGTAATAAAGAACGATTTGGAAACAATGAACTGGGAGACTCTCGGGAGACATTACTGCAGTGTGGCAAGGAGATAGGGAAAAGGAAGAAGAGGAAAATAGGGGAACTTGGGCTCTGGCATGGCCTGCTGGCACTGGGCCAGCAGCTGGCAGCTCTCAGCATCCACAAAGCAGGAGCTCAGTGTTGGCTCAAGACCTGGGACAGCTCCATCTATTTTCCAATTGATTAGGACTATGCCAGCAGGCCCAGCAGGAAGCAGTAAAGTTGAGACCTGTCTCAGAGAAGGAGACATCCCTAGGAGTTAATGTGTCTGGGCATGGAATCCCTGGTTGTTTTCAGTGAGTCCAACAACAAGGCAAGGGTCAACTGATGGAAATGATGAGAAAGAGAAACTAACATTGTTTTCAAGTACTAAAATGTCTATGACACTTACTTCTCTAACTTGATTATTGTCTTTAGAGAATAGGATAATCTATCATTCATTCAAATCAAAGGCCAAAACACACATGCACACATACACAAAGGGACACACGGGAACACACACAGACAGAGGTATTCACTAGCTGAAGTCATCCATGAAATCAGCAAGTACAACCCTCTTTGAAGATACAGTTTCCTCCTGCTCAATTAAGTTTCAGAAAATAAACAGAGGGGTGAGTGTTCAGAAACTGTGAGGTTTCTGAGATGTGAAAAGTGCAGGCTGCAGCTGGTCATGTCCTAAGCAGGAATCTCTCTCACCTCAGCTCTCCACCCATCTTTTCTTAGGTGATTTGAAGGTTCTCACTTGCTACACTTTTTTCTTCTTACTCTTAGCATAAATTGGATTTCATTTGCTTTGTCTTGGTTTCATACTGCTGGTTTTTCAAACTAGCACAATTATTCTTGAAGATATGTACATTGCTTCCGCTTGCCAACTGAACACGCCCGGGGCACAGCTGCAGGTGCATACATGCAGGACCCTCCTTGTCATAGCCATCCCCCTCCTTCCCTTCCAATGCTTAAGAATTTACCCAGAGCTTCCCTCTTGTTGCTAATTCTATTGTTCCTCCTGTAGAACTGCACAGACTTCCACCCACACAGCGTGGAACCAGGCAGACAAAACATCTGATGTTTTCATGTTTGGCATTCAGCCAAGATGGAGCTGTGAGCCACTCTGAAATGCCAACTAGAATTCATTTCACACTATTAGAGAGACAGACAGTGCACCGGGGAGAAACTACAGCCTCGCGGTGATCACATGCTGCTTTAGGTTCTAATGCTTAAATTTTTCTTTCTCTCAAAACTGAGTTGATGCATTTTGGAGTGAAATTCTGGTGGTTTCTTATTTGTTTACTATCACACAATAATGAGGAAGCTTCAGTTTATAGGCTGTAGGCTCATCCACTCTCTAACAGCAAATGGAAAAGAGAGACTGGCTTGTCCTGGCTCCTAGCTTCTTGTTATTCCTTAAATTTTATCACAGCCTATATAAGGCATGCCAAAATTATTCCAAAATGGAAAAACATACTGGTTCCAGCTCTGACATTGGTGCTTACAGCTATGTGGGAGATGCCCCACATGTACTCATGCCCCCTCTCTCTGCTGCATGCCTGCACACCTGCCCTGCAACCCCCAGCAGTGAGAAGTGAGGTCTTGCAGCCCTGGGTGGCTTCATCTGCCCCTGGAGGCCACCTTTCCTCTCCTGGGCCCTTTGACTCAAGCGAATGTGCTCACAATCTTCACATGCAGTGAAGGATTTCATTCTCTGGTTTCAGTTTATGGCCAAGTCCACGCATTCCTGCCATCTTAAAACACAAACTGACCCAGCTGCATCACCAAAATGCCACCCGCAGAGCTTAAACGGTAGATGGCCACCACTTGCCTTACTTTTACTAGATTCCTGTGGATCTTTAGTGCTGCTGGTCTGGAACTCTCCAGCATATTCCACAGCCTCCTTATTTCTCCCTCATCTCCCAAGAGGTCACACTCAGCAGCAAGTAGGCCCCTGGTGACCTTGCCTGGGAGAAGCTACCCTCACCTCTCAGCCACAGTCCTGTCACCCTTGGTCACCTCCATGGGCCTTTCTTGGCAGCTCATATTTTCACACACACACACTCTCTCTCTCTCTCTCTCTCTCACATGCACACAATTTTAATCCATTGCAATTTTATAACTTCACGTTCAACCCCCACAGCAACCCTATGAAATAGCTATGGTTTATCACTACTATCCCCTTTTTACAGATGAGGAACTAATGTTTATCAAGGATAGGAATATGCCCCTGTGTGCTGAAAGTGTACTCTGCTTCTTCTCAAGTTTTCCCCAATACTATTCTTGACATTTCAGGCTGCACCAGAAGGCACGTCTCCATTTTGTAGAAACTGACTCTACGTGAAGATGACAAATAATGAGGAGGAAGAGGGCTGTGTGTGGGTGTGGGTATTTGTTTATCTGGGTGTGTGTGTGTATAAAATCTCAAAGGAATGTTGTTGAAATAAATGTAAAAACATTTACATTTTTTATTTTAAAGGTAGTATTAGCACCTTATAGAAAACTGAAAAGGAGAAAAGAAAATCATCTATAATTTCACTACCATAAAACTACCAATGAGAGACAGCATTTTGCATCTACTTTTTGACTGTCATAAAACACAGCTATACATTTTTATATTGATTTTTTCACTTAAATCCATTATACTGTAGGAATTTTGCATTTCATTATATAGTCTTTATAAGCATTACCTTTTAATAGCACTTTCATTGAGTCAGTACCACAATTTATTTAACTCTCTCATTATGAATAGACATTTAGGTAGACTCCAGGTTTTTCCCACTCTAAGTATTGCTGCAATGACATTGTATTTCATTTCACATTTGTAAACAATTTTTGGATGTCTACCCAAAAGTGAATAACTTTTGCAAGAGCCTACTGTGGGTAACAGCAGACAAATACTAGTAAAAATTTTTGTTGTTTTTTATATAAAAATCTTAAATTTCTGCTTATGTTATTGACAAGAAATACAGGTATTAAGTGCCTAATGTTTGTAATGAGAAATCATTCTGTTTGGCCTGGACATGGGAAATCTGAGGGCAGGGAGAAGTGATAACTACTTCCGTGTATTTGAAGGCCCAGGAGGAGGAGAACTGTTGTGTGGCCTCAGGTGGAGGCAGGTCTCAGCAGAGAGAGGAGAACTTCAGCCAGGTGGCTCAGAGAGCACCCCCTCCCAGGTGGCTGTGATCTGAAGCAGCTGGACAGGCACCTGGCAAGGACAGTCAAAGGCATATTCAAGTCATCCCGTGAGGTTGGACTGGGTGCTCCTTAAGGTTATTTTCAGCCCTGAGATGTGGTGACTCTAGAAGTTATCCAAAACGAGTGTTTTCCATTTGTAAAATAGAAAAGAATCTATTACCATAATTTTGAATTGTTTAAAGAGAAAAGGCAAGTTTTTATTATGGTGTGCATTCATTCCATAAATATGTATTGTGTGTATATCACAATTCAGGCATTGTTTTAGATGCTAGGGATCCAAGAGTGAACAAAACAGACGCAGATCCTTGCCTTCATGCAGCTGACAAATACCTGACATAGTTTGCAAACTGTTTCACGTGTATTCTCTCATTCAGACCCATGATGGTTGCCTGAAGTAAGCAGAGCAGCTGTTACCCCACTGTGGACGAGGAAGCTGAGGCTTAGCGAGGTTCAGTGACTTGCCCAGGAGCACACAGTGAGGGCGGAGGAGGAATGAAACCCCAGCCCCACTGGCTCCTGCTCCAGGGCTCCATGCCCACCGTGTTGCCTGACCTGCAGCTCCTGCACACAGGAGCAGCCTCAGACTGCTGGAGTGGGCAACACGTCCTGAGTTTCCTAAAAATTACTGCATTTTTTTTTATATATTGCAAGAGGTTAAATCTCTGAAGCAGTGCTCATTGCAAGCCTAACATGAGGGTACTTCTAAATGTTTGCGGAAAAGTAGAATTAAAGATAATTTGAATCTTTCTGTGAACCTTTTGAAGTACCTTTGTATATTTTAATTTCTAAGTGATGAGATCCTCAAAGGCTGATGCTGTTTCCTATCCATTTTTGAAAACTCCATGCCTGGCACATAGCGCATGCTTTATCAGTGTTTGTTAATTGGTAACCATACCCATTAAAAGTCAAATACTATTCTTATATTGTGTTTTTAAAGTGTGCTATTCTTATGAAGTTACATTACCTCAGAAATGGAAAGTTTCGACGTTTCATATGACCTCCAATAAACTAGAAGGATAAGGTAAGGATCTGTGTGTTTTGATGACAGAAATGGTTGGTAAAATGTGTAGGACTGATGCCTTGGGGAAATACGGGTCTGTTTAATCTTCACTTTAAAGCACTGATTATTGCGAGAGTTGTATGATTATTTTTCAGTGCATTTCAGTATGTTCTGCTTAATTGAATTTTGGCCTTTAAACTTCTAGTACTTTACTAAGTTCTTCATTATAATCACTGGATTGTATTTACCCAGAAATAGAGTCCTCTTGTGACATCACAGATATCCTCTTGTGACATCACAGATATCCTTTGCACTTGCGAATTAAGAAAGATGAACACTTCTTTCCATGTTAGGTTTCTAGCAGGTCTCTGTTTAGAAGGAGAAGTTAATAAAAAGATGGCAGCAAGCTCCCTCTTCAAGTTCCCATTAATTGAGGACAAAGCCATGTTAAACCTAAAGTAAAAAAGATGACATATATACATATACATAACCATATGCATACACACACATATTTTCTTAGTCTGCTTGCTGCTGTAACAAAATACCATGAACTGATTAGCTTATAAGCAACAGAAATTTATTTTTCACACTTCTGGATGCTGGGAAGTCCAAGGTCAAGGCAGATTCAGTGTCTGCTGAGGGCCTGCTTCCTGGTTCACAGAATGGCCTTTTCTCACTTGTGTTCTCACGTGGTGAAAGGGATAAATGAGCTCCCTTGGGTCTATTTTATAAAGGGACTAATCTCATTCATGACCTAATCACCTCCCAAAAGGCCACACCTCTCAATATCATGGCTTTGGGGGTTAGGATTTCAACACATGAACTTTGGGGAGACATACTCATACAGACCATAGCACATATGTAACATAAATGTGTCATTCTCATATATTTAAATTATATACTACATTTATATATTATATGTAATACATGAAAGAGAGCATATTCAGTGAAAGGGAAAGGGCAACAGGTAAAAACAATTTGAAGTACTTCGTACAAATTGACCTAGGTAGATGGGAAAACCTAGAAAACTCAAGACTGAAGACAGCTTTAAACTCATGGACTCCTGTGCCCTGGCAAAACAATTTCTCATCCTTGTTCATTTGTGGGGGAAAAAAATCAATTAATATAACAATACTTTGAATCTGTAGACTATTAAATTTGAGTCCAAGAGTAAATAATTTTGGTAATCTGGGCAAGTCACTGAATCAGTTTATGCTCCTTTTTGTGACAAAGCCTCAGGCATCCAATCCTCATAAGTAGCAACCAATTTTGCTTGAATTCTAGAGACACATAAAAAGTGGTATCAAGGACAGCCCATTTCACACGAGCATCACCTCAGGATTTGGATGGGTTTTGCCCCAGTGACTTTCCATGAAACTAGGATATTTCCCAGGGAGAAGCCACAGCTGCTCTTTGTGCATCATGTTTCACCAGGTTGGGTTTTCTCTGTACCTGGGAGCATTTTCTGAAGCTGAGTTAATTTCTTCTCATAAGAATGGTGGCTACTTGGGGAACTCAAATTCTTTCTTTAAAGGAACCCAAGCAAAACATAATGAAGCAAATAAATCCCCAGGCAGAAGCATGACCAACTTCAATAGGAAACAGGTTTTTTACTATTTGGAAGATCTCATGACATGGCTCTTCTTTCTTTGACAAGGAGAATGGACTTTGCCAGGTTTGTTTTCAATGAGGACTCCCTAGAGCAGTGCTCCCCCAGGCTTTGCAAGTAAGCAGCTTCTCTGTTTGGGGGAAGGACAAGATCAAGCTGCAGGTGTACAGTCCATTCTCCCCATTAACCGGGCAGCCCTCTCCCCACACTAGGAAATAAAGAGGGCAGGTGACCTAGTCTAATCTCCTTGTAAAGATGCTAATGATGGGTCTCCTGCCAAGTAAAGTAATGAAATTGCCAGAGGGAAAGTACTTCTGTAAGGAAAGGTTTAGCTGTGTGAACCAGGTTGCCTAGGATTGTTTCTGGTAAACAAATCTGGGAACTGTGCACTTCTGGGGCAGGACTCCCAGTCACAGTCAAGCAAGCAATAAAACTAGCTAAGTATAGTATGGAGAGATCTCAAGACTAAAACAGCTCTTTTTCATGCAAGTGACTTGACTTGCACACATCGTTTTGATGTCTCATGTGTTCGCCTGAGCCAGATGGATCCAATACTTCAAGAAATGGCCTGGATACCTGCACTGACAGTCCCACTCTTGTTCTTGCTAAGCCTATGCCCCTTGATTACTTGTCTCCTTGAAAGTATCAGTAAAGCTTACCACTGGGTAAAATCTCTGATTCACGTGAGTCTGATTTGACAGTCTCGTCCTTGTGACCAGTCAGGAGCCTGGTGAAGGAAGAGTGAGGGTGGGTGTTCAAGTCTCAAGTAGCAGGCACCAGTCTGGGAGGCGAATTTCCTGACCTCTTGGGAGGGCCCAAAAACTGAAGACAGGTGCCCCTTTTGAATCCCCTTTGAGATCTGCTGTACACAGGGATCTGGGACTTTGTTATCAAAGAAGAGATAGTCTAGATGAGTATTAAAAGGATAAAGGAATGGACATTAGAAACCCAACTGGTGATGTTATTCCAATTTGACAGATTAACTTAAAGCCTACCAAAAAATCTCTTAGAGCTGATAAATGATTTCAGTAAAGTTTCAGGATACAGAAATCAACATGCAAAACTCAGTAGCATTTTTATACACCAATAATGAAATAAAAGAAAAAGAAATCAAGAAAGCAAGCCCATTTACAATAGTCACCAAAAAAATTGAAATTTATAGAAATAAATTTAACCAAGGAGGTGAAAGATCTCTATAATGAGAACTACAAATCACTGCTGAAAGAAATTAAAGAGGATACAAAAAGATGGAAAGACATTCCATGTTCTTGGATTGGAAGAATTAACATTGTGAAAATACCCATATTACCCAAAGTGATCTACAGATTCAATGCAATCCCCATCAAAATACCAATGACATTCTTCACAGAAATAGAGAAAACAATCCTAACATTTGTATAAAACAACAAAAGACCCTGAATAGCCAAAGCAATCCTGAGCAAAAATAAATAAATAAATAAAGCCAGACGCATTACACTACCTGACTTCAAATTATACTACAAAGTTGTTGTAACCAAAATGGCATCGTACTGGCATAAAAACAGGCACTCAGACCAATGGAATAGATTAGGGAATCCAGAAATCAACCCACGTACTTACTGCCAACTGGTCTTCCACAAAGGTACCAAGAACATACTTTGGGGAAAAAACTGCCTTTTCAATAAATTGTGTTGGGAAAACTAGACATCCATATGTAGAAGAATGACACTAGACCCATACCTCTTGCCATATACCAAAATCAACTCAAAATGGATTAAAGACCTGAAACTATAAAACTCCTAAAAGAAAACATAAGGGAAACACTTCAAGAAATAGGACTGGTAAAGACTTTATGAATAAGACCTCAAAAGCACAGGCAACAAAAGAAAAAATAAACAATGGGATTATATCAAACTAAAAAGTTCTGCACAGCAAAACAAATAAACAGAGCAAAAAGACAACCTACTGAATGGGAGAAAATATTTGCAAACTATGCATCTGGCAAGGGATTAATATCCATAACATACAAATAACTCAAACAACTTAACAGTAAAAGAAACAAGTAAGCTGATTAAAAAATGGGCAAAGGAGCTGAATAGGCATTTCCCAAAGGAAAACATGCAGATGACCAACAGACACATGAAAAAATGCTCACCATCACTCAACATCAGGGAAATGCAAATCAAAACCACATTGAGATACATTTCACTTCAGTTAGACTGGCTATTATCAAAAAGACAGAGAATAACAAATGCTGGCAAGGATGCAGAGAAAGGGAAACGCTCCTATACTGTTGGTGGGACTGTAAATTGGTGCGACCATTGTGGAAAAGAGTATGGAGGTTCCTCAAACAACTACAGATAGAATTGCCATATGACCCAGCAATCCCACTGCTGGGTGTATGCCCAAAGGACCGGAAATCATCATGTTGAAGGGATTCCCGCACTCCCATGTTTATTGCAGCTCTATTTGCAATAGCCAAGAGTTGGAACCAACCTAAATGTCCATCAAAGGATGACTGGATAAGAAAAACATAGTATATATGCCAATGCAATACTACTCAGCCATGAAAAAAGAATGAAATTTTGCCATTCACAGCAGCATGAATAAATGTAGAGAAAATTATGTTAAGTGAAATAAGCCAGGCACAGAAAAAAAAAAAGACCACTTGTCCTCACTCATAAGTGGGAGCTAAAAAAATAAACAAATAAATGAACAAAGAAAGAAAGACACATCAATCACAATAATACATTGAACTTTCAAAAGGAGAGAACAGAACTGAGGTCACCAGAGGCAGAAATGGGGAAGGGGAGGGAGGTTAGCAAGAAATTGGTAAAGGGTCACAAAAAATGATTACATTGTGTAATGTTAAATATACTAATTATCCTGATTTGAGCATCACATATTGCACACAGGTACTGAACACAAAAAAATAAAGTGCTTTCATTATAAACTGCTCTTTGAATCTCCTTAAAGAATGCAACTAAGCCCATCACCTCAGAGCAAGCCCATGACGTCAGAACTAAGCCTATAACATCACGGGAAACATTGTCAAATCTTGCCAGATGGATGGAATATTTGAGTAAAAGTCATTAGTCAAGCAAGACAACCATGCAAAGCAGGAATACCAGTATTTTCCAGGTAGGGTGTGGATCAGCAGGCTCCTGGGCACATACACCTCCATCCTACCTCCAGCTCTGCCTTTTACCAATCCCACCAGCATGTGGTCTATAAAGTCCACCTTTGTCCTCAAACTTCTATATTTTTGATTTTCCACACACTCCCCTTTTAATTTCCTCTGGGCTCAATGTTGGTAAGATAGCTGCTTTATAAGAATTTTTTTTAAAAAAGCTCACAAAACACTTCCTCATGATGGAGGGAGAATTGGTTTCCTGTGGTCCTCTTTTGAGTATTCTGTGGTACAGCTCAAATGAATCAGTAAACAGCATATTTCCTGATTAAATTCAGAATATGAATGTGCATGCAGTTGCTGTAGTCACCAGAACAGCAAACAGTTATTTGTGGAGCAGAGATGAGAAACTGAATGAGCTGCCAGTTCCCTCTCATGACCAGGTAAAATCATTTAACTCATAAATCAGACAAACTAAGCCATGTATGTCTTTAGATGGCAATTAAATTGCTTGAAAACCAGTTCTCCCCTCCAGCTTCTGAGGAAAACTCAGAACTTGTAGTGCTGATTAGAGAACAGAGCTTCTGCCAAACTCTAATGGACGTTCCACAAGATTTTGGAGGCAAAATGAAAACAAGTCATCAAAGAGCAATCAACTGTGGCTATATATCAAATGTCCCATTGGGTAGGAGAGGTTTAATTCTATACCAGATGCAAGGTTTAAATCAGTAACTCATGCTTCCTTAAATCTCATGTAGAGATCATGGATTTCTGTATACTCTAAAGAATACATAAACTATACAATATTTGCAACAGAATAAGAAACTTGTAGGCTAATATACATAATAACATACTTAACTTCCATCCCCAAAAGATAATTGTTTGTTTATATTTAACACTTACATGGCATTTCCTATATGCCACATACTGTTATAAGTACCTTATAAAGATTCACTTATTTTGTCCGCATAACTACCACATGAAGTAGGTAGGTACTATTATTATCTTTATCCCCATTTTACAGATGAGGAAACTGAGGCTTTGAGAATTCAAATAACTTGCCTGAGGTCACACAGAGTGCCTGATTAAAATCTAGAGTCTGCTCCAGAATCTATCCTCTTATCCACTATGCTATGTTGCCTTATTAAATATTTTACACATAAAATTTGAAAACATTTAATTCATCCTCTATCTTAAAATATTCCTCTCTATCCAGAAAAGATACACGCATGGAAACCTCAGCCTGTGGGCTGGCCTCCCTTCAGCAGAAAGTGGGCAGAGATCTGCACAAGACGATGGACAAAGAGGTCAACTGCTGCGTTGATTCAACCCATCTCGCCAAGGCCTGGAAATTCCCCTTCTGCCCTGCCTCCTTCGGGTGGTCCCACCAGTTTCCCTGTTCCCTGTTCCATGCTCAGGCTCCCAAATGATTATTGCTCATTGGTTGCTAAAATAATCCTCCTAACTAAGATCATTTATTCATTAAACTCCTTCCATAAGCCAAGACCATACTTGGCAGGAAGAATATTTGAGAGCATTTTCCAGGTGAGTGAAAATATAATAAGAATAGGACTGGAAAACCGTGAAGTTAATGTTAATCCAGAATATCTCAGACAGATCAAAGAATAGTGATTCATTCCACATTTATTGAGCACCAGTGCTAGACACCATGATAGCACAAATCAAAACAAACATTATTAACAGCCTCTAATTATGTTCCTGGCTCTGTACTAGGTTCTGGGGATACATCGGTGAACAAGGTAAACTCAACACCTGCTTCCCAGAGCACTCAAGCCTTGGAGAAGGTCACCAAGAAAAAAGTAATTACAAGTGCAACTATAAATTATTAAAAATTACAAATTATATTTCTAGGTTTGACTTTGTCAAATGTTGAGATTCCCTGATGTGGCAGTGATATTCTCAGGAGCTCCTTATCCAGTCTGACAATTCCTCATTTTAGAACTTTTGTAATACACATGATATCAGGCACTAAATAACTGAATTGTAATTTCCAGAGTTGCTCCTGCTGAGTGGCAGAGAGAGAGATTCAGTAGTTACACAGGCAGTGCGTCTTGGTAGGATGCACTGGGGTTCTCACTGGGGAAAGATTCTTTCCTCCAAAGAGAGAAAGAAAGTCGGCCACATCTAGAGCACACTGGAGGGGAGCAAACCCTCCCTTAAGAAACTGACAAAGCTTCAGTACTCCAACTGGAGCAGACAACATCTTAGTAATAAAGGCCCCAAGGAAAAGGCAGAAATTAATTCAGTACAGCTGGTGAGGACAAGAGCCACAGGGATGTATATGCAAATCAGGCTGTTCTACAACCAAGTAAACTTCCTTTGTAAAGTTACCTTCACCCTTTTAGTGAAGCACAAGTGGAAATTTGTACTAGGAACCACCTTGCACTCTTTGCAGATTGTATTACTTTAGTATAATGAGCCTACATATTCTTTTTAGGGAGAATGTCACTGTCGTATCTTTCTGTCATCTTCATAAATTTCTATGTATATTCCAGAAGTTGGGCCAAACTATGTTAAGCGAAGCTACTAAAAGATGTTTACACGTTCTTTACCAGGTCTGTGCTCTCTGTCCTTAGCTTCTTTCAGCAGCAAGTGGCAAGTGTTTTGGAAAGGGACCATCTCATCAAGCAAACATCTTTCCTTTGACTCTAAGCTCTTTTATTTCCTCTCAGAAGAGCACCTGTGCTCTAAGCAAAATGGTCAATGCTTGAGTATTGCTTATGGTTAGCATTTCGTTTTCATATTCTCTAAGCAAAGCCCCAATACCTTTAGTAAGACTTACTTTGTTTAATAGATATTTACTGAAATGTGTCCCAAGTGTGTACAGCAAATGATAAATGTGCCAACCAGTGTGCTAGGGCACCCTTAACTAAGGATCTATTCCCATGGATGATCTTGGTGTCCAAAATAGTGCAGAAAGAAGCTCTTGGCACAGCTACAGACAGATGACTGCAAGAATCTGTTTAAGGAGAAGCTTTAGGGGCCTCTGTGTTCAGTGGCCTTTATAGGCTTTCAGAGTTCAATTAAAGAAGTCCCAGGACAGTGTGAGCAATTAGGTTTACTGCTCTGGGGTAATAGTAGGAGATCAGAAAGGGAGGTAGGAAGGGAGATCTGAGCAATGCCCTGCAGTAATCACAGAGCAACTGCCAGAGTATGTGCCAAGAACAACATTCTGAGATGCTGCCCTCAGGAAAGCAAAGTAAGGCTGGTCAAACCCAGCACTAAAGGGCAATGAAGCGTACAAAAAAAAAAAAAAAAAAAAAAAGCATGTAGATGGAGCTGGACAATTCATTTTCTAAATGGGCCAACTTTTCCCCATGCTTAGCAAAATCAGCTGTCCATAACAATATCTGATGAAATTATGAGTGTTTTACGATCAGTCTGGGTATTCAGAATTACATACAGGCAATGTGTTGGTACATGGGATATGTTAAGAGACAAAAGAGCCTTGACAGAAAAAGCAATTTTAGGCCCAGAAGTTGTTTTTATGTCATTCCTATTGGGAAGCAAGACCTGAAGAAGAGGTATTTAAAAAACCTCCATGCACATGAGGACTTTAATTCAGTGTGTAAGAAAGAAATATGGATAAGGAAAAGATATTCAAACAATACTTTCTTTCCAACTCCAGTGGAGCTACAGATAAGGATTTGGGGAAGAAAAACCTAAAACCATGCCATTGATCACATGGCCTTTGACTAATTTGGGGTTTGGGATTTGAAAGACTACTAGACCTCAGCTGAAGAGTGTCCTTGGCTCTCCCAGTATCACCCAATGAAATGGTCCCATCAGATTTCCCCTTGGCTATAACACTGGCACTTTTATATCCTAACAGAAAAGAACATTTCTGAGCTCATACTTGTTTTTACTTACCTAACTATCCCTATGCAGTCAGTGCCTTACCCTCAGGATCCATATGTCTCTTCAGAATTGAATGTGAGGCCCCTAGAACAAAAAGAAAGAGAAAAAAATTCAGTCATAGTTTTTGATGCTGTGATTCTAAGTACTAGTCAGTCCTTAGAGAGAACTACAAAGGTATAAGTAGGTAGAGAATTGCAAAGGTACATCTGCTGGCAACAGAGGAAAATCATTTTATAACAATTATAAAACCTTGAAAAAATATTGCTGTAATGGTCTTTGTTGTGCAATTTCTGGTTCCTATAACGGCTCAGGATGACCTTGCTTGTCCTAAGCCACACAGCTTGCATTGCCCAGGTAACACAAATTATTTCCTTCTGGCCAAATTGGTCATTGTGTTCAACCTGATAAACAGCAAGTGACCCTGAAGTCTGGCAAAGTTCCAAGTTCACTGCCCCATTTCCTAACGCCCAGAAACACAAGCTCCCAGCTCTGTGGCTCCCCAGATGAACAAAGAAAAAGGAAAGTAACAATACAAGTTTTACTCTTTTATTTCGTCTTTTTGCCAGGTCAAATTTTACAGACTTTACCACAAAAATCTTAATAAATTGAAGGTAATTCTGCTCATGGTTCTAAATGATTTCTTTTTAATCTCACTTTTTTGTTTCTGAAGAGAACACAATATCAAAGTTTTATGTATATTTGTGCTCCCTTTCTAAGCCCAAGACTGAAAAACTAAGAGTCTAGTGAGAAAATTCAGGACAAAAGTAGGGAAAAAAACTCATTTAAAATAAGCCAGAGGTTACTTAAATTTTCTTTGGCTTTTTAGGAAATTATTTTCCCCGTTAGCTTTTTCGTTTGGGGGAAGAAAGCCTGTTTTCGGGGAGAGTATGAATTTTACCAAAGGAGTTATAAGCCTCCTTCTCTGAGCAAAACCAAAATCTAACCCAGAATTGCTTTCACTTCCACAAATTCCCCTAATATTTTATCATAAAATTGTCAAACATACACAAAGTTGGAAGAATTTTACAGTATCACCTAGATTCTGCCATTAACATTTCCATACACTTGCTTTCTCATGTCTATCCATTGATCCAATTCTCTATTAGCCTACCAATCATCCTATTTTTGTGCATTCAGAGTAAATCACAGGTATCAATACATATCCCCCTAAAGACTTCAGTGTGCTTATTATTAATTAGAGATTTCCACAGTCTATTAAGCTGTGGAGCAGACGACATCAACTACGAGACATGTATGGAGCAATGCATAGCACCTTCTCAATAATTCCTTTTGTGATAAGTATCCAGGTGACATATCCCTTTTCCCCAGCATTTCAATAAATATCTAAAACACAAAACAAGAATGGTTATAAAGTTTATATTAAAATACTGCATAGATAGACTATCAAGAATTAATTAAGCCATTTTATCCACAAGTACTGGCACTACGTCCCTCTGGGCATATATGCACGAACTGGAGTTGGTATGACCTCAGAATTCAGGCTGGCCAGGTTCCCCGCTATCCCATAACTACACTGAAGGTGCTGACTGAAGTTCTCTCCAAGGCCACAATCATTTCATCTCTACTAGCATCTCTCAAACTGCTTTCCTATGTTACAGTCCTCTTTCACATACAAATTTAAATTCTAAGTCTCACCAATAAAAATCCCATAACGCATAACTTTATATTTTATTAATATTCGTCAAACCTTATCTTTCCATTAAAAAGAAACTACTCTTGCCCCATCTATTTTCATGGACTACAGTGTATTGCAGGAATCGCCTGCATAGAACAGCCCTGTTCTGACAAAAAAAAGGTTTAAGTAAAACACAGAATTTCATTGATTAAACGGAGAGAGATAACAAGGAAGATATTCATAAACTTAAAAAAATTAATGAACAAAATTAAATTGCTTCTCTAAAGTCAGGCCAGAAAACAGAAATGCAAGATCTCAGGGAGGAGGTGGCAAAGCAACAGAAGGAAATGAAGCATGAGCTGGTGGAAATCAGCAGACAATTAGAAGGGAAAAAGTCAGAAATAAGGCAAAATTGGAGGGAGCGTAAATGAAGTAAAATAGATACTGTCAAGTAATCAAAATGAAAGAGTTCTTTTAAAAGTTGAAAAGAATTAGGGAGAAAATGACAAAGAAATAGGCAAAGGAAGTCTATAGAGCTGGAATTACCAAATAAAGGGAAAAAAAAGACAATGTGGCAATCAGAGGGACAGAAACAGCATGGTAAACCTTTATGCCTGCAGCAATAGAGAAATTGTAAATGTTATATGCCTGGCAATATAAAAGTGATGTGACTATCATAGATTGAAATGGGAAGATAGAAAAAGGTAGGAGGAAGAGTAAGTACAATGATCTGTGATATTTCTGACTCAAAGGATATCATTCGAGGCTGTAAAATGAAGTAATATAAATACAAGCATATATAAACTATACAAGGAAAAATACAAAAAATAAATTGTTGACCAAAATTGGGAGGTGTGGGGGAGGTATTTAAAGGAAGGATATAGAAGCAAGCTTGTTTTATTTATCGTTGCTCATAGTAGGGAAATATAGATAGTGTCCCTAAAGAAATAAAGTGCTAAGGGTGTTATATATCTATAATTACAGAATAACCACAAAACAAAAGCACTAAACTTTCTAAATATCAGATGAATATCCACAATGTAAAATAAAGTAAGAAACACAAAATACAGAGGGAAATACTTTTTAAAACTACAGAATCAGCAAGTATAAATATTATAATAGAATTATGATTATAAGTTTTTCAAATCAATAAATATAAATGAGCTTAACTCATCTATTAAAAGAAAAAGAACTGTAGACTAGATCAAAAAGTTAAACACAGCTCCAAGCTGTGTGTAAAAGATTCACCGAAAACAAAATGATTCAGAAATATTGAAACTAAAAATATGGGCAAAGTTATAAAAGGTAAATATAAACCAAAAGAAAGCAGAAATCCTAATCATGATATCAGAATAGATGAAGGACCAGAGAAAAATCATTAAATAAGACAATAAAAAAGAACTTCATAATCCTAAAACTTGCAATTAATGATGAATATATAACAGTTATGAGTATTTAAGCACAAAATAACATAGCATAAATTTTTATAATCCAGAAAGTACAGGAAATACCAGAAAGATTGACAAAACCATGTTCCTAGTAAGAGACTTTAATTCATCTCTCAGTCCCTGAGATTTTAATTAGCAAAAAATAAGCAAGACTATAGAAGACCTTAGTAACAAAACTAATAAGGGAGATAAATGAATAAGTATACAATACTCAGAAAACAGAGAATACATCTTTTCTTCAAGCATTCATGGTACCATCACCAAAATTGACCATAGTAGGCTAAAAGAAAATCTCAATAAATTTTTTGAGATAAGTTTTGCCACCCAAGGAAAAGGATACCTTTCCATTTGTGCAATCTTGTTTTTCCTTCAGAAGTGTTTTCATTTACTTCACATACATTCTGTCTAATTATTACTACATTTCTTTCTTTTTTCTTTTTTTTTTTAAAGATGACCGGTAAGGGGATCTTAACCCTTGACTTGGTGGTGACAGCACCACGCTCACCGGCCATCCCTTTATGGGATCCGAACCCATGGCCTTGGTGTTATCAGCACCACACTCTCCTGAGTGAGCCACGGGCCAGCCCTTACTACATTTATTTCTTGATATTTTATCTTATTTGTCAATATAGCAAATAGGCTCTTTCATTGCATTATAATACTATACAAACTATATATAGAGATTTTATATATATATAATTTCTAAGTATTAATTTCATAGTGTGCTGCCTTACTGAACTGTAGAAGATTTTTCAGCTGATGTTGTTGTATACCAGGAAACTGCAGTCACTTTGCAGTACCCCTGTAATCAAGAGGAAGGTGGCTGATAGGGGGACTGGAGGTCCCTGCAAAGACTCCTATCAGCTGAAGCCCACTCACCTGCCTTCATTCCTGGAAGAAAACATGGTTTCTCCCTTCTGTCTGCCTTCCAAAATCTTACAGACATGTGTTTTACTCATACAATGTAAATTGCATCCAGAGGGTGAAAGGGAGTTCTGCAAATCACACTTTCCAGCTTCTGACACCTGTGATATAGGGGAGGGCAAAATAGGGGTTGGGGGTAAATGCTGGTTTCAAAAAAAAGTGTCCAGCATGAATATAAAATGTATAAGAAGCTCTTAGATGTCAAAAAGATAGAAAAATGGGCAAAGGACATAATTGCAGAAAAATAGGCACAGGTATGAATAAACAGTTTATAGAAAAGGATCCCTCTTGAATGCCTCTTAAATATGTGAAGGGACATTCACGTTCGCTTACAATGAGAGAAATGCAAATTGAAAGCACCCCTAGATACCAGTTTTCACTGTGACTGTAAACATCATAAAGTTGATAACATACTCCCTTGGTGAATGTGTGAGGAAGAAGGAACTCTCAATGTACTGCAGAGGGAAAGTGCAATTTAGCTCTGTCTACCGAAATTGTAATTGCATAAACCATTTGACACCAAAATTCCACTTCCAAGAATTTATCCTCCTGATATATACATGTGTGAAACTATAATTGCAAACAACTGCACACTATCTACGTGCCCATCAACAGGGGAGCAGTTAAACAAATTATGGTACAGTCACACAACGGAATATTATGCTTCTTAAAAACAATGAAGAAAACTTTGGAAATATTTTCAAGATATTAAGCAAAAAAACAAAAACGAAAAACAAGGTAGAGAATATAATGAAGAGAAATCTAACATTTGTTTTTAGAAAAGAGTAAAAATACCACGTATTTGTATTGGCTTTTATATGCATACAAATTCTGGAAAGGCAAACAGGAAACTAACCATAGTGGTTATCTTTGGGAGGGGACAGTTAGAAAGGGGCAGATGGAGGACAGGGAGGAAAGGATAGTATTGGATCTTATGGTTGAATTATAAAAATGTATTGCCTAGTCAAAATTAAATAAGTGATTTTATTTAAGAAGAAGATCGGGGGAGGAAAAGAACTTAGCAGCTCAGTGGAATGCTACAGAGGCAATATCAGAAGGCTTGAGAATAAGCCCCACAAGCTGTGTTACTCAACTCAGACAAGGGAAAGCTGAGAGGTGCCTGGACTCGAACTGCTACACATAAGACAGCTGCTAGCCACTTGCCATCTTCCCAGAACAGAAGCAGTAGAGGTAAAACATGAATGGTGAAGCTTGAAAATTCAAATACTGTGAATATGGGACTCGGGTAGCAAAAGAATATATAGACTTGCCTTTTCTGGAACCAACCGCTCCTCTCTATTGACCACCTATCGCCTTGAAATACAGAACTCTCAGTTCACTTGCTTAAATGCCCTACACTGACTTCCCTTTTCCAATTGCTTTAGAATAGAGTACAGACCCCTTTATATTCTGCACCAGCCTATCTCTTAACCTAGGGGTATTGGTAGGCACTTTCTGCTTTTTTTGTTTTGTTTTGTTTTCCTTTATTATTATTTTTTTATTGTGGTAAAACATATAACATAAGGATTGCTATTTTAAGCATTTTTAAACACACAATTGCATGGAATTAATTACATTCACAGTGATGGGTGACTACTACCTCTACCTATTTCCAAAGTTTTTCAGCAACTTAAACATATACCCTGTACCCATTAAAGAGTAATTTCCCCTTATTCCTCTGATCCTTCTTTCTCCCCCACCTTGCATTTCTGGTAACCTCTAATCTACTTCCATCTCTGAAAATTTTTTTCTTTTTAATTTATTTTCATCGCCTCTAACACGTGTTACCTCTTTGTGTTGGGAACACTCAATGTCCTCTCCACTAGCGACTTGAAGCCATACAGTAGTTTGTTGTTGGCTCTAGTCTCCCTCTACTGCTATAGCACAGTAGATCTCATTCTTCCTAGCTCTCTACAATTTTGTATCCATTGACCATCCTCTTCCCATCTCCCCACCCCCTCCCCTTTACTAGTCTCCAGTAACCACCGTTCTACTCTCTACTTCTATGAGATTAACTTTTTTAACTTCCACGTATTAGTGAGGACATGTGGTATTTCCCTTTCTGTGCCCGGCTTATTTCACTTAACAATTTTCTCCAAGCTCATCTGTGTTGCTGCAAATGGCAGAATTTCGTTCTTTTTTATGGCTGAGGAGTATTCCATTTTGTATATATATCACATTTTCTTTATCCAGTCATTCATTGATGAACATTTAGGTTGTTTCCAAATCTTGCTGTAGTGGATTGAACTATGTTCCCCCAAAACTCATTGAAGCTTGAATTATGTCCTCCAAGTTTTATGTATTAGAAACTCAGCCCCCACTGTGACTGTTCAGAGGGTGGGAAATCCTATTATGGTTATTGAAAGGTGGAGCCTTGAAGAGGTGATTGGATTGTAGGACTGTGCAGTAGTGAATGGATTAAAGATGGTGGTCGGGGGCATGGTTCTGAGGGCTTTAAGAGAAGAGGAGAATCTGTCTCTCTCTCTGTTCTCTTTGCTTCCACCATGTTGCAATGTGAGACCCCTGGGTCACTGTTGCTACCTTGGACTTTGGACTTCCCAGCCTCAGAAACCGTAAGCAATAAATTTCGTTTTCTTTATAAATCACTGAGTTCCATGTACTTCATTATAAGCAACATAAATGGACTGATGCACTTGGCTACTGTGAAAAGAACCATGATAAACCTGGATGTGCAGGCATCCCTTTGACTTGTTGATTTCCTTTCTTTTGGATATATACACCCAGCAGTGAGACTGCTGGATCATATGGTAGTTCTATCTGTAGTTTTCTGAGAAACCTCCATACTATTTTCCGTAATGGCTGGACTAATTTACATTCCCACCAACAGTGCAAAAGAATTTCCCTGGTGGCATGATGTTTCCTTGTTTTTTCATGCTTCTTGTCTCCCTGCATTGATATCTGTGCATCTGGTGTGCTTTGTTCCTTCCACACAATACACTCTCACTTTTAGCCTGGCCTAACTTCCTGTTTCCAACACCTACTGTGCATTGTCAGGCTTCTATGCCTTTGCTGGTCTCACTTCCTGGAATAACCTTCTACCTTTCCTAGATAGCTCCTCCTTACTCCTGAGACTCAGCAACAACACTGTAGACATTTGTGGAACTCTCCCTAATTACGGCATAATTTGTTGTGCCCTCTTATGCCTTCTCCTGCGCTGTGCGCTATCTCTGTTCTATTGGAATAGAGGTTTGGTACCCCATTAAATTTTGACAGGTGCCAGATGTCAATATCTTTTTATCCTTAGCAATCAGTGTGGTGGCCCACAGTTAGCACAGTACCTGGCCTCAAGTTACGCTGACTGCATGAAGAAGGAGGTCTAAATAACATGGTTGGAAATGAGACTCCAGACACTCATTCTGCACTTATGTATTTCAAACACTTTGAGGAAATGGAATGATTACTAGTCTGCTCTACTCTGTTTACATTTTCAGGGACAGAATCCAAGGCAATCTCTGGAGTGTACTGAATAGATCCTGAGCACATCAGAATATATTCATTGCAAAAGAGGCACAGTGGCCTTGCTATCAATACAGTTGTACGATGGGGAACACAAATGTGCAAAAGCATGCTTGGACAGTGATGCTCCATCAGTTGTACGTCATACTTGAAGATGATAACTAGGGGCTGTATTTTCTGATTACATATGTACTTAAAACTTTCAAACACTTCTCATTCATTTTAGCATTTTGGTTTATTTCTTTAAGAAGAAAAAGCTCACAAATGCTCTACCTTGGCCTCACCAACACTGACCTCCACATCTCCAATCATAAAATAAATAGAAATAAGACTTCTTTATGAAGGCTTGGTTTGGAGACTGGGTCACTTACATGTCAGAAAAATACATTTTAATTTATGCTTCATTAAAAAGTGCCAATCATCAAATACAATCTCATGTTTATATTTTAGATCCAAAGACTTGTTCAAACACCTGAGTCCCTATGCTGTATTTTCATTTATCATAACTGGAATTTATCAGGAAGTTGAATCAACCAGAAATACCTATGCCTTCTTTCAGTCCAATTGCACATTGAATCCACATAAGAATGAACTCCCCTGGCCACGCTGGGCTGAACTTCCAGTTCAGTCATAACTGTTGGACCTTTAGCAGATACTTGTCTTTGCTAAACCTTTATTTCCTCACCTATAAAAGAGGAGTAATAATGACATGCCCTAGAGAGTTTTGAATTATAAATAACATAGAAATTGGTAGCACACAGTGCCTGGCACTTAATAGGTTCTCAATAAGTTGTGTTTATCTTTATCATGGTTCCAACTGCCAATCAATATTTTCTTCACTTTGTTGTTTCCTCAGTCTGGATCACCCTTGTCTGTCCCTACCCTACTCTACCCTAACCTGTCAAACTCATCTTAGTCCTTACATATCAAAGTTAACTCCCCTGAGAAAACTTCCTGACTCCCTCCCACTTCTCCCGGCCAGGTTAGTCACCCGTGAACATTTTCCCTTAATCTTCTGGGCTTACCTCTGTCATTGCCCTTATTACACTGCCTTATGATGTTCATTTACTTATCTGTCTCCCCTATGTTAGTGTAAGTTCCTTGAGAAGAGAGATTGTGTTTTGATCTATGTTGTCTTAGTATCTTTACTTCTAGCACCGTGTCTGCATTTAGAAGGGAAATAGAAACAAGGGCTACTAAAATACTTTAATTCAGATGGTTAAAATGAATAGAAACTATAGATGTTAATGGCATTTGATTAAGGAATTCAAAGGGAATTCCGCTTCTGGGTATCTGTACAAAGGAATTGAAATTAGGATCTCAAAGAGATATCTGCAGATCCATGTTCATTGTAGCATGATTCACAATAGCCAAGACATGTGCTATTGTTTTGATGTTTATGGCCCCTCCAAAATTTCTATGTTGAAAACTAATCGCCAATTATAGTATAAGAGGTGAGGCCTCTAAGAGATGATTCAGTTATGAAGGCAGAGCCCTCATGAATGGTATTAATGATCTTATAAAAGAGGTGCGAAGGAGCTGCCTCCCTCTCTTTTGCCCTTCTGTACCTTCTGCCACGTGAGGACACGGCGCTCATCCCCTCTGGAGGACGCAGCAGCAAGGCACCATCTTGGAAGCAGAGAGCAGCCCTTGCCAGATGCTGTATCTGCTTGTGCCTTGATCTTGGACTTCCTTGATCTGGACTTCTCCAGAACTGTGAGAAATAAATTTCTATTGTTTATAAATCACCCAGTCTGTGGCATTTTATTATAGCAGCGCAAACAGACTAACACAACGTGGAAGCAACATAAATGTCCACTGACACATGAAAGCACAAAGAAAATGTGGTATGCACATACAATGGAATGTTATTCAGCCTTAAAAAAAGAAGGAATTTCGATCATTTGTGACAACACAGATGAACCTGGAAGACATTATGCTAAGTTAAATAAGCAGGCACAGAAGGACAAATACTATACAACACTACTATATGATGAGTATAAAATAGTCAAAGGGGCGCCAGGGGCAGAGAGGAGAGGGAGAAACAGGGAGATATTCACTAAAGTGTACGAAGTTTTGGTTATACAAGATGAACAAGTCCTAGAGATCTACTGTACAGCACAGTGCCTATAGGTAACAATACTGTATTACATACTTAAAAATTTGCTAAAAGAATAGAACTTGTGTTAAGTGTTCATGTCACACATACACAAAATAATAATAATAATAATAATAAGGGGTGGGAGAAACCTTTTGGAGGTAATGGATAGGCTTGTGGCATAGATCATGGTGATGGTTTCAAGGGTGTATACTTACCTCCAAATGCATCAAGTTGCATACATTGCTTTTTGTATTTCAATCATAACTCAAAAATAAAAAACGATTCAGAGGGAAAATACCCATTTTGCCAAATATTTTTAATTTTTAAAGTCCTGAGTTAGTCATTACCCATCTCAAAAAAGAAATGGGTAGTACTTTTCTGTTAAAAGAACCTGAGATTCTGGGTCTAGTGTTTTCCTCGACTGTTATGTAAGTAAAATAAAATGGCAACTCTGCCAGAGGCAAACTCAAGCATAATGTGAACAATGTCCATGACATGTCTATGACATTCTAAGTCCATAACAATGTCTCAATTAATCTATAAATGAATACACAATGAATAAGAGATCTTCTATTTTAGGTGCATGTTTAAAATAAAGTGTAAAAAGGTTCAGTGATGAATGTTTGTAAACTTACTCTGTGTATTTAGTTCTCTGATGAACTATGTTTGAGAGTGGAGTAATGTGGGTTCCAGAAATGGGGCTGAAAATATGCAAGAATCCTCAATATCTCCTTCCTCATGTCCCTCTTCACACACAAATGTTTCACCAATTAAGTTAACAAGATCATCTTTCAAAATGGGAAATACCACTTGGGGATGGAAGGAGGAGTAAGTAAAACAATTATTTGAGTGCTGTAATAGAGTCACTACTGCATGGACACCTAAGATCCGAGCCAATCTTTCACTAGAAGAGAAGGGAAAAAATCTGAATCTAAAAGGCTCATTCTTACTTTTGGTGCAGAACAGTATATCCAGATTTTGTTATTGCAGGAATCTGGAGAGGTGCTCCACTTCAAAAGCCAAGAAAACCTGGTTTTCAAATCAAAGGCATGCAGAGGACTAAAATAACTTAATTCATATTTTTTAACACATCAAGTAAACAGAGAAAAAAAATTATTTATAATTACCCTCTATCATCTAAGGAGGGAGGATGCTAGTAAATGAAAGATTTTGTTTGCATAGCACAAATGAAGCCACCAACCCCCCCCCCATCTAATGACCTCTGGCTGTCTCTGTAGACGGTTTTAAGAAACAGATGTGGGGAGCCCCGGCCGGAGGAGTCTGCACTACACCCTATTGTTCTGTCTAAGAATGGAGATGTGGAGAGAAGAGGGACTAGATAGAAGAGTGGAGAAGAGGGGAGACTCGGCCACGGGCTACAACAAAAGACATGAGGAAATATTGTCCACGTCGGGAGGAGGCGAAAGGCTCTGAGCTTGGTGACATGAACCAGCCTCCCTACCAAGCCTTCAGTGAAATGTCCATTTCTTGTCAATGCCAGATGGAGAGGCTTTTATAGAGGGAATAGGGAAACCCTCTGAGTTTCTGTATGGGGTGAGACAAAAGATGTCCATAGGGCCCAGCATCTGCCTCACACAATAATTTTAGTCTTTTGGTTTGATTTAAACCCCAAAGGGGGCCAACTAATTTTATCACCAACAGCTAAAAACAAAAACAAACAAAAAAATAAACTAACACCAGCCACCAGGGACTATACATCCTGCGGGATTTTGCTGTTGTAACTGGTCAAAAACAGTGCTGTTACTTAGAGTCAGGAATGGATACACTCTAGAAATCTATGAGATAGAGTTTAATCTGCCATGCTGTTACCATCCCAACTGGAACAGCTATACTGACAGAGCTGTAAATATTTCCCTTTGAAATCACTACGGTCCAATATAGGTTGTCTCCGTAGTAAAATCCTCCCAGCTGAGGAAACTGGTTGCTATGGTAACAGAGTTAGCAGCAAGTGGCAGAAAATCATTTTTCATCCCCAGCACGATGTCTTCCCTTTCTCATAATAATGCCAACACTTGGACAGGCAAAACAGCAGGGGGGAAAAAAAAGCCCTAATTGTGGACACTCCAGAATTCACAGATACAACCTCCTACTTGCTCCACTAATCCATCTCCCCACACCAGCCCATCACCTGACCCCTACCAAAAATATTTTTTTGATTTATCCCAGCCTTTACTACAAATAGTCTTTCTCTTCAGACTGATTTAATAGTGACAGTGGCATTATACAGTTCTTCACAGCAGTTCACACGGAGCCAGGAGCCAGGTCAGTCTCAATAACCCTCCCGTTGTCCCATTCATCCACACTCCAAGTCCAATTACAAACAAATTCAACTGGATCCTTACCTGTGAAGATAAATTCATCACCTTCCTTCCAAAATGACTCTCTTTCCCAACTTATTCATTTCATTTCATGTTGGGACCATTTTCCCTAAATGTCCCAGATACATAACTCTGCTGAAGTAATGATGTCACTTTTTACTTCCTCATCTCTTCTGTTCTGCAGGTCCCACTAGCTGCTTAAGTTATTCAGTTATTTTGCCACATTGCCTCACTTCAACCCTTCCTCTGCCTTCTCTAGAAACTTTTCAGATAAAGAAACTTCACAACATGCACTTCGAGGGCTCACCTTTCACCTGGAATTGTACTTTCTTTCTGCTCTCGTTTTCCCTCCAAACTATTCTCTCACCCTATTATTTCATGTAGAGATCCAACTTTAAAAACAGAGAACTCCTGGTAGGTTGAAACCTGCCCTTTTTGAGGCAGTGTTCAGATGAGCTGCTCTGGGGTAGAAGCTCAGTCTGAAGGGTCTGACAGTGAGTGGAACTCTTGTTGCATGAGATGAGGGGAAGAATTTGTCATCACTTCGGCAGATGAGGAAAGAAGTAGGAGTCAGAAAGATGGGGTCCCTAAAACTTTAATGAAGTGAGCAGAGCCACAAAATGCCTTGTTAAAGTGAGTTGTATTTTTTTTCTTCTATTTTGTGAGTTTGGTGTGTGTGCATGTGTGGCAACTGGAAAACGGGCTGTGCTTACCACCCAGATTGACATGGGCAAGACTTTGGCAGCCAGTTGTCACCCTTAGGCAGACAAAGGAGCTGGGAAAAAAGTATGAATAAGTCAGAGTAGTCAGAAATTGTCAAAATCTTAGAAGGGCTTTGGATTCTCATTTGCCATGTGTTCAAATGTTCAATGTTTGTTTACATAAATCTCTGAGGAATAGTGTAGAGCTAGGGCTAGGGTCTAAAGCTCACAGACTCCTCAAGCCCATTTGCAAACCCTTCACACGCAGGTCTATGAGCTAGGTAACCAGCAAAAAGGTCCTTGGAGCCTTGGTTGAAGAAAGAATAGTCTTTATTCAGCACACACAATACTATGAACTAGGCAGTACGAAGAGAAACTCAGAAACTCAACTGCTACCAGCAAAGTCCGAAGAAAAACTGAAACTGAGCAGCTGCCAGCAGAGTAAACATGTTCTATTTTTAGACATGAGCTCTCTGCCCACCAGCCTGCTTCACAAAACTGCAGAACACACAATAGCTACAAAACTGAAAAGATACATGGGTGCACATGCACACAAACTTCACCCACACAACTTGTTTACAAGCAATGTGCTGCTCTACCCCCCCAGCCAGACCTGAGCCAGGGAGCCTGACTAAATTATTCTATTTTCTCCACAAATAGGAAGCCCCAGGTGATGTGTAGATTACATTTACTGAAAATGTGTTTTCATAGGCTGCCTTTAATCCTTTCTGGCCCAAGTGAGAGAATAAAAATAAATAAGTAAATAAATCAATAATCTTTAAAAAATGTAAAAAATAAAGGCACTGCCTATACATTGTGATTACAACCTTATATAAACTATTCATTGGAAAAAAAATAACTTAAAGGAAATATAACAAAACAGTCAACTATGTTTGGCAGTGGGTTACAGTTAACTTTGTTCTCTTTTTTTTTTTTTTTTTTGACCGGTAAGGGGATCGCAGTACTCGGCATGGTGTGGTCTGCACCATGCTCAGCCAGTGAGCCAACTGGCCCATCCTTATGGAGGATCTGAACCCGCAGCCTTGGCGCTACCAGCACCACACTCTCCCGAGTGAGCCACAGGGCCGGCCCTCTTTCCTCTTTTTCAAACATTCTGTAATATGGTTATGAGATAGGAGGAACTCGGTTTCTCAGAGTCTGGGTCTAAGGCCACTCCTCTAAGTTTCAAACCACTCCCTGGAGTCTCAGGCCCCTCCCTGGAGCCCTGAGTTAGAAGAAAGCTACTGTTACATGTGACACCTATTTTTGAGAACAACACAGGAAGATAGAGACCACAGGAGGTGAGTTTGATCGATTTCAGTGGTCAAGCATGCTCAGTAGAAAGGAGTTTGTCCTTCAATGACCTTCCACTGGAGGCGCTAGAGAGCACTGAGTGTATTTTAAGTTTACTCTATTTATGCTGGAATCTGACTACTGCACAGGTGCCAAAAGAAACAACAGAGCATGTGTAAGGCTAGAAGTTACATAACTGGTAACCACACCCTTAGTTGAATATTCATAGATATCATGAATATGAATAGATAGCCAAGTATAAAAGGTGGAAGCCAGGAAAAAAGCAGCTGCTGCTCACTCTCAAGCCAGACCACACTTTGCCTGTGAAGTGTGTATTCCTTACTCTTTACATTTAATTTCACTTTCTTCTCTGACTCTGCTCCTGAACTATTTCCTGTGGCGGAGTCAAGAACCTGGTAGATGACAGGGCTGAGGTCAGGTATCTGACCTCCCCACACCCTCACCTCCAGTAACAGTTACATTACTTTAGTTTTAAACTTTAAATAGGTAATTACAAAGTGTATTTAACAATATGAAGAACTGTTTCATCATAGAACGTTAAATTTAAAGATTAGAATAAAAGTAGTATTGTAGTATATCTGCAATAATGTAAAACAGAAATACATGTATACAAGAGGTAGAATGATTCATTAAAAGTTGTCACAGTTTGATTTTTCTGGGAAGCAGATGCTGAGACTGAGTTAGGTCAAGACCTACGTATAGAAAGGAGGAAGAGTGTAGAGTGAGGGCTGGGTCTGAAGCTCACAGACACCTCAAGCCTATTCACAAAGCCTTCACACGCAGGTCTACAAGCTAGGTAACCAGATAAATCGGTCCTTGGAGCCATAGGTGAAGAAGGAATAGTCTTTATTCAGCACACACACACATCTAGGAGCTAGGCAGTACAAAGGAGAAACTCAGAAACTCAACTGCTATAGGCAAAGTCCAAAGAAAAACTGAGCAGCTGCCAACAGAGTAAACATGCTCTGTTGTCTGATCTGAGCTCTTTGCCCCCAGCCTGCTTCACAAAACTGCAGAACACACAAAAGCAATTAACTAGAAAGATACATGGCTGCACATACACATGAACTCCACCCACACAACTTGTTTACAAGAAATGTGCTGCTCAACCCCCCAGCCAGACCTGCCTAGGGAGCTGCCAGAAGTCCAGCTTCAGGGAGGGATGGGTAACCGAAAAGGGATGAGGAGGGTTGGCGAAAATAACAAACACAGATGGAGACCTCAATGCATCAATATACACATTCTCTCTCTGCAGGCTGTCAGCGCTTTGGAGCTGGAATGCAGTAGAGCATGAGACAATGCCTTTTATTTAAATTTACAACTCTGTAGGGGAGCTTTGGGTACTATTTTTATTACATCAGCAAGCTTGAGTCAATAATTCAAAAAGCACAGGGGAAACTTTTTTGGTGGTCAGCCAGTTCTTTCCCTTTGTCAGCACCTCTAGGGTGATTAACTTGTGCTTCCTTTTCTTGGTATCAAGTTAGCAGATCGGAACCATCTTCTCATTGTCCTGAAGTAAACCTGTGACTTTTTCCTGTTGGCAAGCTGTGGTTAATATCTACCCTATTAACGGGGTGGCGGCTATTGTGGTCACAAAGTGATACACAATACTATCATATGACCTATGTCTATTGTTAAATGTAAGTACAAATTTGGGAAAAGGAACAATGCTAACATTTAAATTCTAATGGGAGTCTAATGATTTTATGTTCTAATGGAACAAGCCTATTGTTCATATGGAAAAGGAACAATGGATATTTGAGCAGCATTATCATGCACATTTTGAGGTTATGCATTGGCTGTAGCCGTGTAATCTTGATCTAAATGTTAAAGTGTCATTATGCACAGCACCATCCCTCACAAAATGAGGTGCACTCTCTTATTCTTCTAAGAACTAATTTTGCAGGTTTAATAATTTTACAGCATATATTTTTATCCCAATACCTGATTTGTAATGATTTATTAAAACTGGACACCACCAAGTAAAGGGGGTTCTACGGTTTTGTTCCCATATACTTAATTTGTCCCAATCATATAATTTCTCATTAATGCCAACCATTCTCTTGCCATTAATATAATCTCCAGTAAATGATGTTTGCCAACTTACATCATATTTTGGATGTCCCCTAGGGGGAAACCAAATTTTTCCTTTCCCCATTTTGTATCCCATATATCCATTCACCCAGATGGTAGGTAGAGGATGGGGATTTCTTTTTTGAAGTAATTTCGCCTGTATGGGCTGCAGCTCATGTTTAGTCATGAGCAGTGCTTTTGAAGCATATGTTGGTGTGTTCAATTTGTCATAAAGGGATAATTTAGAATTATCCAATTTACATGGATCCTCCATGGGAATGTTTAGTTTAATGACCGCAAAATCATTTGGTTATTTTAGAATCTTTTGGGGATTTAGAGAAAAGCCACGCTAACCAAAACATTGAAAGAGAAAGCAAAAGCAGTACCGCGATGCTGAGGCAGCAGCCCTTATGGTTGCAGCAAGTGCTCGTAGCTGTGGCCTTGCCAACAGCTCTCCCTCTGGCAGCCTTGCCAACTTGGAGAGGGCAGCCCATGCTCTTTAGGATCCTGCCATGCTGTGGACTGCGCCAGGGAACCTGACTAAATTATTCTATTTTCCCTACAAAGAGGAATCAGGATCAGGCAAAAGGAGAAGTCTAGCTGAACTGGTCCATTAGAGTTGTCCCCTACTGGGCCAGAATACCTAGTCTGTATGACCTCACCCCAATCAGTCACTGGATGTGGAACACCCCAGGAGCGGGTGACCTTGGGAGAGGCAGTTCTCCTTGGAGGGCATCTGCTGACACCACCACCAGAAGCTGAGGCAACAGATCTTTTCTTGAAGGTGGATCCGAGCCACACATATCTGGGATAAAAATGAAAATATCTTGTATAGAATGATAGGATAAAATGTCATTCAAAAATCTTTTTCTGTAAAAATCATTTTTGGTTTTGCTATATCATCTTTTTATTTCTATAAAATGGTAATTTTAATAGTACCAGTATCACAGCACTGTTGTGAAGATTTAGTAAGGAAACAATTGTAAAGCACAATGCTTGGCACAAAATGCATAATATTATTGTTCTTTGTTTTTAACTTTTCTTTACTTATACTGCCCTGAGGAGCTAGCATCCTTTTCATATCCTGTGTGACTAGTCTGTGCCAAACCACCTTCTTTTTCATCTGCCCCTTATCTTACTGCCTCCTGGCATTAAATATGATGTAAAGATCTGAGACTGGAATCATGCTCTCTTGTGAACATAATATGACAACGAAGAGGACAATAGGCCAACACTCTAAGAATGGTGAAGCAAAAAAATAAAGATCTTTGATGGCATCATTGAAATGCCAAACCACCATGAGACCTTCTACTGGATTTCTCATTAAACAATAAATACTCTCATAATTTAAACTACTCTTGGTTGTGCTTTGTTACTTGCAGCCGGAAACATTCTTAACTAATATGTAGGGAAATAAGGATAGATGGAAATTTGGGAGGAAAGAAATACATAAAGTTTATAAGCTGGCTTGAGTTCTGTGAATTAGCAGGGTTGTGTGAATAGGGGAACATAATAAATATTGCTAAATGATAAGTTCATTTCTGACTGTGTCAGTTTCAAATTGATCTCTGGTTTAATTTTTTGAATACTTCCCTGCCCATGTATTTTAAATAGACCCCAGATGATTCTTATGTCTCCTCAAATTTAAGACCCAAAGGTGTAGGGAATATGGAATTTTACTAACATCACCTACATTTCTCAAATGTGACTGGAGCCCCAGGGTTCGTGTTAACAGACTCCCAGACCCCTCCCCTGGAGGTGTGTGTTCACTAGTCTGAGTCAGGACCCTGGAATCTGTATGTTTAACGAAAGCCCCAGGTGATTGTTATGATTGGGCAAGTTTGAGGAACTCTGATAGGAGATGATTACTTAAAGCACATTTCAGTTATGTTCTATAATGATAAAGCTTACCACTAAACACTCTGCTGAATGTTTTACCGTGTTAGCTCTCCTCAAAACAATCTTATAAGGTAGGTGGTATTATGATTCCTATTTTATGGAGTAGGAAAATGAGACTTAAAAGTAACTGAAGGTTATACATCTAGTGAGTAGTGAAGATAGAATTTGAACTCAAGTCATAGTAGTCTAAGATCCCTGCTCTTTCCCATGGGACTAGATTTTCTCTTGTTATATACCAGACAACTGCCTGAAATGAGTGATTCCACCTAAGGTTTCTACTATATTTACACCTGTGAAAGTCTTCTCTACATGGTTTTGCAGTTTTTTGAACCAAGACTTAATATTCCAGGTCATAATATCTATTCCTCTTTGTTTTGCAAAGCCTTATTTTTAGGTTTTCATTGTAAAAATTGTTTTTCTGATGCTCACATTATATACCAAATTCATTTCTTTACGGAAACAACAGAAGTGTCTACATCATTAGCTTCTCCTTCAGTGACCTTGTTTAGTCCAACTTCTATGTCACAGCACAGAACTCAGGATTATTATTGCCAAGAGGCTGGAAGGGATGTCACAAAATCTCCCTCCAAGCAGCTGGAACAAAGAAACTTTGGTCTTAGGTGTTCTTGATTATTTTATTTCTGTGTCTATCATTCACATGTAAATTCTGAGTCAGGCTGATCTGCTGAGCTTATGAACTAACTTTGAAATTTGTAAAAAACAACCTTTAGAAATCTATTTTCTGTGCATGCATTTTTTTGTATTTCTGCTTTCATTTCATTTTTATTGAAATCTAATAGATTATATACATTCGTGGGGTACAGAGTTGAATATCAATACCTGGGTACAATGTGTGATGATCAAATCAGGATAATTATCATATTCATCCCTGCAAAACATAATCATTTCTTTGTGTTGAGGACATTTGATCTACTCGCTTCTAGCCATTTGATAACATGTAGTAAATTAAGGTTAATTATAGCTGCCTAGCTCAACTGTACATCAATAGAACTTATTTTTCCTAACTAGCTGTTTCGTGTTCATTATCCAATTTCTTGCTATCCTCATTCCCCCACCCCCTTTCCTGCCTCTAGTAACCTCAGTTCTGTTCTCTTCTGAAAGTTTAGCGTATTATTGTGATCTTCCTTTTCTTTCTTTCCTATTTCTTTGCTCCCACTTATGAGTGAGGACATATGGTATTTTTGTCTGTGCACACATATTGCCCAGGACTGCGGCACATCAGAGACTGGGTTGTGTTAGGGTTAGAGAGGGACATAAAGAAGTCTCGGAAGGTTGGGGGTGTTGGGGAGCAGGGAGAGGAAATGTCCCAAATTAATGGACTTTTTTCTTGTTCAAATTCAAAGGTAGAAAGAGGAACTTAATAGTGGTTAAAACTAATAGGCACACTAAGCCTGATTAAAGAGTGGTTACCTTCCCAAAGGGCTAGTTAGTGCTAGGCAGTCCCTGAGCAACCAAGCAATGGATCACAACTAGCACAATGGACAGGAAAAGCAAATCAGTAACAGCTCTTGAAAAGTAACTGCATTTTTGTAATCAAACCAAACAATGGTCTGTTGAATTATTGAGAAAGCTTAATGCACTACTCGGACCTGAAAGCTTCAGTCTTTTTTTTCTTTAAAAAAAAATTGTGACAGCTTTATTGAGGTATAGTAAACTGCATATGTTAAATGTGTACAATTTCATATGTTTTGGCATATGTACCCACCCATGAAAACATCACTGCAATCGAGACAGTAAGTAAACTGTGTGTCATCAGCAAATGTTTCCTCTTGGTCCTTTGCTCTCTCTTCCAGCCCTCCCCCTAACTCCTCGGCAACCACTGATCTGCTGTCTGTCACTACAGATCAGTTTGCAATTTCTTGCATTTTATATAAATGAAATCATACAATATGCACTTTTTTTTTTTTTTTTTTTGGTCTGGCTTCTTTCACTCAAAATTATTTGCAATTCAATCTGTATTGCTCTGTATATTAATAGTTAATTCCTTTTTATTACTAAGAAGTATTATCCACTATATGGATATACCATAATTATTTATTCATTTATTTGTTGATCAACATTTGTGTTATTTTCAGTTTGGAGTTATTATGAATAAAGCTGCTATAAACATTTGTTTATAAGTCTTTGTGTAAATATCTACTTTCATTTCTCTTGGGTAAATATCTAGGAAAGGAATAGTGCGGTCCTATGACAAATGCATGCTTTTATTTTTAAGAAACTGCCAACCTGTCTTCCGAAGTGGTTGCACCAATAGTGTATGAGTTCCAGTTTCTCCACATCGTGCCCAGCACCTGGTGTGGCCAGTCTTCTTAATTTTAGCTATTCTAAAAGATGTGTAGCAGTATTTCCCTGTGCTTTCAATTTGCATTTCCCTAATGACTTATGATATTGGGCATCTTCATGTGCTTATTTGTCATCCATATATCTTCTTTGGTGAAACATTGGTTCAAATTGTTTGCTCATTTTTTAGTTGTGTATTTGTTTTCTTATTTTTGAGTTTTGAGAGGTCTTTCTATATTCTGGATACACATTCTTCACCAATCATGTGATTTGCAAATACAGATGCTCTTCAACTATGATGCAGTTGCATCCAGGTCACAAAGTTGAAAAGTCGTAAGTTGAACTATCATAAGTTGGGGACTGCCCATAGTTTTTCTCAGCCTATGGCTTTTCTTTCTATCCTCAGAGTCCTTTATGAAGTCTATTAATTCTAAAACACAAATTTGCCAGGAGCCTAGGTATCGTATGCCTGCTGCCGCAGATGCCCAGGCCCATGTGAGAAGAGCAAGAGGAAGCCACAGGACCTCCGTGTAACTGCAAGTCAACACCCCAATGTGGTATCAGGGTCAAGGAGTAGGACAAGACCGGGCAGGCTGTGAGACAGGAAGGGCATCTGCTAGAAACAGGCACTGGGCTAGAGGCCACCTCACGTTGTCTTACTTCATTCTCACATTCAGTCCTGAAAAATAGCCATTTACCCTGATTCTATGACAACTTGCCTAAGGTTACAAAGCCTGCAAGTAGCAAGACTTAAAATCAAATCATGTGACAGATGAACCTCACAAACAATAACAAATGGAAGAAGCCAGTCTCAGAAGAGTACACAGGGCATGGTTCTATTTACTTAAGTACAAAAACAGGCAAATTAACCTTAGCTGTTAGAAGTCAGAGAGGGGAGTAGCCACTGGAAGGGTGCACACAGGGCTCCTGGGGGGCACATTAGATTGACGATGGTTTCCGTGTTGTCACTACATACACATCAGTTGGTGAGGTCAGTCCGTTTTTTTAGGTTGATGAACTGGTATTCGTGTTATGCATTGGAAAATGCGGCAATTCTAGGGTCTTCTCAAATGCTGGTTGGGGACCACCCATTTTTAAAGGCTGCTTTAGTTACTGACATTTTCCTATGTACACAAAAGATGGCGGATAAAGCATGTGAAACTTATCTATTTTAAAATATTTCTTCTACAGTGAATCTTCTGTCTCTAGGGCACAGTAGTTCCATGAAACATCTTGGGCCTCCAGGTGCTTATTTATGACAATTTTTCCTTTATTCCAACTCTGAAAAGGAAGATTATTCTCATTAACAGCTCATAGGAAATGAAACACATCTAAACTCCAGGTATTACGATTAAATAGGAAAAAAAAGGTTTGCAACTGATCCAATTAGAAGTGATCTGAAGACTCAGCTAACATGATGTGACCAATTCAAATGTGTAATTACCTGTGTCTATCGAGCAAACTGCAGCCAAAATTATGGGCTTTCCGGAGACAAACCAGCTCAAAATCACCTTTGCAGTGTCTGAAAAGAGTGTACCCTAGACAGAAAAGAACATTTACTGATTCTTTTAGGCGGGGTGACTTTTACCAATTACACATGATTTCTTTTTAATTTTTTAAAATTAAAAATTTCATTTTTTCATTGCACATGTTTATGGGATACACTTTGTTGTTCCAATACATCCACGTATTGTATAATGATCTAATCAGAAGAGTTAGCATATCTATCACCCAAACATTTATCATGTCCTTGTAGTTACAACATTCAAGATCCTCTTTTCTGGCTATCTTGAAATATACAATACTATATTATTAGCTATTGTCACTCTAGAGCACCAGAACTTATTCTTCCTATCTAACTGTGACTTTCCAATTACACATAATTTATAGCATGATCCAAAAATGTTTATTCCCAGTCTGAATTTCTTTTTCCTACCTTCCTCTGTTTTGTCCTTGTGAGTAATTTCTGCTCTTAGAGAAAGCTCTTCTCAGCCTTCTTCCACTCACCTTTGGAAGGATACCTCATGAAAGTTGTGTTTGACAGGCAGTTGTGCTTGTCCTAGATGTGGAAGTTTTTGTTGTCTAGGTAAGATGGTCTGTCTCAAGATGCAGCCAGACGTAACCCAATGGGGGAGGATGGGGCCCTCCGTGACAAGCCAAGACTTGGGTCCAGAGGGCTGCTCACTGGGGTGGGCAGGTGCTGGGGGGAAGAGGCTCAAGTACTTGGAAATTCCAAACCCCCACCCAACCCTGAGTCTGGCAGACTTCTAAAGGTCAGCCAAGCCATGCCGCATTCATTTATTTATTTTTACATTTATTTAATAAACATTTATAAAGAGCTCACTGTGTGCTAGGCACTTTATAAAGACTCAATCATGGAATCTCATAGGAACCCTGTGAGGGTGATACTGTTATGATCCCCACCATATAGAGGAGGGAATGAAGGCACTGACGGGTTAAAAAACTTGTCCAGAGTCACTCAGCTAGGAGGTGGTAGAGCCAGGCAGTAGGCTCCTAAATCCACTCCCTTAATCCCTATCCTGTTCTGTTTCCAAAGAAAAACCCAATATGGTACATACAGTAGGTGATTTCAATCAAGGCATCAGTTAAATACATTGGATAAATAGGATTTAGATCAATGGTTCTCAAATATTTTGGTCTCAAGACCTCTTTAAAACTCTTAAAAATTATTGAGAACTCTAAGGAGATTTTATGTGGATTGTATTTATCAATGTTTATCATACTAATAATAAAGCTCAGAATTTTTAAAAGTATTTATTAATTGATTCAAAAATACCCACAAACCCATTTTATGCAAATATAAATAACATATTTATAAAAATATTTTCTAAAACAAAAATATTTAGTGACAAGAGTGGCATTGTTTCACATTTTTGCACATCTCTCTACTGTCTAGCTTAAGGATGACAGCTAGATTTTCATATTTGCTTCTGCATTCATCTGTTGCAACATGCTGTTTTGGTTTAAAAAATTCAAACTTTACAGAAATATATAGTCGGAAAGGAGAGGAGCATTTACATAGCCTTTAAATAACTGTGAATAAGGGCCGGCCCCATGGCTCACTCGGGAGAGTGTGGCGCTGGTAGTGCTGAGGCCACAGGTTTGGATCCTATATATAGGGATGGCTGGTGCGCTCACTGGCTGAGCGTGCTGAGGGTTGCGATCCCCTTACCAGTCAGAAAATAAATAAATAAATAACTGTGAATAACCTTTTTTAACACAATACCAAATTTCAACAAATGGTAGTTTCTGAAAAGTTAAGCTGCATTGTGGAATCTGAAATAACAATGAACTTTTTGTACATTAAAATACACTTGTCTATCTTGCACTTTACACATTTTACACAACCATATTTTTTACAGGATTATGTATTGATAAATACCAGTTCACTAAGTTGTGTAGATCTTCCAAATATTGATATACAATATATGATATAAAAATCACATTATCTAGTAATATTTATTAATACCCATTGATCTCATAAAAAGTCATCAAGTGTTGAGAAGCTGTCAAAGTCACAGCAAAAGATATGTTTTCCAAAATTCTAATCTCTTCAAGGCTGAAACTTTATCATCAGCAAAAAATCCCACAAAATCTGCAAAATTAGCAAAAAATGTTAGTCCTGGCAGTGACAAGCTACTTTGTTCCTTTTCCAGAAAATGTCTGCTAAGTACACAAGTCTGAATAACCACAGTTTATATATTACTTGTTCATTTGAGTAAAAATGGCATTTTATGAATAAAGCAGCTAGCTCAGCTTGCAACTGAAATTGATTTTCCTTGAGACAACTGTCCTCCTTCAGTCTGCACAGAAGTGTTTTTTACCAGTTGCTATAATACTGGCAAGTGATACTGCTGTTACTTCTTTTACTGGCTTTTCATCCAGCAGGCCTTCAGCCATACCTGATAATAAAATTGTAAAGGTTCTCTCAGTCATTGTTGTGCTCCACCAGTCAATGCAATACAATGACTTATCCAAGAAGATGCTTCAGGGAGTTCTTATTTTGAGTTCAAGAAGTTGTAACAAAGCATTTAAAGAACTCATAAAATCTACATTTAAAATACTTTTTTCTTTTTTGCACTGAGTCATTGCCCTCAAAATTGGCCACAACTTAACCAACACTCTATATCAACTGAAATTTTTCTGTTGCATAAGACCCAATATGAGAAATTAACAACTAAAAAGTGAGGGAAACATAGCTCTCATCATTTATTTGTTTCATTTACAGTTTTCCCAATTTCTGGAGAATCGGGGAATTCTCTGTTATGTCAGTTTTCATGTTTTTCAGTATCTTTAGACATGGATGGTACAACCGTGGATTGAGAAAGCAAGTCTTCTAATCTTTCCTTTTTATGCCAATAATGCTTCCCTAACTATAAGAAAATATATTACATATTTTTTATTTTACAATAACATATTTCTTAAACTCTTAAGTAAGTTTTAGGTAAAATTTTTAAATATAGAGGTTTTCAATAAAATTTTAAAATTATTGCAAAACTGCATGGTTAATATGATTTCATTTGTATGTATGACTGCCCAAATGCCTGCTGCTCTGCAGGGTGCTGTGGTAAGGATGAGTTGGCACTAGTCAGGTGATTGGTAAGTCTGCCCGGAAGTGATCTGCGAGGGAGAACTTTTCCGTGCTAATCAGAGCCCACAAATGTGGATTTGAATGCCAAAACATGAATATCTTAGTTTAATTTACTGAGAACTATAACTGTCAGAGCCCACTGGATTATCAATTCATGCTCTTCCAAATCACAGAGCTGATTTGAGAAAGCAAAGTATAGAGTCATGGAAAGTCAGAATTGGAAAGGAGCTTAGAGATCATCTGGCTCAATCCTGTCATATTACAGATAAGAAAATTGGGCCCCAAGAAGAGGAAGCATTTCTTCCAGGTCACGTGGATATTTAAAACCATGTGTATGTGCATGTGTGCACGTGCATGTGTGTGGTGTGTGTGTGTGTGTGTTGAGAAACAGTGCCACTTGGGAGTCCTGCACTAAGGCCTCAGTAGAGCCCTGATTTGTCAGCTCTGGAGAAACAGTGGCCCATCTCTTACTCTCCATCTCTCTCTTACCAACATCACCAAAACTTTCTACAAGCCTCTTGTCACAGTTTCCAAGATGGCTACTTATCCTGCTTTAATTACATTTTACTCTACAAACTTCCTGTTTCCTTCAGTGATGCCACCTCATTCTTACAAACATGATATCTAAGTCTTAAAGCAGAATGGCCAGCAGTGTAAGCTGTGTTCATTGCTTATTAGACTAAATCTTGTTTCCAGATTCCAGGGTTCAGTCTCTGTTGAATCCTTTTTTTCTATTCTTTTAATGTATTTGCTGTAAGGATCATTAGATGGGGGGCAGAGGCCTGGGGACTGTAAATAATGGATTGAGACAAATAAAGGGAGACTTTCAAAAAACTATTGAAGGTACATTCATTGCCCTAAAAAAATAATTGCTCAAACCTACAAAATCTAAAGCCAGATTGTACTGAATATGGCTGTTAGCAATCTCAAAACCCTTTTGGAAAGAGTTGGAGTGGTATTAGGGTTCTCCAAAGAAACAAAACCAAAAGGAGAGAGAGAGAGAGAGTGAGTGAGTGACACACACACACAGAGAGAGAGAGAGAGAGAGAGAGAGCATGCTATCGCCCTCACGTAGCAGCCAAACTGGCCCTTCCAGGCTCCTGTACTTGCTCCCCAACCTGCCCCCAGCCCTGCCCATCAAAATCCTACTTCCTGACAAAGAGCAGTTCAAATACCAAGTCCATTCAAAATCTTCAGTGTTCATAATCTAAAATAACATCTCCCTCTTTTGTGTCTTCCAAAAGAATAGGTTTCTTAATCCTTTAAAAAAATTCTGCCTTATACTTAGACCTCTTTATTTGCATTATCTGCCTTCTAGATATAGGCCCCTTGAGGACGGGGACCGTCCCTACATCTTCACAGAAGAGGCACTCATATATTCAATTACTTTCAGAGCTAGAGAAATAGAGAAGCAGAACAACTTCTCAGGGTCACTGAGCAGCATGAGAACAAACTTTACCTCAAGGTGAAAAAGGCAAAGTCCTGCTACAACGATCTGCCCCTGCCTCCTGCTGCACTCTGCCATCTGTGACCAACATCCCCACCTGCATATCCAGGCTGCCCTGACTCCGGCCTTGGCTGAAGAAATATAAGGGGTGCGAGATCAAGTTCTCAGCTCAGTCTGGATTCCTCTAACCACCAACCTTGCTCTCACTTTGGATTCATTGTGCTTCCCCCAACTGAGACCCCATGTGTTAGCCAGACCTTAGAAGGCCCTATGTCTTGCTCCTGCCTCTCCCTCATAGCTGAGGTGGACAGAGGTCTATGAGAGTCAAACAAGGCCACAGTCTTGGGGAGGGAAAGGAGCACAGAGTTGGGAGTCAGAAGATCTGGTTATGAATTCTGAATATTACACTCACCAGCTGAAGAACTTGGTTAATTTTGCAACTTCCCCTAGCATCTACTTCCCCACCTGTAAAGTGAGAATTGTTAATACAGTGCAGCTCACAGGGTTTAATGAAGAACGAGTGAGATGCAGTTTGTGGAAGTGCTCTGCAACATTTGCTAAGGTCTCAGTTACCCCTAAGACTGGGCCCCCCATTATCCCCAAAACACTGGATGAAGAACCTGGTTCCAATATACCAACTTTTCAACTAGGGCTACATTAGAACCTTTGTATAAGCTGATGTAGGTATAAGAAATTACAGCACAACATTCTTACATTTACTAGGGCAATAGCTTTGAAGCTATTTTTTAAATAGAACATTCTTTCAGTAGAATGTGTAGGTCCCCAGCCTTGCTGCCCCTAAGCACATGGGGGTCATCTTGCTGGTAAGCCAGCGTAGCCTTCATCTGGCTTTTATGTCCTAAGGCCTGGACCCTGGTCTGGCTCAGCTAGTATTCTCTTTTAGAAATGACAAGGTAGGAGGAAAGGTCAGCTAGGGGCGTGGTCTAGATAAGGAGAGAGATCTTATCTCCAAATCAGTCATGTGATAGCACATGCAGGTGGTGAGCCAGTCAGGTGAGATGGGAGCAAGTGGCTCATTCTTGTAGTGGTGCTGGTTGAGTGAACCCCACTGTTCTCCCTTTAGGTGAGAACTGAGAGCTGGGTACACATCTTCCATGCTGGAAGGCATCACCGGCCATTCCAATTAAGAAAAGGCATGCTTGACCACTCACCCTTCCTCTCTTGTCTCATGGCTGGATCATTTCAGCAGTTGGGAACACTGGTTCCTCCATGGGACTGGACTTACTGCTTTTATACAGGCTACCAATCCCTTCACCCCTCTGGCCTTAACTCCTCTTACCCATCCATGCCCACTCTGAAAGAGCTTTCAGATAACCTTGCCTCAGGGTTAACCTAACCTTGGTAAACTGAGCCTCAATTCTTCCTCCAGGAATCCTGTTATAAATCCTTAATGCTGAGTGAGGGATTCTGTCTCCACCTCTCATAGCACCCTTTGCATGTTTTCAATGTGGCATTTATTATAATGCACCATAATTGTTTATCTACTTATTTGTATGTCTCATTTAAGCTAGGAGCTTCTTGATTAAAAAAAAAAAAATTCTTTAAACCAAGGAATGAAGTATCAGCCAAGAATCAGTTCAGAAGGACATCAGAAATTCCGAGTCACCAAAGGGACCAAATTAATGGGTGACAAAAAAGACCTATAGAACAAACTCTTCCAAATACTACCATATCACTTGGGTGCTTGCAGATGCTGAAGGCAGGAAAACCCACATCATCTGTGTGGGTCTTGACTACATGTGGGTAGGGGCCCATCAGCCAGGCAAAGTGCCAGATGCTGAAGGAACTCAGCCCAAAGACTGTGACTTAGAAATAAATTATATAGATAGTCATTGTGTTCTCATTTTCTCCCCTGCCTGCTGTACTGTGATTTAGAGGTTATGAGCTCTGTAATAAATCACAGCATTTAAAGAAAATAGACCTTGCCTCTAAGGCTTCATAGAGATTTGTTATGTAATAAAAACGTTAACATTCTCTGAAAAGGTCCCCTTAGAACATACCTTCCAGGGCTTCCCAAATAGCTCAAAAGAAGGGTTTCAAAATTTTTCCTTTAAAGAACAACTTGACTAGCACTTCTCAGAGGAAATGCCAGCCTCAATTTTTTTTGGCTTAATTTCATTTCAAGAATAGTACACTTTCTTCTTCCTCTTCTCAAGCTCCACTCCCTAGTCCCCAAAGAAAGGAAGTCACAGTAAAGCAGCCACAGTTAGTAGATATAAAGGTAAGAGCAAAACTGATGAAACTGAAAACAACAAGATAGACTCATTCTTTAAAAAAATACCAATAAAATAGCTAAAACTTTTAAGGATTGATGAGCAAGACAGAGAGAGAACAGGTAAGTAATAGGAATAAAAAAAATGGCCTTAACTGCAGATATAGCAACAATACCAAACATAAGAAAATACTTTAAACAATTTTTTACTAGTAAATTAGAAAAGTTAGATGAAACAAACCATTTTCTAGATAAATATGTTAGCAAAAGTGACTCAAAGAAAAAAAATCGCAGAACTAAATAAATTTTAAAATATTAAAGACAATGAATCAAGAATTAAAAAATCTGCCCTTGGGGTCAGGGGAAGGGTGATGACACAGTGTTGCAAGTGAGATCTACGAACTACAGAAGGAAAAGATTCCTGTCATGTAAGAACTGTACCTCAAGATAGATGAAAAACTGCCCACTCCAAAACACATGCTGTATGACTGGTATTACTTTGATATTAAGACCACGTTGGAATGATAAAAGAATGAAAATAACATGAGAAACTCATTTATGAACACTGACAAGAAAGCTCCTAAATAACGTATTAGCAAATAAAATTTAATGATTAAAAAGTAATAATAATTATGACCCAACTTGGTTTTTCCCAAGAATACAAATACGAGTCAAGTTTAGAAAAATCTATCAATTCTGTCTATATTTATAGTTTATCCATTATCACATTAACTGATTAAAAGAGAAAAATCATAACATCATCTCAGTAAATGGAGAATAAAATTTTTTAAAAATTCATGATTCAAAATACATAGCATAATTGCTTGCAAATTTAGAAGAGAAAAAACTTTCCTCAACCTAAAAGTTTTAACAGTAAAATCATACTTAATAGAAAAAATAGAATAAGAATGACATAATTGATAAAAAATCAACACCATTAATAATTGAAAACTCTTGGCAAACCAGGAATAAAAATGAACTTCCCTAGACTGATAAAATTGTAAAACTACAGCAAATATCCTGTTTAATGGTGAAATATTAGAAGCATGCCTTTAAAATCAAGAATGAGAATAAGATAAGAAGTTTTTACTATCACTTTTTTGGGGTCAACTTCTAGTATAGGAAGAAAGAAAGAGGAAAATGTAGGTATAAGAATTTTAAAGGAAAAAATGAAAACATCATTATTTACAAATAGGATCATTTTCTAAACAGAAAAATCAAGAGAAAAATAGACCAATTATTAGAATTAGTAATTGAGGTCAGAATGTATTCTAGACATAAGATAAATATATAAAAAACAGCTGGATTCCTACATACCAAAATATACATATACATATAATTTTTAAAGCATATTATTATATTCAATAGCAACAAAATATAAGGCAATAGAAGTAAATCTAATGAAAAGATGCATGTTTTATAAAGGAAATTATAAAACTTTATTGAAAGACATTTTAAAAGTTTAGGTAAGTGGAAATATATACCATGTTCAAAGATAACAATAGTAAATATTGTAAAGATGTTAATTCCTCCCAAAATAAGTTATAAAGCTGATGTAATTCAGTTAAAATCCCAACAGTATTTTCCATGGAATATGACAAATTTGTTTTAAATTTATATGAAAGAGCAAAGAACTAAGAACAATTTTAAACAACTTCAGAGTAAGGATCCTCATCCCAGAAGCTACGCAGACTTTCTGAAAGCTGAAAGAAGGAAGCAATACAGCACAGGCCAGACAGAGAACTGAACAGAATAGAGAACCCAGGTATGGATGCATTCGTATATGAGAACCTGACACATGACAGAAGTGGCTTTGCACATCAGAAAGGAAAGGACAGACTAGCCCAGTGTTTTCCACACTTTGTTTTACCAAAAACCCACAGTAAGAAATGCATTTTATATTGCAACCCAAAACACACAGCCATGTGTACATAGGTGAATATATGCATATAACTAAAACAGAAGATTCAAGGAAGAGCTACAATTATTATGTGCAATGCATTCTGATATTTTCTATTCAGCCCCATTTTATTAAAAAAAAAAAAAATCCTATTGTTCACAAGATTAACTTCATAACCACTACAGAGTTGGGACCTTCAATCTGAAAAAATGCACCATACAATAATGTTCTTGATAAAGAGTTCTAGGCAGTGATATTGCTAGTATGTTATACAACTGGTCCCCCAGGGTTGGAGAAGGAGTTGATTTGTAGTGTCTGCCCATTGTCATGGTAGAAATACACCCACCATGGCCAAGACAACCTACCAACGTGTTTAACAACCAGCTCACAAAATTTCTGAAAATTTAACAATGGACTCTCCTGAGCTGCTATGAGGCACCTTCAACATACTCCTGATTCTAGGATAGCTGCCTACCTGTATGAAAAAAGTAATAATCGGAACTCTACATCACGCCATATATGAAAATTAATTCCAGGTGAACTAAACCCTGAGATGGGAAAAGCAAAGTTAGATGTGAATGTGAAATGTGACAAGCGTAAGTTAGGAAAATGAAAACACAGCAAAACCATAAAAACACGAGTATGTCTTTTTGACTCCTGAGTAGGAAAGAATTCTTAAATAATATAAAAAAACACAAGCCACAAAGGGAAAACTTGATCTGATTATATTAAAAATAAACATTTCTGACCATTAAAATACATCAATTAAAAAGGGAAAAAACAAGCTACAGACTAGAATAAGATATTTGCAATTTATTCATATCCAGAATTTTAAAAGAATTCCTACAAATCAAGAAAAAAAAGATAACTCAATAGAAAAATAGAAAAAGACATGCAGTTAATTTACACCAGAGAAAATCTAAATGGTGAAATAAAAAAGGAAGAAAGTGAAGGAGGGAAAATAGGCAAAGGGCCCTGGGAAATGCATGTGCGGGAATTGGCTCCCTCAGGATAGGACTGAAGGGATCTAAGAGCAAACAGGCAAACACCCAACTCATCAGGGGAAGGCAAATGAAAGCTACTTTGAGATCATTTCATATCCATTAGAGCTGGAATATTTCTAAAGTCAAACAATAAAAAACATGTTAAGGATGCGTTTTGATGAGAATTCTCATACACTGTTAGTGAGCAGGTAAATTGACATAACCAATTGTGAAAATTCTTTTCCCTAGTAAAATTGAAGATGCACATACCTTCTGTGACCTAGAAATTCTACTCCTGGGTATAAATTCCAGAGAAAATTCTCACATATATGCACAAGATGACATGTATAAGAATATTACCATTTGGGGATGATAAAAAATTGGAAACAATCCAAATGGTCGTCAATAGGAAAACTGATTTCTTTAAAATGCTATATATTCACAAAATAATGGAATCAATTAAAATAAATGAACCAATCCTACATGTATCAGCATGGATTAATCCCCCAAACCATGTCATAAAAACAAAGTGGCAGAAGACCACATGCAATATTATTCATACAAGGTTTAAAAACATAAAAGACAATTCTGTATCTTGTATGGGAATACTGTTCAGGATTGTGTATATACATAGTGAAAATATAAAGCATGGGAATGATAAACACAAAATTCAAGGCAGTGTTAACTCTGCGAGTGGTAGAGAGGGAAAGAGGATCTTAGAAGGCTCTCAGGAGTTTTCAACAATAATTTAAATGCTTTGTTTCTCAAGCTGGGTGGGCAATATTTGCCTTTTCCTTACATTTTCTATCTATATTTTTGTATGTCTGAAATAGTTGATTTTTATTAAGAAGATAAGGAAGGGCTTGCATCAAATTACTTTATTACTTAAATAAAAATATCAATCCTAAAGTTTTCCAAAATTCTGAAATACATTTATAAGAACTTGTAATGCACAGCTGGTGTAAAAGATAACAATGGTTCACAAATTGTTCTTTAATCATTCCATATGTTTCTGAATTTACAAATAACTTGTGAGTTTTTCTCCAGAAAGCTCAGCTTCTTTGTTTCATCAAAGATATAAAAAGCCAGAACATTTTTGAGGTAGTATTAGTGGCTAGCATTTATTAAGCAACTACTCTGTGCCAGACACTAATCATCACCATTGTACATATGAGAAAAACATGCACCAAGAGACTGAGTCAATTTCCCAAAGCCACACACCTAATAAGGGACAGAGCTGGCTCCAGAGACCTTTCTAAACTCTCTTCTGCCCCTCTGCCCCTCCCAGAACAACTGTTATTTTTCTGTCTTGCTTCCAAGTAATTTTTAAGCAAGTATAGATAACAGTGCTCTTATAGCAACTAGACCTGGCCATAATGTGGTGCTTTCTAATTTCATAGACTGGAAAACAAAATCCAAGTGCTCACTTGGGAGAAGTAAGGCCTCCTGATCAGGATGCTGGGCTTTGAGGCCCTGCTCCAGCTCTTACCAGTTGTGTGACCTGGGGCAAGTTAATCAGACTGACTGAATTCCAGACCCGGCTCTACCACTTTCTGACTTGTGATTTAGCTTCATCAAGCCCGCTCAACAAATTAGAGATATTAATACCTGCCTCATAAGGTTTGTCTGAGGGAGTTAAATGAACGCATTAAAAAAACTCTTGCACAGAGCTTGGTCCATAACCTCTCTGAGACTGTTACCCACCAGTGGAGCTAGTGATGCCCATCTCTCCCCAGTGCAACACTCAGTCACCTTCTATTGAAATGGGCAATGGGAGGAGTATTCACACTACAGAAATTGGCAAACCTTACAATTCAGATCTTTTTTTTTTTTTAGGGTCTGTTGTTAAGCATTAGTTGCTTTGCTAATTGAAAAGCACCATATAAATATGAACCAGTATTACTTAAGATTCCATGGCCAAGAGAACAAAAAGTGGAACCTTTAGGAGTGAAAACACCTCCCACAAGATCAGTGCTCCATATCTCACAGAACAGTTTGCACACAAATTTAAGGCCTTCCTCTGCAGCCCAAGCTTGTATGTTGAGGCTTGAGAGAACCAGTAGTTATTCCACAGAGTCAGTCCAGTGCAGTGAGGCAGAGCTCCAGGTTTCTATTATTAAGTGAGCAGGTGGTATCTTCCCATGTTACTTCTGAATCTGTGTTGTGTTCTTTCTGAAACTTCCCTGAGTGCAGGGAACCCTGTATGGTTTCCTTTGCCACTTCCTAATCGGGTGAGGGAGAGTGCACCTTCTCCTAATGGTTTATTATAAATTCCTACCTCACAGAAGGCTTAGAATAATAAATTCAAGATTTTAAATATGGTAAGTATATACACTAAAAAACCCTACACTTAATATATGAAATGTAACAATGGAAACCTCGATACTGTGTAATGATTTTCTGTGATTTTTTCCCCCAACAATGTGGCTGAACTATTCTGAGAATTGCCTGTGACAATTCCTGTATAAATAAAATATTAACATTCAGAAAGTGGTAAATTCTCAGCTTAACAAACACCTGAATGTATTTTACTAAAAATACAAGAAGCTTTTCCCCCCTAGACATGCTTAAAGAGCAAAGCACAAATAACTGCTTTTCTCAGCACATTTTAAATGATAGGAAATAGAATTGTAATGAAGTCTACACAGGCTGCCTCAACAAACACTGCAATAAAAATACTCCCCTCACCGTTCTAATCACCATGGGCTAAGATGGTTAATTAGTAATTTCTCAATCAGAACATAAGCTCTTTGAATTCAAGAAAGAAACATGCCAGCTCATTTTCAGATTTACCTTCAAGTGCCCTGTTGATACAAAGCGATGGACAAAATGTACCACAACAAGTAAATGGTTTGTTCCTCCCAACATAGCCAAGCTTATACAAAGCCTATACAGTTTTTATTTGACTTCATGGCTATAGAGTATGGCTTTCATTATTTAATGTATTTTACTGAACCAAAATTGAAGGTGCCTCAGCACGGTTCTGTTTGTCATTAGCTGCCTGCCTCTCAGGCCTGACCCCTCCAAAATGTCCTCCCGGCTCTTCCACTAGAGATCTCGTCCTTTAATCTCAGTCATTCACACATTGGCTTCACAGTTGCTGCCTGTACTATTGTTTACTTTACACTTTTATTTTGGTAAAATCTAAATTGACTTATATGTCTAAGCTTATTCTTGCCCTAAGTGCTACTAACTGTGAAAGCACACAAATGATTTGCTGTCACAAATTGGAAGAAAATATTCACAAAATACGTCTGGTTATACATTTGTACCCACAATATATAAAGAACACTTCCAACTCAATAATAAGAACACAAACAACCCAGTTAGAAAATGTGCAAAAGATTTAACTGCTCTACAGAAGGCAATACCCTAGTGCCAATGAGCATGTGACAATATGTTTAACATCATTAGACGTCAGACAAGTGCAAATTAAAACCATAGTGCGATACCACTACACACTGAAATTTAAAAGATTAATAATTCAAAGTTGGTGAGGATGTAGAATAACTGAAAGTCTCAAACAATGTGGATGGAAGGTAAAGTGGTAAAATAGTTTGGGAAAAAAATTGGCAGTTTCTTAAAAGTTAAACATACATTTACCATATGACACAGAAATCCCATTTCTATTTATCCAAGAGAAATGAAAACATATGTCCACACAGAGACTTGGACATGAGGGTACTTAGCAGCTTTAATTGGAATAGCCAAAAATTGTAAACAACTCAAATGTCCAGGAGCAGTTGAACAGATAAATAAATCATGGAATACTGATACATTGAAACACTACTAAGCAATAAAAAGGAATTAACTATCGGTACATGCAACAATATGGACGGATTTTAAAAGCATTATGCAGAGCAAAACATTACAGAAACAAATGTATACATATTGGATGATTCCATTTATATGAAACCATCGAAATGAAAAATCTCTTCTATAGTGAATCAAAGTAGATCTATAGTTTTCTGGGGCCAGGTAGGGAGGGAATGAATTAGTATAAACCACAGTGAAGTTTTTTTGTGATGGAAATATTGTTTATCTTGATTGTGGTGGTGGCTACATGGGTACACAAATTTGTCAAACTCATCAAAATGTACCATTACAATAAATATATTTTATTGTATGTAAACTATACCTCAATAAATGTAATTTAAAACTCTTAACAGTTTCTCATTATGCTTAAAGAAAAAACCCAAACTTCTCCACATGGTATCTAGATCACAGTGCAGCATTATGTCTCTCTGATTTCATCTTCCACTTGCTTATTTTAAGGAAAGATTATCAACTTCCCTTATAGAATTGTTTAAATTGCATATGAAAAATTGGACTGGTAAATCCTACCATCGAAAGGTATCTACCTTTTCTGAAACTATCATGCAGAGACCATGTTAGAAGAAAAGCATCTTAAGCAAAGATAAGTATTTAAATTTGTAAAAGATATAATAAAAGTAATTTTGCTTCAAAAATATATTCTTCATGAGGAAAGTAAGTTTTACATTCTCCATTGCAAAAGAAACTCCATGAGGACCCATAGATGACTAAAACTATGGATGCAATTGCCATTTTATTTTTTAATATCTTCCTTTTCATCTGCAAACTGTCAGTTACAGCTGTCTATTAGATGTCTCACTCTTCAGTTGAACAAAATTATTACTGGCATGCACCTATTAGGAACAAGGACTATACTATTCAAAATATAAATCCACAAAGTGAATTACCAGTACTTTCTGCAATGTTCAATATTTTGGGTAATACAATATTTAAAGTATGGATAGTAGCACTATTGAAGAGACTAATGGTAACAATTTATAGCTTGATACATTTTTAGGTAATTCAGTCTACAAAAATGTATTAAGCATGTACTATGTGCAAGGCACAATGTTAGCTGTAGCAGAAATACAAAGTTAAATAGGCAATTTGCTTAGTAACTAAGACTATGGATTTGGATTCAGACAAAACTGAGTTCTAATTCTAATTTAATACTAGAAAACTATATTAAAGTTGCAAGGCCACCAGAACCACTGTGGGAAATTCAAGTTAGGTACTAGATAACTGTGATGAATTTTCTATGGGGTGTCTGATTGACCAGAAAATGTACACTCCTCTGCATTTAATCATCTATTTTCTAGTTCCATTTGCAAAAGCTCACAATTTTATGCTTATCTTTCAACTGGAGGCACTGTGGTTTTTGTTATTTCTCTGTCTCTGTCTCTCTCTCTCCCCACTTACCTCCCTTCTCTCTGTCTCCCTGAATAAGTTCTTCTATGAATAACTTTTTCTGAAGAAGTTCCCATGTATCCAACTGGAAAGTTCAAGCATCAGCTTATAACAGAATTCTTCTTTAAAAGCAGGACAAACCCTGAATTATTCAATGGGTAAATGCAGTTTTCTAAAGCAACATTGATTCTATTATGATTAAAAGGGCAACAAAATGTTACCTGCCACTTAAAAAGGAGGGGCTCATTTTTAGAGCAGCTTCCTCTAAGTAGGGCTGTCTTTAAAGTGTAGCTCTCTGCTAATTTGCAGCCCCTTCTCCCTGCCAACCTCCTCAAATGACAATATCTCCATTGTGTGGTTAAACTACCTGGAAGAAAGAACAAGCCACTTCTCATTTACATTGGTAACCTAATCAGAATTTGAACACTGGAGTCCTCAGAGAAACCTAGTCTTCTGGAGGGATCATTTCCATATTGGATAGGTGTTGATTAAGGCTCTATCTTGTTGAGATATATTACACATAAGTTAAAACCAACCACTTGATTAAAAAGCAGGGATTTGCTAATTACCTTCTGTCCAGTGCTGAGGAATCTACCCTTGGCATGTGCTTGGTATTGACCCACCTCTTCATTAGTACCATGAAGGCAAAAAGAAATTTAAGTATTTAGAGAGGAGCAAGGTCATCATAATGCCAAGTATTGACTTGTGATGGGTGGTGTATTAGTCTGTTTCTGTTGCTTATAACAAAATACTTAAAACTAGGTAATTTGTAAGAAAACAAAATTTATTTCTTACAGTTTCAGAGGCTGGGAAGTCCGAAGTCCATGAAACACATCTGGTGAGGGTTCTGTTTGGTGGTGGCTTTACAGCAGTGCAGCAGTCTTACATAGCAGAAAATGGCAGAGCAGACAGAGACTCTCATGTGCTCTCCTTTGGAAGCCCTCAGAACCACTCCCCTGGCCACCATTATTAACCCATTCACTACGTGATGCTCCTACAATCTAATCACCTCTTCAAGGCCCCACCTTTCAGTTACCATAATAGGATTTCCCATTCTCAACAGTTACAGTGGGAATTTAGCTTCTAATATATGAATCGGGGGACACAATTCAAACAATCCACAGCAGGTGGTTATAAAAGTAGTACATTAAGTAACTTAGGAGAGCCTACCTAAAGAATCAGGAAGCTCAGGAGGACTGTCCTGACCTTTGATCTTTCTTATGGGCAATGTGGTTTTGGAGAGTAAACATGACCAACCACTTGGTAGGAGCAAAAGATCCATAACTTTTTTTTTTTTAAAATATTTTATTTTATTTTATGTCAAAATACAATGTGGTTGATTATTGTGGCCAATTACCGAAACCTCTCTCCCTCCTCTCACTCCCCCCTCCCTGCCAACAATGTCTTTTCTGTTCGCTTGTTGTATCAATTTCAAGGAATTGTAATTGTTATGTCTTCTTGCCCCCTGCCCTGTTATTTTTTTTTTTTGTATATTTATTCATTTATTTTTAGCTCCCACAAATAAGTGAGAACATGTGATATTTCTCTTTCTGTGCCTGACTTGTTTCACTTAATATAATTCTCTCTAGGTCCATCCATGTCATTGCAAATGGCAGTATTTCATTCTTTTTTATAGCTGAGTAGTATTCCATTGTGTAGATATACCACATTTTCCATATCCACTCATCTGATGATGGACATTGGGGCTAGTTCCAACTCTTAGCTATTGTAAAGAGTGCTGCAATGAACATTGGGGAACAGGTATACCTTCGACTTGATGATTTCCATTCCTCTGGGTATATTCCCTGCAGTGGGATAGCTGGGTCATATGGCAGATCTATCTGCAATTGTTTGAGGAACCTCCATACCATTTTCCACAGAGCCTGCACCATTTTACAGCCCCACCAACAATGTATGAGAGTTCCTTTTTCTCCGCAACCTCGCCAGCATTTATCATGCTCAGTCTTTTGGATATTAGCCATCCTAACTGGGGTGAGACGGTATCTCAGTGTGGTTTTGATTTGCATTTCCCAGATGCTGAGTGATGTTGAGCCTTTTTTCATATGTCTGTTGGCCATTCATATATCTTCTTTTGAGAAATGCCTATTTAGCTCTTTTGCCCATTTTTTAATTGGGTTGCTTGTTTTTTTTTCTTGTAAAGTTGTTTGAGTTCCTTGTATATTATGGATATTAAACCTTTGTTGGATGTATATTTTGCAAATATTTTCTCCCACTCTGTTGGTTGTCTTTTAACTCTGTTAATTGTTTCTTTTGCTGTGAAGAAGCTTTTTAGTTTGATATAATCCCATTTGTTTATTTTTCCTTTAGTTGCCCATGCTTTTGGGGTCATATTCATGAAGTCTGTGTCCAGTCCTACTTTCTGAAGTGTTTCTCCTATGTTCTCTTTAAGAATTTTTATTGTTTCAGGGTGTATATTTAATTCTTTAATCCATTTTGAGTTGACTTTAGTGTATGGTGAAATGTATGGGTCTAGTTTCATTCTCCTGCATATGGATATCCAATTATCCCAGCACCATTTGCTGAAGAGGCAGTCTCTTCCCCAGTGTATAGGCTTGGTGCCTTTGTCAAAGATCAGATGGCTGTAGGTGTGTGGGTTGATTTCTGGATTCTCTATTCTATTCCATTGATCAGTGTGTCTGTTTTTATGCCAGTACCGTACTGTTTTGGTTATTATAGCTTTGTAGTATAGCTTAAAGTTGGGTAGTGTTATGCCTCCAGCTTTATTTTTTTTGCTCAGCATTGCTTTGCCTATGTGTGGTCTTTTATTATTCCATATAAATGTCTGGATAGTTCTTTCCATTTCTGAGAAAAATGTCATTATAGATGCAAAAATCCTCACTAAAATACTAGCAAACAGAATACAGCAACACATATGTAAAATTATTCACCATGATCAAGTGGGATTCATCCCAGGGTTGCAAGGTTGGTTCAACATATGCAAATCAATAAATGTGATACACCATATTAATAAAATCAAACACAAGGACAATATGGTCATCTCTATAGATGCTGAAAAAGCATTTGATAAAATTCAACATTCATTCATGACAAAGACCCTCTATAAGTTAGGTATAGATGGAAACTATCTCAACATAATTAAAACCATATATGATAAACCCACTGCCAATGTCAACCTGAATGGGGAAAAGCTGAAAGCTTTTCTTTTAAGAACAGGAACTAGATAAGGATGCCCACTCTCACCACTCCTATTCAACATAGTGTTGGAAGTACTAGCCAGAGCAATCAGAGAAGAGAAGGAAATAAAGGGCATCCAGATTGGAAAAGATGAAGTCAAACTGTCCCTGTTTGCAGATGACATGATCCTATATATCGAACAGCCTAAAGCCTCTACAAAAAAAAACTCTTGGGGTTGATAAAGGATTTCAGCAAAGTAGCAGGATACAAAATCAACACACAAAAATCAGTAGCATTTCTATTCTCCAATAGTGAACATGCAGAAAGAGAAATCAAGAAAGCTTGCCCATTTACAATAGCCACCCAAAAAATAAAATACTTAGGAATTGAGTTAACCAAGGATGTGATAAATCTCTACAACGAGAACTACAAACCACTCCTGAGAGAAATTAGAGAGGATACAAGAAGATGGAAAGATATCCCGTGCTCTTGGATTGGAAGAATCAACATTGTGAAAATGTCCATATTACCCAAAGTGATATACAAATTCAATGCAATCCCCATCAAAAGATCCATAACTTTGAAATTAGTTCCATGAATTAAGATCTCAGATTTTCTTCCTCTTGTCCTAGCCCTCAATTTTTCTCCATATAGGGAAGGGTCCTAAATCTCTTCCAGTGTTATCAATTTTTAAATGTTTGAATTATTCCTGATTCAAATAAAACTGTACTATTCTCTACAGCAAGAGATTAGATTGTGGCAATGTCTCTTACTAACTTGGAGTTAAAATATATGATTTGATACTCATTTACTATTAGCTAAAATACCTAATCTTTTCTGAAATTTGTTTGTAACTCATTTGTAGAAAAATGAAAACCATTTATTGTACAGACTTCAGAAGTTAAAGAAAAAAATCCATCCATAATCTTTTTATATAACATAATCACTGTTAATGTTTAAGTATTTCCTTCATCTTATCACTATGTATAGCTTTTTTACATGGTTATAATCACACTATATATACAATTTAGAGTATTGGGTTTTTTCACTTAATATAACAGCATGAATATATATATATATATATTTTTGTCTTTTTCATGACCAGCACTCAGCCAGTGAGTGCACCGGCCATTCCTATATAGGATCCGAACCCGCGGCGGGAGCGTCACTGCGCTCCCAGTGCCGCATTCTCCTGAGTGCACCACGGGCTCGGCCCCAGCATGAATATTTTGATACTAATCCTTCATAAACATTATTTTAATGCACACAAAATATTCCAGCAAACAATTATGATAATCCTACTTAATCATTCCCCATATCTTATAAATTTAGTTTTTAAATTTATGTATTATATGCAATGTAAATTTTTGTTATTATAATGCAATTAACAGTGAACAGCTTTGGGGTTTTCTTCTTCAATATTCTGTATTAATACTTCAGATAAAACCCCAAAAGAGACAAGAAATGAGCAGTTTTAATGCATGCTGTCAGGGTGCTTCCCCCCAAAATCATAGCAATGTATCAATAAATCCAGTTAATGCTTGATTCATTGTACTCTTGCCAGTATTGAGAATTATAAATTTTAGAATATTGCTTTTTTTTTTTTTTTTTTGACCGGTAAGGGGATCGCAATCCTCGGCTCAGTGTGGTCTGCACCACGCTCAGCCAGTGAACTGCCTTGGTGCTCCCAGCATCACACTCTCCCGAGTGAGCCACCAGGCCGGCCCTGTTTTGAGGACTTTTCACCTTGGTCAGTCTATCTCATCAACACAGTCCATGCTTCCTGCTATTGTTTCAAAGAGGCCGTGCCTTCCTCCATGCCCCTGAGGGTGCCAAACCTTTTCATTTTCTTCCGGCTCCTGTGAGAAATCATTTTCAGAGCTTTGCTATTCCTCTTGAATGTTGGGGATGATATACCTCTTTTTCCTATATTTCTGCATTATTCTAAGATAAATCTTATACCAGATTTTTAAAGTATACTTAGTTTTGAATGAGGAGCAACCTGTCCAGATTTAAGGCATGTCAACAGACATGGTACATAAACTTTCTTTGACCCTATTCTTTGTCTGTTTGGGTGCGGGTCTAATTCCTTCTTAGATTTATATCTAGATGACAAGTTCATGTGCACAATTCCTAACTCAATTTCCTGTGTTTATTACTTGAGTTTCTTGAGTTCAGCGAAGATTATCTGAGATAGGATTCTCCCTAAAGCCTGATTTTCTGACACTCTGGAAAAAAAACAAAACAAAAAACCTGCGAGCATGAACATTGTTAATATTCTTCTTGTTCCTGCACCCCCTTACAGAACTTTACTTATGGCAATCACACCTTCCAGGACACACTTTGCCACTGATAGTCTCCCTCTGGTTTATACACAATTATTTTGGGAGAGTTAACAATCCTTAGATGTAGAGTGAAGTACTAGCAGATAAGAGAGAAACAGAACTGTGATTGCCTCACAAAGCCAGTCTCACAAAGAAAAACAATTGTCAAGTTTTCTCCTTAGAAAAGATTTTGTGTGGTTTGAACCATGAGGGAGGTAACTTGTGAATCCATAATTGCATTTTACAAACTAGTTCTCTAAGATTTTTAGTTAGTGAAAACTCTTCTCAAAGTCTAATAATGGTTTGATCAGCAGAGCTACTTTTAACCCACTCCAAATATATTTAAATGGAAAATGCAGAGAGGCTGAAGACCAGATGACATTTATTTTTTTTAGTATGCCTTTGCTTTATTTCACATCCTCAGAATAACAGTACTAATACAACCATTGCCAATACTCTAAAATAGTTAAAATTTTTTTCATATGTTTTCCTCATTCTCTTCCCATTTTTAATAGTTATATCTCCATGTCAGAGCATATATCTATGTTCTTTTTAAAAAAATCCTCATTTAATCTTAGTTCTACAGGTTTAATGTTCATCACCAATCCTTTCATCAACGTCTCTCTAATCTTTCTGGTTGTCTAAAGCTTGTTCTTTCTTTAGGAAAGTCTTTTGAAAACAATATTTCTTCAGTTCTTGCATTCAGCAATAGTTTATGCCTTTATAGTCAAAAGTAAGTTTTGTTGGATGTAAAATCCTTGGCTCACATTTTTTTCCCTTAAGTATCTTAAATATGTTACACTTTCTTACAACGCAAGGTAATACTGTTGAAAAGTCTGATGATAATCTAATTCTCTTTTCCTTTTAAGTCATGAGTTTTTATTTTTGTCTGGATGACTAAAGGTATCTGCTTTTTATTTAAGGTTCAGTAATTTCATTAAAATTCATCTCTGTGTTGGTCTTTTTGGGTGAATATGAGTATTCTAAGGTGTTCTCGTTCAACATTAACTTCAATTTTTTTTGGTTAATTTCAGGAAGATTTTTCTTACACTTTTTAGTACTTATTCTTTCTCCTTTAATTTTCATCTTCAAGGACTACTATTATTCATATGTTGGGTATTCTTTTCCTGTCTTCAATATTCACCACTTCCTGTTGCATCCTTTTGTCTTTATTTGCATTCTTTTCACTTAAGAAATTTTATATAGTATCTATTTGTTCTTGTGTTCTTTCTACTTTAGCCTTAATATCTCTTTTGTATCTTTGTTGAGATATACTTCATATAACATACAGTTTACCCATTTAAAGTTGACAATTCAATGGTTTGTAGTATATTTGCAGGTATGTGCAATCATAACCAGTCAATTTCAGAGCGTTTTCATCACTTCGACCCCCCTCATACCCTTAGCTATCATCCCCTATTCCTGTACCCTCTAAGCAACCATAATTACTTTCTGTCTCTATAGATTTCCATGTTCTAGACATTTCATAGGAATTAAATCATATCTGTGTATTTTATAACTGGCTTCTTTCATTCAGCATGTTTTCAAAGCTCACCCTGTTATACCATGTATCAATACTCCAATCTTTTTTAAGGCTGGATAATATTTCATGTATGGATATACTGTATTTTATTTACCCATACACCCACTAAATAAATATTTGGGTTGTTTCCACCTTTTGGCTTTATAAATAATGCACCCAAGATAGGATTCCATTCTGTGAGTGGGAGTTTTAACCAGGAAAGGAGATGCATTTTTGAATTTTAGATAGATCACTCTGGTATTGTTTTGAGGTCTGCCAAACTCGCTACCCTGGGTGAAGATAATTTCACAATAAAACCAAAGTTGAAAGATACCAAGAGCCTGAGGCTGGTTGAGGTTTCATTTTTCCTTTGTTACCTATTAGTCCCAATTCTAAATATTGTAGACTAGTCACAGTCTGGCTTATCTGTCCAAAGGTGGGGGTTTGTAGCTATCAGTAGGCTAAGCTCCAAGCTGGTTCAGGAAAAGGTTACATGGCTGAGAAGGGAGACCACAGAGGAGATTACAGCCAAGCCTTTTGAGCATAATATAGTCAAATATTCTGGGATGTGAAAGCTCCTCTCATGTTCTATTACATTAAGATAAAAGTTGAGGGCTCATAGTGATATCTAGACAAAACCTAATCATCTCACCTTGGACAAATTTCTCTGTTTCCTTTATGGACTGTGATAGACAAAATGCTCCCCCCAAAGATGTCAACACCCTAATGCCTGCAACCTTTGAATATGTTATGTTACGAGACAAAAGGGACTTTGCAGCTGGGCTCTAGATAAGAGCCTAGCCCAGCTGACAACTTGATTTTAGCTTTGTGAGGCCTTCAGCAGAAGACCCAGTTGAGCAACATTGTGCCCAGACTTCTGAGCCATGAAACCGTGAGACAATAAATGGGTGTGTTTTAAGCTAAGTTTGTGATAATCTGTTTAAAATATATTTTTTAAAAAAAGAAAGAAAAAAAAAAACAAGAATTCTCAAACAGAAGTGACTTTAATTATAATTCTCTTCCCTCATTGCAAATATACAATGTAGGACTCTGAGTTCTTTACTTAAGAATAATAGTTATAACCTATACTCCCATCTGTGCCCCACAATATATGGCTGTATGCAATGGAAGATTGAGGCTCTATTTAGGGGATTTTCTCTTCAAGGCCTTCTAGGACACACTGGAATGGAGAATAGATTTCAGTGAGAACAAGACTGCAACAGGAATACCAATTACTAAGCTACTGTACTAATGCAGTTGAGGGATGATAGGGCAGGGTTAGCTGGTACAGAAAAATCAGATTGGAAAGTGAGACGATATTGATTCCTAATGGTTCTAGAGGGGCTGAACTAAGTAGAAGGTAGTGAATCAGAGAATTCATGAGGAATAGACTTGGAAAGAGATGATCATGGTGAATGTTTAGTTTGGGACATGCTGAGTTTGAGGGGCTTATGGAACATCCAGGTAGTGTCCCAAAGGTAACTGGATATTGAAAACAGAAGCTCAGTGATTCTAAAATTAGACACTCCAATTTGGGAATTATTAACACATAAGTTGATAAAATCATGTGAGCGGAGATTACCCAGAATATGCTTATGGATTTTCTTTTGCTTTAAAATTTAATAAAAGGAGGAATGAGGAAGAGATACAAAGAGGAGATTCTGTTTGGTTGAGATAATTAGAAAAGGACTGGAGGGGGAAAGAAAAAAGAAGGGGGTTACAAAAGATGAGAAAGATGTTGGCTAAAGTAGAGTTAATTGATATTTTACTAACGGATTTAAAAAAAAAAAAAAGGAGGTGGTTGGGAGGCATGAAGCTAGACAAAGCTCCCATTAGCCACCAGGCCAGGCAGCACTGCCAGCCCAGGACAGCGAGACTCCTGTCTTGGTGAATGATGAGGAGGTGCTACAGAAGAGGGTAGCACAGGAAAAGGTCAGTGTTCCGTCACTTACACATACGGAGCTTCACAAGTTGGGTGTTTATAATTTGGGGAATGTAAATATTGTGTTCCTCTTGGGTACATCATTACTCAGTGAAGATTTGGCTATTTACAAAATCATTTACAGGGAAATTAGAGACTTCTCACACCCCCTATTTCTGTGAAAACACTGCTGCTATATTGAGTAACAATAAAAAATCCAATTTAGCTTGTGCTGAGCCACCTATGCATTCAACATGGTTTCCTCATGAAAAGCTCACAATAACTTTTCTCAATACCCTTTGCTGATTCCCAGTCTGTAAAAGTATTTGAAGGCTGCACAGAGCAGCAGGGAGAGAGAATAAGTTGCCCACACACCAGAGCCTAAGAGGGCTCCCTGCTGAACTGCCAGCCGTGGGGAAAGAAGCCAGCCAGGGAAAGAACCATTTAGGACAGAATGTTCCTCATTTTCCAAGCTGGTCTAGATGGGATCAAAAAAATTTAAAATTTAGCTCATTTCAAAGCACCAAATGATTATCTTAGGCCATGGGACTAGATGCTACACTTTTTCATTCTCTTCCCTGATGCCTTCGGTTTTGGATAAGAATCAAAATAGCTACCAAGGTTCTCCTAAGCTCTCTGATACACCTAGTCCAAACATGCATGTGCGAAGCATCTCCAGTATCTTTTACTGTTGCCTTTTAAAATTGCCCTTAAGACATGGCCCCATATTGTTGCATTCAACCACATTTGTACCACAAGGATTAAAAAGTACTTAAGTATAATTTTATTCTAGTCTGCATCAATGCCAAATATACACACAAAAATGTCTGCATCACAACATTCCATGTTTGCATATTATTAACATGGCATAAATGATCATTTCCTGAGTTAACAGTGCAATGTAAAATTTAATCTGTATTGCTAATAAGACATATTACAGAATAGAAATGTGATCAAAGTGATCATTTACATTATCTGTCATAAAACACAAATGCTTATTGTAGAACAGGGATACAATTTAAATGGTAAGGAAATTTGTAATTCATAACAAAGAATTCTATATGTATTTGTTGCCATGTTTGACTCTCCACGCCATACATCAATAGTAAAATAAGTTATGGTACAAAATAAAGCCAAGAAGTTACCTATACTGAACATTTGATTTCATTTAAGAACTTGAAGCCTGGATTCTAGTTGACCTTGTAGCGAAAATGTTCTCTTAAAAAACCCTAAGCAATCACAAATTTAGATAAACTAGTTGAATAAGAAACAATGATAGCTCTTCATTATGCTGTAAAAGTATGGATCTCATATTTTGAAAAGGTAAGATCATGCAGCAACCTGAAAAACAAATAAAAGCACATGTTTCTTAGGGAAAATGTTTAAATATAGTGAAATAAGATCAAAGTTTACCTTCAGAACCATAGTACTTTTCCATTTTCACCATTTTATATTTTTTAAAAAAACACAATTATTACTTCAAGAAAATTGACAATAATCCCTAAATATCAAATATCTAGTCAGTGTTCAAATTTTCAATTGTCTCATAAATGTTGTAATTTTAAAAATAGTTTAGTCAAGATCCAATTAAAGATTACTCATTGCACCTGGCTGATAAGTCTTTTAGCCATCTTTTAATCTACAGATCTCCTTCCATCTCTCTCTCTCTGTTCTGCAATTAATTTGTTGACAAAAACCAGATTTTTATCAAATTTTATCTGTTTAGCCTCCCATAGTCCTCATTTTGCTGCATCCTGTGGTACTCCTTAAAAATATATTCCTATGTCCTCTTATTTCCTATAATTTAGTAATTGGATCTAGAGGCTTGATCAGATGCACATTTAAGTCTTCCTGACAAGAGTACTTCATAGGTAGTGTTCTTCCATCAGGAGGCACATCATACATGGTTGTCTTTTTTTTATTTAATTGAAATGTATTGATTGTACATATTTATGGGTACAGAATTATATTTCAATATATGTATACAATGTATAATGATCAAATAAGGATAGTTAGCAAATTCATCATTGCAAAAATTTATTTCTTTGTGATGAGAACATTTAAGTTCCTATCTTTTTTTAGCCATTTGACAATGTACAAGAAATTATTGTTAATTATAGACGCCTAGCACTACTATAAACCAAAAGAACTTATTTTTCTTATCTAGCTGTAACTCTGTGTCTATAGTGCAGGTTCACATAAATAGAAGAAATTGAGAGATAAGTCAACTGCTTTTATGGAAGATCTCCCTTTCATGGTGTTGGGCATTTTGTTTCCTACCATGTGGCTACTCACCTTATTCCTTGTTCTGTGAATGGTGTTGGTCCACAAATGCAGATGAGGACTTTGGATTTGTCTAAACTTCTTCTTAAAAATTCAGAGAGAAGAGCTGGTGAAATGTATCCCTGTTTGCCATTCCATTCAGAAGTAGGTGCTGAGAGAACAAATTCAACATCAAATCTAGGGAAAAGAAACAGTTTTTGAAAGCCTATTATTTTAAACATATTATTGACATGTTACAAATTCAATAAAACATCCAGGCCCCCGCACCAAATAACAATTTAATATATAAATAATTAATACACTTGATAAAATACCACTGGAATAGATTATAAGTAAAGATTTAACAAAAACATACAGGTTAATCCATATTTACTAAGGAGTAGCTTTTGCTATAGATAAAGAAAGTGATTTGGTAAATTTTTATTGAACTCAAAAAGAAAGCTCCAAGGGATCTCAGAGAACTCCACATTTCTATTAATAATCTGCTTGTATAAATCATAATAAAGAGCGATTACCAGCAACATGTGCACTTTAATCTCTGGCTCAAACCTCTCCAGTGATTTCCAGATCTTTTAATCTATTTGACTTAGAAGCCTATTTGACTTCTTGCTGTTGCTGTCTCAAAGGCTCTCCACCTCAGCTTGACCCTGCCCCAAACCTGACATTATCACTGTTAGTAGTGCCATAGTCCACTTGGTTGCACAAGCCAGAAACCTGGGATCCTCAGAACCTCTCTCTGCCTCACCCTCCATATTTGAATCATTACCAAGACCTAGCTCCTCTCTCAGTCATCACTGCCATAACACTGCCCAATCTCCTTCTTCTTCCTGTAATGCTTCTACTACCCCCATCTCTTCAGTTCTTAGCTCAGATATCCTTTCCACAGCGCAGCACTGCGGCCCCACCAGTCTAGGGTTTTTGTTATATGTGTTGTAGAAATGTTTTCCTTTTCTTCATAGCCCTTACCTCAGGTTGCATACATGCAGTCACTAAGATGATTATTTTATTGTCTACTTTCTCCATTAGACCATAAACTCCATGAGAGTGAGGACCATGTCTGCTTTGGCTATCACTGTATCCCTAGCGGCCAGCACACAGGAAGTACTCAAATATTATGAAATGTTACGCAAGAAAAGGATACAGAATTAAAATGAGAAAGAAGAACATCAAACCAAGTCTCACCATGTAACTACAGACTATTTCTTTCCTCAGCCTCAATAATCTATTAAGTAAATTGCTGGTGAAAAGCCATAGTAAATCCAAAATTCTATGTTGTACCTGCTCTGTTTGCTCCATTTTAGCCATATTGGCAAAAAATATAAATTGTACTTACAAGGACAAGCCCCGTACTGGCATCTATGAAATTACATATAAAATGTATATAAATTCATAAGTGCATTTTTCTGGGAAGGTCCATAACGTTTCATCAGATTATCAAAGCAGCTGCAGAATCGCTGTCTTAAGAAATTTCAAATTATACATACATATGCAAATGTCTGTTTAGATAAAAGTTTAAAATTTCCCTCTTAAAAAGATACAAGATGGTCTCCTATGCCTCTATTTCCAATAAGCCAATCACTGGAATATAAATTAATGCTGATCTCTGTAATCTCCAATAAATACCAATGCATAATTTTCCTTTACTGGTATGCTTTAAAAAAAGAAACCTAGTCAGTAGCATATTTTCTGCAGGTATTTACTAACTGGTGGTAAATAACTAAGATCCTGATATGAACGGTGTAAACTTCTCGCACATTTTGTATTTACTCACATACGGTCTCTTGGCTGTACTTTTAGGCTCTCAATAGAGAAAGTCAACAGGCAGCATGGATACAATTTAGGATATTCTAAAGAGGTTGTTATCCTGCTTATCTCCCTCATGGGATGGAAAAGAGCTTAAGCTGGAGCAAGAGCAATCCCAAACTAAGATTCGAGAATTCTTTAATAAAGAATTTCTTCAAGACATGGACGGTTCTGATGGAATCTTCTCTCCTAGATTTTTCTGAATGAAGGCCAACTTACTGTCTGAAACAATTACAGCACTGAGTTGTTGGAGGCATGAGGGGCACATTAGTAAACACCCTGAAATTACTCTCTGCCCTATGATTTCAAAAGTGCCAAAAAGGACCAGGACTCTTGGAAAGGTTACTGGAAAATAAATTCAGATAACCCATAAAATGCAAAGCAGTATGAAAAATAAGAGAGAAAGAGAGAGAGAGAGAGAAAATAGATCTGCTACGGATGAATGCCTAAGTGATCTAATTACATTCAAGGTCTTCCATCACCTGATTTTAGCCTACCCTGTTTCTTCGACTGTAAAACAAGAGGATTAGAAACCCCACCATTAATTCCTTCTAATACTGATTCTTATACTGATATAAGGTTAAAGGTATTATTTTACAGTTATTTCACATTGCTCTCCTTCGTGCACTGTATTTATTTCAACAAAACTGGACTCTGCTATTGCTAAAACACTAGAACATCCTGGAACTCATGTCTTTACTCATGGAATCCCACTAACCCATTCACAATCCCACTTTTCCTATTCACAGAAATGCTAATTGTTTCCCAAATCCCAGTCAAAAACCCCTTCTTCCTTGAAGCTCTGATATCCTCGTCCTCACAAAAATGGAATTACTCTTTCTTCTCCCTAGACTTTTACAACATGCTATTTGTTCCTCTTAAGGCACAGACTCTACAGTTCCTCATATACTTCAGAATTTCTCCACCACTAAGGTAGTCTTACTTATTTTGTACTTTTTCCCAACGTCAGGCACATTTTGCAAATAGTGTGCACACACATGCTTAGAACGATGCAAAGGATCTTCCGTTGGAGCATAAAACTGGGTAAATAATCCTCTGTCCTTTGTGTCCCATTCCCTTGCTGCTTGGAATCCTTTTCTTTCTCTTTCTCTTATGTCCCAAACACTAACCTCCTCATCCATTCTAAATGAAAAATAACAACACTAACCAAATTAAATGTGCTGGGCACAATATTCTGTGCTGGGCACTTTACTTTTTAGGGGCTATTTGTCAAACTGTATCAATAGCCTTAGAATACTTTGATCTAGTGATTCTTCTGATGAATTTTTATCCTGAATAGTTAGAGAGATTAAGAACAACTTCTAGTAACTATGTCAAATAGTAGAAGATTGGTTAAATAAATTACGGTATGGCCACTTGACTGAATACAATGCACTTATTAAATAATGATGTTATTATAATACAATGATGTTATTAAACATCATGACATATTGAAGGGTTTCCCAACCAACAATACTGACATTTTGGGCCAGATAATTCTTTATTGTGGGAGGCTGTCCCGTGCATTACAGGATGTTGAGCAGCATCCCTGGCCTTGACTAATCACCCCCCAGCCCCCCCCAGTTAAATCAAAAACATCTCCAGGCATGAATTTCTCCTGGACAGTGGGGTTGCTCCAGGTCAAGAACCACCAGTTGAAAATATTCTATATACAGAATACACACAATATATTAAATTGAAAATGCAGTTATAAAAAGTAGTCAGTATGACTGCATTATTTTAAAAATCAAAACAAAACAAAAAAGTGGGTGTGTCTGTGTGTATATGAATGGAAAGATACAGACTATAATGTTAATAATTATTCTTTGGGTAATAAGATTATGGGTGATTTTCTTCCTTATGCTTTTTCTATAATTTTCTTTATAAGTATGTATTACTTTTATGAACAGAAGGTAAAATCATCAAATGCTGTCTCTAAATAGAATGTACTATCAGCTCTACTGAAACAAGGTTATTATTACCTCCAAAAATGACTGCTTTGAAATAAAAGGAAAATACTTGTTATATTTACATATTACAACTTGTCTAGAAGTCAACCTAATTGTCAAACTCTTCCACCCCTCAAAACTAGCTCTGCAAAAGCAGAGAACTCCCAGAGCCAGTGCATTCTGATGGGAGGGTGTAAGCCAATGTGTAAGACTGAGTCAACTGAGCCTTTTTAACACTGCTCATGTTTGAGAGGAAAATAAGTGAAATTTAATCTGGACTTCAATTTTACATAATAATTAGCTAGATCCAATATTACACATACGAGGGTACTTCCAAAGTTCATGGAAAGATTCATATTATCTTTTAATTCTATTTTTCCACGAACTTTTTAAAGTACCCTCATATTAGATCATATGCCAGCCTCAGTATCCATCCTTCCCAGGCCTCCTTGTTCCACAAGGATTGAGTGGAAAGCTGAGACCTAATTCTACAGAGTTGGGTATTTCACTTGTTTTAACTACAAAATATCAGAGAATTTTTTTTAATATTCACAATTCAATAATAATTTAACCAAGTAAGCATGTTCAGTTAACATTTTATCTTCATAAACTTTATTACTAAAACTAGAAGTGACATAGGGGAGTCAAGATGTGGAAGAAGGTGATTTAGTATATTAAAAATTTAATAACTTTAAATGCTAACTAAAATATAGATGTGACTAATTAAAATTACCTTATATTAAATCTGACTTTTGCTTTCTTTTTATGTATGGGACACACAATCATGTTTCAACTAAACAGTGCTACCAAAACCCATCAGTAAGCTTTTAAGTCTAGGATTCTCCTATTTCCACATCAATACTCAGAATATGGTAAAATTCCTGATAAATATTTCAAGGCCATCTACACAAGGATGGTCTTTTTCTTTTTCAGTGAGGGCCCGGCCAGACCTTACTCATAAAAGGCCATGAGTCTATGGGGATCACAAATCACATAATACTAGAAGTCAGTGCCAGGAGAGTGCCTGAAGCAAGGAGAACAGTCTCCAGAAAGAGGAAGGAGAAAGTAAGGTAAGAGAGGAGAAGATTAGGGAAGAGAGCACATATGAATGAGCAAGGGAGAGCAGGAAGAGAGAGAAGGAGCAGGAGAGGGAGGATAAAGGCAGGCCAGAAATCGGAACACTATCACTTCTCTCAGCAAGCTGGAGAGGATCACTCACCTGGTGAGTGCTGTTAGAGCCAGGCATCCAGAAGTGAAAAAAAAGGGGCCTTTCCTCATCCTCAATACTCCAGCCTATGCAATTCCACCAACCCAAATTAGGTAGACCAAAACAAAACAAAAAACACAGTTGACTTTGTTAAAAGACACTTTATGTTCAGAGGCTGTCAACACATTCCTTTTCACTGATTAATTTGTAAATCAAGTTTAACTCCTATCAATAAGACCAAAAGTACAGTGTCTACTCATTAAAATAATGGTAAGTTTCTTTTTAAAAATTTATATAATTTCTCTCATAAGGGAACTATCTTAAAGAACACCTTTGTCAAAAAACCATCAGAAATTTCTTGCTAAAAACCCCTAGCTAAAAAAGCCTACCTATGTCTGTTTAAATTTTTAAAAATTTTTGTTTAGGGAAACAGGAGCTCTAACAGTTAAGACAGAACCCAAACACATGTATATAGTGGTTATCTATAACCACGTTCAAATATCTGAGGGAGGGAGAGTCACAGTTTCCAAAGCATTTATATTATCTTCTCCTAACCTCATAAGAGTTTTATAAAGTAAGTAGGAAAGATATCATTATTTTATGTTGAAGAGAAAGACAGGCCCATAAAGCTAATTAGTTTTTTAATGAAGTTTCAAGCTAGTGAGAAGTGAAATGGGAACTAGAATTTAGGTCTTTAGGCTTCTTGATAAATGCTTCTGATTTTCCACTTTGAAATTTAGTGTAAAAGATACTTGAAAACCTAAAAATTCATATTTCTTTAAGTCATTCTCTAAATTGCCAAACAACTGCCTAAATATAGTAAATATTGTTAGGTTTATGTTTTAAGTATGTAAAGAATAGTAAATACTTCAAGGATAAATATACTCAGGTCATCCTTAATTTGTAAAAGTCATTTATAAAAGAGAAATGGGAGGATTATGGGAGACAACAGGGAGAAGAGATCACTGCATTACCTTATTACGGATATTCAGAAAATATTCAGAAGAACCTAGATCCCCCAGGACAGCTAACTGAGTTTCTAAGGCTTTAACTCCAACTTTCAAAAGGTCTAGAATTGTTTTGTGGGGTTTTTTTGGTAGGCCTAAGGCTGAGTTTTTAAAATCTTTTAAAAAAATTTTAATTGACACATTGTAATTGTACATGCTCATGGGGTACAATATGAGGCTTTGATACATATATGTTGCATAATGATCACGACAGGGTAGTTAGTGCATCCATCACCTCATGCATTTATCATATCTTTGTGGCAAAAATATTCAAAAGCCTCTCTTCTAGCTCTTATGTAATATACAAAACTTAACTGTTAACCACAGTCACTATACTGTGCAATAGAACACAAAAGGTCTAGAATTTTACTTATACCATACTATCAAAAACATAAATACTTACTTTAGGTATTTTGTGCAACTTAGGAAGTCCTGAAATTCTTAGAAATAGCTATTAATGATTACAAAAATGTTTTAGAGAGTATGACAGCTTGTCCAATTTGCTCTTCCTGTAAAAAATTTGTTCTGAACTTCCAACTGTTTCAAATCTTTTTAGGACAGATAGAGTATATGCTCATTTAAATTATCTTATTTCAGTTGACTGTGCTGGGCTCTTTTTTCAATGAAATAAAAATTTTCACTTTGCTATTCTTTCTGCCTCATTCTATCACTGAGTTCACCTTAACCAAAACTTTTTTCTATTGCCTCTACTAGCATTTCCCAAAGTGTGCTATAAGGACCACTAGTGATAAGACTATTAATAAGCATTAATGCAAACAAAGAAAAACGAAGAGAATCTTGTTGAACAATGTACAAGAAATCCCCCTCTTGGAAAGTCACAATGGATATTAGCATATTAATGGCTCTAAGAAATCCTGTAACACGTTCAATTTTGCTTAACGCATCCTCATCAAATTTATTTTAACTGCCCCATTATAACAAAAAAAACCTGTGAATTACCAAACTGGCTACACTGGAACATTTTCAAAGAAACTCAACTCAGTATAAATTACATAACATGATCATAAAGCCCAATGTACATTTTAATGACACATAAATGAGGTTACTTAGATCTTACCAGACAGTATTTCAGTATTTCTTGGGGGGAGGGATGGGGTGCAGGGCGGGCATCAACATTATTTACATTTAGAGAATTATCAATTAGTTTATGTTTTCCTTTGAAGGAGCTTCCTGGTCAATTCAAAGCTCCAACCAAAAGAGATGGGCCTAGATTTACTACATAGGTTTGAATATTTAAATGCAGAGCTAATACCAGTTCAATACCTTTTATCTTTAAATGCTAATTTCTCCAATTGGCTTCTCCAAATTATATCATCCTCTGTTTTATTGAAGAACATCAGCTTCACTTTCCTTAAAAGAAAAAAAACCTCAGAAAGTACTAATTAATTACATTTAAAATACACACAAATAAAAAGTCTAAAGTGAACTAGGGTGAATGCTTTTTAGTGTCAATTAGGTAACCAAAAGTATCAAAAACTGAAAGGAGATAAAAGAAACAAATTAGTAAAATATCTAGGACCAGAGGAGGCAGAGTAAGAAATGATGAATGAGGGAACAAGAACATGTCTATTAAGGTCCAGTGAGTAATCAATTTAGAATACCTTATACTAATGCAACAGCCTCTTGAAGGATAGTAATTAGAGATAAAATTACATACCTGAGATGGGGTATATTAGTCAAAGCATAATTCAGTATTTTAACCATTGGTGTGAAGCCTGTTCCAGCTGCCAACAAAAAGAGATCTTCTAATTCTTGGAACTTGGACATTTTTAAATTGCCCTCAGGATTGCTTACAGAAACAAAATCCCCTAAACAATAAAATATAAACTAAATCAGAAAAACAAAACAAAGCAAAACAAAAAACAAACCAAAAAACCCAGCAGGGAAACCAAGAAGGCTAAAAGTACCTTAACTTAGAGCACTGATGAGTAACCAGATAAAAACCTGCAGACTACATATGAGTCTTTAAGATATGTAAGGAGTTTTACGTTAGGCCCTCAAGTATGTCTGGATTATATCATTATAATCAAATTAATAATGAGGCTTCATTACGTCATTTCCCAACATTATTTCCCCAAGCCACCTGAAGTGTGAAATTTATAAACTGCTGCAAAGTACTTATCCACAAATTATCAATAAAGGATTGATTGCTAAACTTAATTATAAGTTCCTCAAAAGCATAATCCACATATACCTGTTCAGCATGGAACAGGGTAGAGAATAGATATTCCTTATTTACATTTTGATTATTAACCACAGTAATAGAATTAGTAGGAGGGAAAACTGAAATAAAAATGTATTCTAAAATCTTATGTTAGTAAATGTGCTAACCTCTCTTCCATTAAATTTTTGAAAAGACTTCTTGTTTTAATCAGTAAGAGCTTTTCTGAGATTAATTCCTATAAAAACAAAGCAAAATCAGAAAAGCAGTCAGCAGTTCTTGGAGCATGCTATGTCCCAATCTAGAATCAACACAGTTGAGAAATCGGTGCCCATTTTCTATAGTGCAGCTGAAATAACCACCACATACCACTCATATAAGAAAACTGCCTTTAGGACTAGATTCGGAAATTTTCAACATCATTTTAGAAATAAAAAATAAAGCTGTCTATAATTTTAAAATAATTTCAAATACTCTAGTTTATTTTAAAATGCTTGGATACTCACAATTTCCTTTGTTATTCATCGTAGGATAGTAAGAATCTTGCAGTAATTGATGAATTAAGTATTTGAAAGTAATAAAAACACCTTATTATAGTATGAAGGAACCATAAGATCAGAATGTCCTTAAGGAAAAGCCAGATACTGTTTACTAAAGAAGACTCAGAGGATGACATTAACTTGGTAACTTTTATCCATAGTCCAGTCCTTCCAATGCCACAAAATTGATTAGACTCGGGCAGGGTAACTGATGTAAATCAAATCACAAGAGATTGAAGTACAAAAGCCAGAACGGCAAATGATTTTCAGTCAGTGCTATATGTATCTAGTGACCTGAACATTACACATCCCACCCAGGGTTTCTCATTTCCAGGATCAGAACACTTAAAAGGCCAAAGTAATTACATAAAAGTTGCTTGGTGAACATGGGATTGAAGCAAAGAGGTGGATAACTTTATGGGAGCATTCATTTAGGCCATGATGAGGCTTCGTGAGTTATCACCACTCTGCAAGTGTACACAAATATTTGTGTCATGTCTAGCTTTCCTGGATGAAGATGAAGTAATACTTCATCTTTTTCTTTGGGCTTTCCTTTTCCATGCTCTATGCTAATTCTCCACCCTGCTTGTTCGCAAAATTTCTATAAATAGGTTATAATACCATTGGTTAAGTTTCCACTTACTATCTTACAATCATGTGTCAGTCCTTCCTTCACAAGGTGATATTTACCTTCACGACATTTGCAGGTATTCCAAAATACCTCAAGTTCACATTCATATTGTGCTTTACATAAGCAAGGATAACTAATCACATCCACTATGTGTATATTTCTAAGCTTAACTTTCAGAAAGTAACATAATTTTCTTTATTTCCAAATCTTAGTAATCCACTTCACTGTTACCCCCATGTACTACTAATGCTGCCTTAGAAAGAAGAACAGAGGATAGAAAAAGGAGTAGAAGCAAGAAGACAGGTCTCTAAATCTTAATAGGTCTCATTACAGTTCTTTTATTATTTTCTCAAGGTACATTTACTGACAGCCTACTATGTGCCAACTGCCATGCTACATGCTGGAAATACAAAGGTAAGTAAGACAATTTCTGTCCTTCAACTCAAAGTCCTATAAAGAAGGAATATATTTATTCTTACGATAGATCTATGAATAGAATGTTAGTTACTGGAGGGTTCACAGGAAGAGGGAGACTTCATAAAGGAAGTGATATTTTGTTTGCGTCTTTACAAGAAAAGCACTTGGCAGGCAGAGAAAGGGTTGAGGGGCATCCTAGGTGTGGCAACTGCATGTAACTATGAATGGGGATGACAAACTTGTGGAACTGCGAATAGCACCAGTATTTTCGTACAGCAAGAGATGAAGCTGGAGAGGTTGTCAGAGTCTTTGTAGGCCATGCAGAAAACTTAATCAGTAGAGGAAATGGGGACTCATCAGAGATTTCAGAGTTACAGAGCAACATGATTAAATCTATTTTCAGGGCACTTTGGAGAAAAAAATGGAAAATGCAGACAAACAGAAAGAGAAAGACACCAGTTAGAGTCCATTGTGAGACCAGTGAGAGGCCAAGAGAGAAATAACAAAGATTTGGTATAAGAGGATAGCAGAAGAGGTAGGAAGGAAAGATTAAAAAGTCACTGGGAGGTAGAATCAATAGAACTTAATGGCTGACTGGAGAGAGAAGGTGGGAAGAGTCAAGGATGACTGAAGTCTCCAGATTGGGTCAATGATGAACAGTGATGCTGCCAATAATAAAGACAGGAAATATGGAGTATGGATAGGTAGGATGGGACAAAAAGAAGATGACACTGGTTGTAGAGATATTGAGTTTAATATGTTTGATAGACTTCTACATAGAGAAAGCTAGAGGGCAGTTTGATCCAATCTAGAGCACAAATGTGCTAGAAAAAAAAGCAAAAATACTAACCAATCTGAAGATGATCAAGCTCTGGTGTGAAGAGTCCAGCAGAATAGATTTTGATCAAAAAGTAGATGTATTTATTGTTGGGAAGAACTTGTTCCTTGAACTCTGAGAGTAAGGAATCAGATACAGGTGTATATGGCTTTACTAGTTCTGTACCTAGAAAAAAATCACACCAAAGAAATTAAATTCTAAAAATCTAAAAAGCTCTTAATGAAGATAAAACACATAAATTTTATGATGTAATCAGTACATATTTAAAACTATACACCTAATGAATATATAATTGGAACTATGAGTTCTACATGTATATAGTATATATATGTGTATGTACACCCAAAGCCTATATGTGCTGAAATAATTTTAACAAATCAATACTTTACCCATAATATAAACAACCTGTTTTTATTAAGTGTGGCCTAAATTAATAGGAATATATGTTAATAAATTTAGGCAACCATCTATTCCATTAGCACATAAGCTTTGTAATAAGCCACACCAAAAATGGCATCAAAAGTTTACCATGGAGATGTAAGAAGGTATTTACATAATAATTTTAATTATACACCAAAATTTTAACAATGGTTACTGATGGCCAATGAGATCATTTGGAAGAGAGGAATTTCACTTTTTACTTTACATATTTTGAATTATTTTAATGTTTTAATATACTACATATTACTTTGGTAACTGAGTGAAAAGAATGTCAATCCAACCACTTCTAAGAATATATTATTTTTAAAAGGGGTAAAATAAATTAAAATTCATGTTATATGTTGAAGCTAGCCAAATTCCAAAGGGAAAAATCACCACACATTTGAAAGACCAAAACTTAATACATGGCTCCTTGACATGTACAAAATTAATCCATATGTATATTAAAATATATTGGCAATAATGCTTTAGGGAAGAAATCAGCTACTGAATGGTAACCTGGCATTAGTGATGATGAATAGAAAAATTAAATAGTGCCATTATAATATACCATATCTACCAAAGCCTAGCTGGCAGTATGTTAGACTGGTTGCTAGAAACACTATGACCAACACGAGAATTTTACCTTTTGCAGCTTCAAAAGGCCAAGAAAATGTTGGACATCAATAAGAAAGGTATTTAAAACAAGTAAGTGAAGTAATTTTAGGAAGAAAATGAGGTAAAAAGAATTTACAGAGTAAGGAATACACTTTAAGAGTTCCTTATACTGGTAGCAAACATAAGGAAATCATGTATAATCACCCACTCATTTTGAATTCTATAAATTCAACTTCATAAATGACACAGCCATTAGTGGCTACTAAGAAATGCTAGTATGAATTTCTAGTAGTTGTCTTGACCATTTATGTAATCCCTTACCTCTTTCCTTTTGGGTTTGTTAGCAATAAATTACAATGCTGGTGAAACCATCTCTCCAATTGGTAGTAATTTCTTTGTTCCGTATGATAATGCGGCACGGCTATAGTTCCAACATACAGAAAACACTGCATCCACAAACCTAGATTTTGGCTATCACTGAATCTAGCTGCCCAAAAAATTTATCAATAACTTAAATGGTTGCTTCCTAAAGAGATTAGTACTGATTCGGAATTGCTAATAAAAGAAAAAAAATGTTTCCCCAAAGCCTCTACTGACCTTACCTGTAATAGTTAGCTTGAAGTAAACATGTCGCCCAATTGGCACCTGAAGATGAGTGCTTGGTGGCAGCATCAAACAAAAAAGCTTCGTATCATGAGTAACATCTTCCTTGGAAATTAACTGGCACTTTCTGTAGTACAAACCTAGAAAGTGAGTCATTTTCTCTTACTGATACATACATTAATAGGTAATAATAGACCATTAAGAGAAAGCACATGCTCAGATTCTGCTCTCTAGAAAGCTTCAATTTCACTAAAATGCCCACACATTTAAAAAATTCCTCATATTATAAGGTTAATTTTTTTCATTTTATTTCCCGAGATATCTATTTTCTAAAACCTGTAAATTACAAAATGAGTGTTATTTCCTCATGTCTGTTATTACAGCATGTTAAAACCATTATGTTCTAAGAAATCAAAACCCAATTAGATCTTCTTAAATTCACTTTTTAAATAATTCCATCTTTTATGCTTTATATATACAGTTATTGTAGGAATAGCCCTTCAAGAAAGGCAAGAAAAATATACATTCTTATGTCTCTATGTTTGTGTATACGTATTATATATATGAATTATACAACTTTTTAACCGTCAAAAGATGATTAAAACAAAAAATAAACTTTTATGCTTAAGGATATAAGTTTTGGTAGTTGGAAAATTAATTTAAATGAAAAATTGAACATGCTAGGTTTGTGGTACTAATACACAAATAAAAGGAATCAAGTATTTCTATAAATACTGGAAATATTTGAAATTAATATCTCAAGTGCAGAAAATATTGTTTGCATACAGAGAAAAATAATACCATCTATTATAAAAGTTCTGAAAGGATTAATATTTTCATTTGTAAATTCTGTTTTGAACATAAACAGCATACCACCGTAGACTGATGATACTGGTTTGTTTCATTATTTCCTCTCTCATAAAACACTATTTACAGAGATGTAAAGAAATCAACCCTGACAATGCATTTCTTATCCTAATTATTCTCTTTTTTTAAGCCTAAAAATAAAGTAGGTGCAGAAAGATTAACTCCAGATTTTAGAGAGTGAAGGCCCAACAGCTAATAATAAATGATTAATGGAAAAAACTAAAATTTACATATAATCCTAAGAAATCATCTTGGCCATTCAAGAGAAGCTAAACCCAACTTCTCTTCTGCCTTTTGCCCCCCAAAGCTCCCAGTCACTCAATCTTTCCACCTACTACAATGGTAGTTCAGTAAGTACATAAGTTTAGAGTGCATCGCTGCACACAAAAATCTGAGGGCCTCTCTTCAGGTCACCTCACTTTAGTGCCAGACCGTAGGCTTGGACTAGATTATGCAAAAGAGCACCACTCTAGAGTCATCCTGGAAGGCCTAACCAGTACTGGACTAACCAAAGGTCAAAGGACATCCCACCCACAAGGAGAAATGAAGGTTCAAATAAATGATCTTCTTATCTCTTCCTTTAGCCATTTTCTGGGACCTAAGGTGAGAATACAACCAGAGCCCCACATACTATATGTATAAATATTTAAAAGTTACAAATCAGACAAATAACTGTCAAATAAAATATGTCCGGGCCGAGCCCGTGGCGCACTCGGGAGAGTGCAGCACTGGGAACGCAGTGTCGCTCCCGCCGTGGGTTCGGATCCTATATAGGAATGGCCGGTGCACTCACTGGCTGAGCACCTGTCATGAAAAAGACAAAAAAAAAAAAAAAAAAAGTCCTATGCTGTATCTTGAAATATATACCTTTATAATGTCCTAGAAGGCTAGATCCAAACTCAGGATTCTTAAACCCTTCATACTATCACACAGTGAGATGGCAGAGGGATGAGATCTGCATGCCCACTGCCTGCCCCTCTTCTGTTGGCACTGTCTGACACTCAGTGTAGACACATTAGTCCATTTGTTCATGCTCATCCCCTAGCTCTCCCCATAAACAGCCCTGGCCACTCCTTGGGTAGAAGTGGAGCCAATTGGGCAGGGAATTGTAGGGCTCCAGACACCTGTAGTGTGGTGTTGAAGGAAAGAGGGTGAACTCCAGATGAACACTTCTTGCCCTTGCACACTCTTCACCCTGTGGGAGGGGTGTGGCTGGAGGACAGCCACGTGGGGCTCTCCAAGTGTGGAATCCAGGGAAGGTGCCCCTCTTGCCCAGGTTGAGTGCTTTCTTCTAATCAAATTTAGTGCATGTCTTCCTGATAACTTTATTGCCAGATGAATACATTCATCTTCTGACTCGATAACTTCTATTCTAGCATTTGCCAGAAAAGATCTGCTACAGTAAATATGCATCTCATCAACTATACTTAAAACACAAGGGAATCCTGGGTTATAGTGATTTACTGACTTTCCTTGTGAGAGCGCTGACATAGCATTCTTGCTATTTAACACTGCTGAGAGACTTTCAAAATTTTTCCTCTAAAAAACTGACAATTTCAAAGGAACATCCTAACTATACGCTCTAAAAGTTTTAAGAAAAATTTAAGAAAGTTTTCATCTTTCGATTGCACTGAAGAAAAAGACAGCACAGATGGATGGGAACTGCAGCATATGAAGAAAAAAAGTACACAGCAGATAGATGGTGCTGACTACTTCAAGTCTGGAAAATGCCATTATTTAAGTGTCAGGGTTTTGGCTTCATAAACACATATAATTATACAAGAAAATGAGAAATTGAAAATAAATGTAAGATGGTCAAACAAAAACATAAGACAAAAATTTCTACCCCAAATAGCTACCTTCTTTTAATAATATACATATAATATCAAGATATTCAGGGTAACACAGAAATACTGAGGATAATATGATAATTTGGGCAAACTTTTTTCTTAATGTTGAAAAGAAACTATATTTTCCCTTCTAAAAGACAGAATTTCACAAGGCTAAAACAGAAAACACAGGCAACGTCTTCAATGGGAGATGGAACAGAAAGAGAACACTGGACTAAAAGTCCCCATTGCCTTCAGTTGGGGACTCTTTGCACCTAGTACATTTTCAAAGCACTTGGTCACTCTTATTTTCCCTGCTGGAAACAGAGGCTTCCAGAAGCTAAAAAGCTTGCCCAAGGTCACAGAGCAGCTGGAGAAGATGTGGGATGGAGCAACATGTTACTAGCATTTCTTGCCCCAACTCAGTAGACTTTAAGAAGTTTGAGAACCATGCTCTAGACTAGAATATTGTTCTGTAGAGTCTTCCTGATTATTTTAACCATGTCAGTCGAAGCACAAACACTTACAAATTTTCCCTTCCACTCTTTACAACTCCCTATTAACTATTTAATATCCAAATTAAGGAACCAGTTCAGCAAGTCAAGATTCTTCCCAGGTACATCTCTTCTTCAATAATCCCATTCTCTACTGTTCTGATCAACCAGACTTTTTCTTAGCATTCTTTACTACTTTCAATTACCTAAATGTTATTTACTTATCTCCTAAATTACAATCTACTTTTTCTCATTTATTCCTGCAAGAACTTCCTGAACCACAGTAGGGCAACCAATTAGTGGGACTACACACATACACACAAAAAGCAATCTATGGAAAGGAAAAAACCCCAAATATGCTAACATCTACAATATTTAAATATATATAGACATAAATACCTAAAAATGACCACACAGAAAAAACTATAACCTACAGCCATTCAATTCAATAGACATTCCATTTAGAATTTTTCACAGTTCACACAGCAGGGGCCAGGCTGATTTAACCTTGCTAGCTGTCCTTCCACGACAGTGACCCTGATGAGCAGTGAACTTGACTGCAGGGATAATGTTCAGAACACTTGAGAACAAACTATTTTCAAGCACTTTACCAATGTTTATTAACATTATGTCTACTGATAAAATAATTCGAACTCATGAAGTCATTAGAATAGCCTCCTATATTGAAGAAACAAACTTCAAGTTAGTACATACTTTTAAAAATACTATATAACAGCATGTATTTTGTTGTTTTTAAAATTATTCAGCCTTTTCACTAATTTTGATAAGGCTTCCACTTAATTTTTAGTAGTATACTTTTATTATCCTCACCCAAACCACTCTTGTATATATGAGTAAGAATATATTCACAACATATCTTCAAACACAAGAGATGATAAATATGAGGGTACTTCAAAAAGTATGCAGAAAAAAAAGTAATTAAAAGATAATATGAATCTTTCCATGAACTTTTTGAAGACCCTTTGTATCTATGGACACATATCTATTTATATATTGGGATAAAACATGATGAAGCAGAATGCTCAAGGACTGAGAATTTCCATATATGATTTTTATATTAGTATTATTAAATTGACAATTCCTTGTTTTAATTATTATTGTTAAAAAATATTCCTAAAGTGTATTAAGATGTTTTACTACCTCAAGGAGACTGATGTAAACTGAATCTCTTTCAAAGCAAAGATTTTGCAGAGTTAAACATTAGCCTTAAGCTAGGAGAAAGACAGATCTTTCTCCAAGAGTAGATTCAATGGGGCCCTCAGACAACAAGATCATATGGCAAGAATGTCATTAAATTTAAACATTTCTATGCCTATCACCTTTCCACTCATTTTCCTAATAATTAAACCAATATTGTATACTGAAGTGCTCAAATCACTTGAATTCTAAGTTGTTAAACTTCTATTTTAGTATAGTAAATAATTTTTTACTCAATTACAAACTGCCTCATATATTTCACACTTCTTCAGATTTCATATACAGGCCATTCTGACAGAAAAGAAAATAAGATAACAAGATGCCAAAGCATCTTACAGTTATTGTGTAAGCAACGACTTTATGCCTGCAGGGCAGAAGAGGCAGTTTAAGAAGAGAGCAAAGCACAGTGAAGATTTTATTTGCTATCCACAATATTTCTTCATTTCTAGTAATTCTGATTGCTTATTTATAGCAGCAAAGGAACATGGATATACAGGGAAATGTTGGTGAGAGGTGAGGATGGTTCTTTCCACCCCTGCAAGAAGATCTGTTCATTGTGAGGACAAGCAGATTACCAGGAGAATTACATGCCCTACAGAAAGTATGAATTAAACGACTACTTCCAGTGGGTCGATAGCACATTTACAAGTACACACGGTGTGCGCACAAGTGTGTGTGTGTGTGTGTGTAGTATCGGTAGCTAAAGAGCCCTGATAAAAATATTGGTGAGACTATGTGAAACTACCATGTTTTTATGTTAAAAAAAACTGTTAAATATCAGCTATTTCATACAGTTCAATTTGAATTTAAAAGACGGCACAGAGTGTGTGTGTGCATGCACGTGTGTGCGTGTGTGTGCATAAGCCTAAATGCTTATATATGGCTGTTGACATATCAAAATTCTGACACAATTTAAAAAAAAACAAAACCTCTCTTAAGGCTAATTTACTAGATTGTTTGGTGGAAAATCTTTAAAGCTGCTTTTACCTAGTGGTCAAAGTATTCATACTAAAGGCAATAGCAATTAAAATAAAATGTTAAGTTGGGTATAGAAATAGTAATCCAATTTCCTACTGGTTTCTGACCATTAATAGACAAGTTCCTCAACCCTCTCTCTCGCTCTCTCTCTCTCTCTCTCACACACACACACACACACACACACACACACACACACACTTCTATTCACTCATAATCTTCACCTCTGGGGAGAAATAAATTAATTGGGGGCATCACACTTATAAGTAGAAGTCTGGTTCCATTCACACAGTTTAAAATATTACCTACTACATTTGGATTAAAGTAAAAATGAAGTAGGAGTTTCTTTTCTCTGGTTGATGTTCTTTATTATATTTGAATCTCTCATGTAAGTAAATTCTAGATTTGACATGAGAAGACACTGTATTAAAAGTTTTTAACATATATGCTTATTTTCAAACTAAAATTCTTTTAGCCAAGAAACTTTAGTAAGATGAAGCCAGCATGGTAATATCATAAAGGTCAATAATTTTAGTAATACATGTTGAAAGTCTAGGAACCACATGATGGGCTAGCTAACAATGTCTGAGGCTACCAATATAGCAAGTTGATTATACTTGGGTGATGTAAGCATTCAGCTTTGCTAGCGAATAAAATAACCTATAGTTTTTGTCGTGATTTAAAGAAGGGAAAGGAGAAAGAAGAAATTATCTTTGGTAATTCAGTCAAATAAACAAAAATACCACCCAAACTCTGAGTCATTTTCCACAGCAGAAAATCTACTGTACTGAAAAATACGAGGATACTTCAAAAATTTGGGGAAAAATGTGATTAAAAAATAAGACGAATCTCTCCATGAAGTTTCTGAAGTACCCTTGTACATCTATGGTTCAATATCACATAAGAAAACTAAAGCTTTCTTTTTTTTTATGGTGGTTCAAGACCCGAGGAGAAATTTACAGTAGGGATAAAAGAGTTCATGGAAAGCCTCAGGAAATTACAGAGAAAAATACTTGAGTGATGGTCATTCTAACTATTTCTAAATGGAGATCAGCTTTGGTTCTCAGTATCATTTATTTCTTGGACTTGGTTTTTATCTGATTTGCTATGATTTTTCAGTCAGTAGATAAGTCAGATAATTTCTGGGCAAGAGATTGCACTCTAATGATATCTCTTTTCATTTTATGGACACTTTCCTATTCTTTTCTGATTGCTAGACCATGCTATTATTCCTCTATATCCTCTTTCCCTACCTAATATCATAAATCTATCATAATCTATTTGAACTTTCTTGTATACTGCTTACATTTTTCTTTCTCTACAAACTGCAAAATGCCTGACACAATATGTATCTAGTAACGATATGTAACTATACCTGGCAAGTCCCTCACAGGGTTTTTTTGCTTTGTTTTTCTAAATGCCATGGATCTCACTTGTAAAACGCTGCTTAAAATTCACCTCTTTCAGGCAGTCATTCAAGATAACATTCATCTATGTTGGTTCACTTTGGGCTACCTCAAAAATATGCTCAGTTTGTACTATATAACTTGTCCTGTTGGCCTGTTTCTTTATAAAAGTATTCCTCAATCTCATGCTTGTCTATGTTCTCTCTTCTGTATGGAAAAATAATTTCTCATGCCTTTGTTTCATACCACAGTGTCTAAAATAGCCTTCTATATACAATGTGTACTCAAAATAAGGCTGCCTCATACTTTTCTGAAAATTAATTATTTACAAAAATATTTTTATAATTTTGGAATAATACAAAATATATATTGGTCTCTGTCCCTGGTTCTTGACATAGAGCTCCTAAGACCTTTAGAATTTCTTGAGTAATAGGAGTGTCTGACACAGAACTACTAAATCCCTTAGAATTTCCTGGGTGACAGAAAACATCTTTTGTTCTAATAAGGCAAGTCTTGGTTGGCTCCTGGATAGCCTCAAGATGAAGGGTTGATTGCCAGAGGAACCAACCATGTCATGAGAGGACTGAAACTTTCAGCGGCATCCCCAGAGCTCCAGGGAGAGGGAGAGTGGCTGAAGGTTGAGTTGATCGCCAATGGCCATGATGTAATCAATCATGCCTAGGTAATAAAGCCTCCATAAAAATGCAAAAGGGCTGAGTACATGGAGATGCCTGGAGGGTGGCATGTCCATAGAGGGCATGGAAGCTCTGCACCCCTTCTCATATACCTTGCACTATGCATCTCTTCCATCTGGCTATTCACCTGTATCCTCTGTAATATCCTTTATAATAAATGGGTAAATGTAAGTGTTTCCCTGAGTTCTATAAGTTATCCTACCAAATTTTCAAACTCAAGGAGAGGGTTGTGACAACCCCAACTTCTTGGCGATTGGTCAGAAGCACAGGTTACAATCTGGGACTTACAATTAGTGTCTGAGGTTGGAGGCAGTCTTCTGGGATTCAGTCCTTAAACTACGGGGTCTGCACTAACCCTGGTTAGTATCAGAATTGAATTAAATTGTAGGACACCCAGTTGGTGTTGCTACAGAACTGGCTGATGATGTGGGAGAAATATCTCACACATTTTGGTGACCAGAAGTGTTCTGAGTAGTGAGAGGTGAGAACAGGAAAAAAGTTTGGTTTTTCCTATCTCATACAATAATTTAAAATATTTATAATAATTTTAAATATTTTAAACTGAACACATGCAGTTAGTTCCTTCTGAATCCCCTAAAACAACAGCAAAGAGATTTTCTTTATGTGTTTGTGGTTGTTTTTTAAGGCATAAGCCCACAATGACAAAAAGAATAAAAATTAGAGATGAAAGCAACAAACTTTGGGAGCTGACAAGGCAAAGAGATGACTGGTAACTGATTCAGCAGACCTGAGAAAGCTGAATCCTAAGCTAGAAGTGTAGAAAGCCAAGATTCAATCCATTTACAATACAAAAATCTCTGTAAGGCTCAGGCACCGGCAGGACCAAATACCCCTGGAATCAAAATCAAGGGGGGGCTAAAAACCACTTTCTGGATGTAAGTTCATTTAAAAAGATTGGATGTCCCCACTAACCCCCTGAAGCCCTCCCCTACTTAGTGCAGCCACATGTGTGACCCTGTTCCATCCTGGCAAAATATCAGAAGTTTGCTCTCTGGAAAGTGTAAAACAAAAGTCTCTGGAAGACACAGCTGAATAAATCTCCTGAAAAGTAGAACAAAAGGATAAAATTAAAAATAAGAGAGAAAAGATAATTAGAGGACTGGTTAAGGAGGTTAAATATAGGAATACTTCTAGAAAGACAAAACAGATCATGGGAGAAAGAAAAATCAGCATCACCCAGATCTGAAGGTCATAAGTTTACAAAGGATGAACACCCAGCATGAAAGATGAAAACACATCCACACTGCAGCATATCATTGTGAAATTTCAAAACATTTGGAACAAGAAGGAAATCCTACCAATTTCTAAAAAGGAAACACAGGGTGTGTTCACTTTGTGAAATTTCATCAGGCAGAGCACTTACAATATGCACTCTTTTCTACACTCATATATATGTTAAACTTGGAGAAAAAGCTTTAAAGAAAAGGAAGGAAATAAGTGGCATCCTCCTTTAGAAGTAAACTGAGAAACAGGTTTACTGAAGCAGAAAAATATTAAACATGTCTTCCTTAACAGGAAAAAAAAAAAAAATCAGATGTGCATAGAACGCATAAACTTAAACTTGTTTTTGCATATTTTATAAAAAGGGACCTGAAGGAGTGAATGTTGGACAACAGTCTAAGCACAAGTGGGCTTATCCATTCAAAGTATCATTATGTAATGACTTTGTTATGCCTAAACATTAGATAGTACAGTCTGAAATTTAACCTCTATGGGGAAAAAAAAAAAATGGATAACATACAATGACCCTTTCACACTTCTTAGAGGGAGATTATAAAAGGATCCTTAGTTTCGTTCCACAGTAGGCTTCCAAACTCTGGTACAATTGTGTCACTAACACAATAATTTCATAGACATGAAGTTAACATAATAACAGTGCAGCATACCTGTATCTTTCTTTGGAATAAATGAATTATGATTCTCCAAGGGATGACCAAGACATTTCCAAGAGGCATTCTCTTTTTTCTTTAGGACAATCTCTATTTTTCCCATATTCTCAACAACCCTCACTGAAAAGATAAATTCCATTTGCATTCATTGGTATGAAATATAAGATTTTATTTTAAAACCAATATTTCTCTAACAGTCCAAATATCTTGATCTAATATGAATGACACTGATTATTAGTGAGATAAGAAAAAGATTTTGTTCACGTATTCATCAAAATTGTTTATGCCTTATATGATAAGTCCAGCTTAATTTATTTTTTAAAATTCATTTAATTTTTAATTTTTATTTTATCAATATACAATGTAGTTGATTTTCATGTCCCTTTACTAATTCCTCTTTCCCACTTCCCTCTCTCCCCATCCCTCATCAACATCATATCTGTTCACTTGTCTTAACAAGTTCAAGGAATTGTTGTGATCATTATTATCTTCCCCCCCTCTTTTATTTGTTTGTATATTAATTTATTTTATTTTATCTTTTAAAATTTATTAATATATATATATTTTTACATTCTAAGATGTTATGGAGCAGTTGGGGGTAGAGAAGAAAAGAGGGAGGGAAACAGGGCGGGAGGAGGAGGAAGGGCATGGTCGAGGCTCGTGGCATCCCCCTCATTCAGGCAGGGGAGACCAGGGGGCTTCCAGCCAGGTGGCTTGGTGGTTGCTGGGATGGCAGCTTAATTTATTTTAGATTCAGATTAACCTCTTTCAAACTAATTTATCAAGGGTCAAAGTAATACATATTGCTAGTTTCATACAAGTTAAAATATAGCTGTGGCAACTAATTAACACACAGCTAAAAAAAAAAAAAGTAGGGCTGAGATATACAAATTAGCCATTAAATAAACTCCTAAAAGTAAATTTAATTTACTCCCTTTTAACATTTCTTAGCTGGACTCTGAGGAGTTCTTATCAGTAAATTCAGTAGCCCAATACTGACCTAAAACACAAAAACAGCCCTAGGAGAACAAGTCCCTAGTAAATATGGAGTATATTAATACAGTACATGTGAATCTTTGATAATTAAACACCTGTTAGGTTATCTTCTTGTTTTTGAATGATTAAAACAGTTTAGAATATACAGGTATAATAATAAAATAGACTTTTACACACTGATTTAAATTTTAGGAATTGAACATGCTCTTAAATGCCTAAGCATGTTTCATTTTTCTTTAGAAATAATGTAACTACTCTCCCTCACTATAAAAACAAAACCCAGTAACAATTTAACAACTGTTTAAGATAGATTAATCAAATTAATTCAAGTCAATGAGCACTGATTTGAAGCTTAACCAAAATAAAAACATGGCCCTTGACTTTAAAGAGCTTAATTTATACAGTCTACAGAGCTTATTGTGGTATACGAAAAGGGTAGACACTGAACCAGTATATTGTACTCCAACAAGAAACCACCACTCCATGATGAGTCTTCTATTGCTAAACAGCTGTGTAAAAGCCACAGTGCACATTTATATGTAGCAATATTTACAATTTAGTGTGCTCTGTCAACATTAAACATTTAAATATACACATGTTAGAAAAATTTCTCTGGTCTAGTATATTTCCACAAGTTGCATGTCAGGAGCAGGGCAGAGATGAGGAAAGAATGGGAAATAGACAGGAATTTTTTTTTAAGGAGAGGAAAAGGAAAAGGTTAAGAGATGAAAGGAACAAGGGGGAAGAAAGAAGGGAAAAACCCAAAACCAGAGGGAGAGGTACATTAAAAAATTAATGTATTTGTTTATATAGAAAACATCATACTTTTGTTTTGCAACATGAAAATATACATATCAAAAATAAGACAAATGCTTATTTTTTTTTCTCTTTCTCCATATGTATGTGTCATATATGTATGCACATAAGTAACTTTTTGAAGGCAGCTTACCAGAAAAATCTTCCTGAACCTCATGGCTTAGCCCTGCCATAGAAAAATGTATTAAGTTAAAAATCCAACTTCAATTCATAATCCAATTTATATGAACACCATAAAAGATCATTTAAATGGTTCTTTTATGCACTATTTCAAATTCCTCAAGACAAGTAAAACATATTGAGACCAAAAGAAAATTATACTCAATCAAAATAGACATTCTAATTACTTAAATATGTATTTCTTCAATTTTTTCATTTCTTTCCCTATTAACTGAAGAGAAAATACTCAATTGCTCACAGTGGGTAACCCACACTAGTCCAAGCATGGTCTCAGACTGACTAGTCCAAGTATGGTCCCACACATGGTCCTAGAAACCAAAAAGGGAGCAGGCTAGGGAGAGAGGCAGCACCTGAAGCATGCACACCTCGATGTGAGTGCACGTGCATATGTGAACAGAGGCCAGGCCTGGGGCTAGCTTAGTTTTGCCTTCCTTATTGTTCTCTAAAACTGAATATCCATTCAATTATTGAAAAAAAATTTTATTGAGATCTGTATGTGCCAAGCACTTTCTAGGTGTTTCGGATACCACAGGTAACAGGAAATAAAAATCCCTGCCCTTATGCAACTTACATTCTAGAAGGAGATATAAGCAATGTTTTTACAAATATCTGCTCTAAATTTCACTGTTAATAACAGTTATCTGGAACTTAAAATTTTGCATTTTAATTCTCCCAATGCAATATTGGCTACCAAGAGTTTCATATTTTTGACTGCAGAATATTTGTATGTTTTTTTATATGTGTGCTAGCATAGGGTCTCCCAGTTTCCCCCACTTTTTCTATGTCCTGACAGAGAAATACAAAGTGTCTTGACCACTCTGTGACCCAGCCAGTTGCATGTTTTCCCTAGCAGGCTTGAACCCAAGCCTGAACCTTTAACATCTCAGGCACTGATAAAGGTATATAGGTTGTTGAGCAAAACAATGAAAGAAATTAGCCCTGGTCCTGAGCCAAATTCCTTAAACCCTCATATAAACTCCGTAGCCTTTCCCCCTTGTTGCAGACATACCTAAGTAGACATCCCCTGTCTCACTGTGTGTCCCAAGGATAGGCTGCAGCCCCCCTCAGTAAGTAAGTTCCCCTAATAAATGCTTTGGACCAATAACCTGGCATTTAGTGCTTCTTTCTTTGGAATCCCAACCGGACCCATCTCAATGGTTTTGTGCACTCCCTTGCGGAAACTCCTTGCCACCACTTTTGGGGCAACTCCAGCCACTGGTTCAGCTGCATGAATACTGTTAGCTGCAGTGTGAACGAAATTAGTCATAAAGTATTTGAAAAAATAATAGATGCTGGAACAGGGTTTACTTGAAGAGAAATCGTGACAGTGCTGATGGCTAATGTATACTTTTCTAGACATCAGAATGTCTGGTTAAAACTCTCCCATAAAAGGCAACTAGATCTTATACTAACAAAAAGTAACAGAAAAATAAAACATTCCATAAGGTAGGATATACTCATATTTCTGGAAGAAAGATTTGAGGTTATTTAATCTAATGAATAGGGGGAAAATAACAAACAAAAAAACCACTTATCAACTCTGACCAAATTCAGGACTAAAGGTATTTCATTAATATAGCAAAGCAGCGAGCAGAATGCTGAGTCTGCTGAGGTCTGGAGAATTTCATCCTGTTTTGCAAAAGTAACTGAAATGTTCTTTACATAAGAATAGAGACTTAAAACAATGTTACCAAGATTATTTTCTTGTTAGTATTGCTTGATTTTTTCATTTCCACCTTCTAACTAGAATATCATCAACTTCATAAAAGGAGAAAGAGTGAAATCCTAGAGTCAAGTTCATTATGGGTGAGAAGTAGATTAAGAATTTGGTGTCTTTGATTCCACATTTTAGTCCTGATTTATCTCTCAAAACTGACAGAAGTGAATTATATGGTTGGTCTTTGGCCATGAAAGCACAGGCAACTGAGGAGGGAAACAATACAAACTTGCAGCCCAGGTTGCTTTGGTGCAGCCTCTGACTCTCTGTAGCAGAGCTGGGAAGGAACGGGCCAGTGGAACGGGCCATCTAGCAAAGGATGGAGGAGAGTGTGACAGTCAGGCCTCCAGAGACTTGTTTGTAGGTGTCAAGTACAAGAAACTTGCTAAAGCTGGGCTAACAAATATTTTATATTATTATTGATCCTGACTGCATCTAATTGCTTAATCTTGGAAAGGTGAGGTCACACTGCCATTTGCTAGCATTTTTATTAGTATAAATTACAGAAAAAAATTGATCAGAAGTAACAAACCGAAATCACAACAGCATATAAAATATTATAGTTACCTAGACTGTAAACCAAGTAATTGCCATACTTACAGGAAACTGGAGCTGTTTCCATTAATAAAAATAACTCACTCACCAATATGTATAAGATATGAATAGTCCTTGATAATTGTTTCTGCTCTAAAGGAATCATCCAGATGATCAACTATGACTGAGTCTAAGTTGATATCCTTAAACAGAAAGTGAAAATACAAAGATTAAAAAGTAAAATTTTTTCCAAACTTCTACAACTATACTTTTAAGGTGATCAGTGAAAGTTCATATGGTGCTTCTTTACAGAACTCCCAAGCCAAATAAATGTTACTCCTGTTGCTTTTTTTTTTTCTCCTTTCCTACAACCCAGTTCTTCTCCTTCAAAGCACATATCACAATTTTAATTACGTATTTGTCTCTGTTAATATCTACCTTACCCACTAGTCTCTAAGCACTAAGTGTAAGGGACTATCTTCAGAATATTGCTTGGCACATAGTTAAGTGTTCAATAAATATTTGTTGAATAAGAAGTGTGGCAAAAAAAAAAAAAAAAAAAAAAATTAGAATCAGACCAGAAACCAAAATACTGTGTTTGTTTTAATCTTTCTACTATTGCGTGATGCTGGGCAAATTACATAACCTCTTGACCTTAACTTATCAAAAAATCAATGCACTAACAAATTTTTAGATGTCTCTAATTTCTACATAAACTTGCTGCAGGGCATTTTGGTACCTATCATTTATACCATACACTGAACATATTATTCCACATGGAAACCTTCCCCCTTCCCTCAGCCATCCATCCTCTGTGCCCCACTGATCTTACCAGTGGGAGTGGACCCCAACCTCCCTAGGCCCTGTCCTCTGGGTTTTGGACTGTGTGATGAAGACACAATAGTCAGAGGTAGTGGGAGGTGGGACAAGCAGTGCCTCTGGCCCTATTGGCTGTATCAGTAAGAGGCCGGTCACTCCTGCAGAACGGTCAGATTACGCTACAAGAGTCAGAGAAACCCACAGGCTCAGATGTGGTTCGGCTACTACAGAAGTAGCATGAATTGTCAAAAATTCCTAGCTGCCAGAATTTGTCTTTAAATCCACAAGGTTGCTCAAAGTGAGAAAACCTTGACAATTGCTGGAGAATGTGTTTGGAGATATTATAAATTGCTGATTTATGTGATTTCCCAGCTGGATTGTAAACCCTGTGAAATACAAGTTTCTATGTATCTGGCTCATGATTAGATAATCTAAGACAGTGCCTCACATAAAGTAGGTGTTACATAAATAGTGAATGAATTATCTCCCCAACTTTAGTTTCACAAGGGCATTTGAACACCATTAGTGGTGATTTAAACATACTAAGCTATAGCAGTACAGTCTCTCTAATCTCAATTTATACTCAGGAAATTTGTTCTTATGGTGAAGTTAACTGGGATTCACTTTTGTTATCCATGTTTTGGAAAAAAAAAAAATCACAAAAAAGCACACGAAATACTTCCTAATCTAGTCTTCTTAAGAGGCTACTGCATGGTTGTTAAGAGCATACACTCTAGCAAGAATGCTTGGAATCCAAATGCTAAATCTGCCACTTAGTGCATGACTTTAGGTAAATGACTTAATCTCTGTTTTCTTTTCTGTAAAACAGGAATAACAATAGTACCTACCTCACAGAGTTGTTGTGAAGAGTAAATAAGTTAATATAAGAAAAATGCTTAGAAAAAGACCTGACACATAACTAACATTACTATTTACATTCCCCTCCCAATTTAAAACATTTGTTTACCTTCTGTTTAGTATATATGACAACGGTGACTAAAGAGTCTGTTTGAAACCAGTCATAGCTGTAAAATATTAATAAAACAATGAATAATTAGATCAACAATCACATGCATTAACATATATTAAAGCATTAACTGTTTAAAATTTACAGTGAGAGATATATTTCTCTACGTTAAACTTTTTTCTAAATAAACAATGGTCTTACCATGTTATCTTCTTCATTATATAGCTGACAATTATTTTTAAATTAAAAATATCTATACTTCCATGTATTCCTACTTGGATAAAAACAAAATATCCTTGACAAGACAGTTTTTATAAAGGTTACACATCTCTTTACTAAAATCTTCTTTTATTAGAGTGATAACAAAGCACATGTTTTGTTAAGGAGCATGAAGAAATCTACATGCTAATTACCTTCTCTCCTCCCTTTCACAAATATATTACTACTAAAGAAACTAACTCATCAGGGTTGTTTAATGGGTCAATAGCAAACTTAAGATAAAACTAAGTCTTTTGTTTTGCTACAGCTATTGATCAAATTGATACTGTCTTTGCACTTATCGCAACACCTACATACAGGCATCCATAGGTGAATCTAGAGGAGGCGTCCCAGTCCTTTAATTTAAAATTGTATACAAAATAATTTAACAAATATAGAAAGATACTGCTGTTAGAATAATATAGACTGCCAGTGGAAAGAAGGGCATTAAAAGAAAGAACTACAGAGAACACACCTGAGGGTATAACCCAAACATTGGAAATATCATTAACAAAAATCTATGTTGCTTAATTTACTGCTACTGTTTAAGACCATTAGTGTACAACACAATTTGAAAGCTTTCCATTAAAAAAATGATTAAAAAAAAAAACTAGATGTACAAAAAATAGAACAGTTAAATAAATTATGGTATGGTCACATGATGGAATGCAAAGAAAAAATGCTTTCACAGAATATTTAATGACACAGGAAATTGCTCATAGAATATACTGCAAAACCAATATTATAAAAATAGAACAATACGAAAATAAGCATTATATAAATCAAACTGAAAGGAATAAATCAAATGTTAAGAGAATATATCTAGGGTTGGTAGGATTACAACTGATTTTATCACTTTCTTTTGTATTTCTCTCATTTTCCAAGTTTTCTACCATAGATGTACTTATTTATGTTTTTATAATCAGAAAAATATTTTAAAATAACTTTTTAAAGTGTTGGTGTTTCAAATGGATCAAACTTCAGCTATACTTAAAATTCATATTTATGGGACAGCTCATTCTTCAACAACATCTAATAAATGAGTCACTACAGTTATTGTCAAAGAAGCAAGATAAATAGTAAGCAATAAATCAAACTCAGTGCTACTTTATTTTTTTAAATGTGTGCATTTTTGTGTAGTACTGATTTAGCTTTAAAAGTCTAAAACAAGAATGCGTACCTTGGAGAACGAGGACCTTCTTTGGCAATTGTATCTGTCACTTGGCTCTTGGGAAGCATGCCTTCACAAAGAAAAATAAACAAAATAGCTACAGTTCATCTACATGGCATTTAAAAAATTGTTTTTGTTTTTTCAGTTTTTTACTGAAATATTACATATATACATAAAAGAATACAAATCATAGATGAAATACTGAGTGAAATTTTATGAAGTGAAACATACCCTGGTGACCAGCATCCTCTGTGTGCTCCCTTCCAATAACCACCCCTCCCCCAAGGATAATCACTCTTCTGACTTCCAACACCACAATTAGTTTTTGCCTGCGTTTGACCGTCCTATAAGTGGAATCACAAGATATTTTCTCTTTTGCTTGGGCTTTTGGTCCTACATTATGGATATTACAGTTCTTATGTCAAATAAGCATGATTGACAGTAAGCAATAAATCAAGCCTAGAGCTTTTGAGATTTTATCCATGTTGTTGAATGCATCAGTAGTTTGGTTCCTTTTTATTACTGAGCAGTATTACATTATATGAATAGACCACAATATTCATTCTCCTGATGATGGGCATTAGTATTGTTTCCAGTTTGGGGATATTATACACATAGCACTGTTACAAACATTCTTTTACACGCACATGTACATTCTTTAAGAATATATATTGATATTTCTGTTGGGCATACAGGATGTACACATGTTTAGCTTTAACAGATACTGCCAAACATCTTTCCAAAGTGGTTGTACCACATGGTCGTACTACTTTTTACCACAGTGTTTGAGAATTCCAGTTGCTCCACAACCTCACCAACATATGGTATTCTTTTTCCATTTTACTCATTCTTGTGAATATGCGTCAACATAGCATTTAAAAGCCCACTAAAGCAGTGGGTTTAAAATCATTGCAGAAAACTCTGAAACATGGAAGAACTTGAAATTCTGCAAACATTAAGAATTTTCCTCCCACGATAACAGTCCATTGTTTATATTGGTAAGACTTAGTTTGGAAAAAAAGAACACTGCTGCTAAATGACTTTTGATAATCACTGTAACAATTATATATTTCTTAAACTATGTGGGAAAAAATAATGATTAGTCTCTGGTAAGTCTTGGAATTCTCAATTTAGAATCTTTCCATGAACTTTCTGAAGTACCCTCATATATTCTAATCTTATAAGATCCAGTTCAGATCACTTGTGGAATGCTATATTCCACTCATAAGGCCATCTTTAACTTCATTTGTCAATTAGATAGATTTAGCCATTCCACAATGTATATAAACTTCAAAACATCATGTTGTACCTGATAAATGCATACAATTTTATCTGTTAATTAAAAAATTTTGAAAAAAACCCTTGAGGTTTTAGTTAAATGCAGTGCATTCAAACAAGGGTACCAAAAAAGTAAAGTTTTGGAAGCCATATGTGGTGGGAAAGGAAATGCCCAGTCTATCAGTTATTAGTCATTAAGCAATGGTTGTTTTCATTGTATCACTGAAGAGTCAATCATCGGAGAAAACCTAAGATCAGTCCCTCATTTCATGCAGTGTTATATCACCAGACAATTTTGGGTATTTGCATAAATACAGAAAGAAAAAAAAAAACTACTTCTAAATGTATATCGACTCAGTTCAGTCAGAGTAGCCTCATGCATTTTATGAGTCAGTACTGACCATCACATCAAACTTTTTTGGGGGAAGGGAAATGTTAGTCATAATTGCAAGTCATCCCAAATGGCTCCTGCTGCTGCTGCTCAGCCCAGAAAAGAGTAGTTTAATAAGCTATTCATCATCTGTATACAAACATTGGAGGTAAGCTCATATGCCTCAGGGAGTTGACTTGTTGGCAGACTTGTTTCTGAGGATGGAACTCCTAATTACTACAAGTATTTAAGCTGAGGGCAGATGAACATGTGTTCAGGAATGTCACAGACGGGACTATTAGAGGAATGGCTGGAATAAGGGGCCTAGAAAGTTCTGTCAAATCCTCTAAGTTTAGACCAACAAAGACATATTTTTTATTAAAAAAACCTAAATACCCCAGACAATTCTGTGAAGCAATACTGTACATAAACATGTGAATATAACTAATTTTTTTTATTACACATTTATATGACTTACCGTTTAAGACTTTCTTTTCCTCATGATAGTCTGCATAGTGATTTAGGAAAAAAAGTCAGATAAGAATACTACAATGTCAAAGAGACTATCAGTACCAATTACTGATTTAAAGATAACAGCCCTTCTTTCTTGAAGGACTTTCTTCTAAGACCTGAGGAGAAAAATAAGGCTAATAAATAGATGGCCTTTGTTTCAAATAAGTAAGTTTCATCTCTCAAGATTGTCAGGCCATTTTTCTAGGTGTTTGTCTCCCACCTCACTGGGCTTTTTTTCTATTTCTTTAGTCACTTTTTTCTAATGTCTTGATCAATTTCTCTAGAGAGCATATAAAAACCCGTTGTGTCCAGGTTATATCATATTCTAAATTAGTCTTAAATAACTATAATTTATTAGATTACATTTTATAAATAATAAAACACACATGTTAATAACCCAAAGATGTCTTATCTCTCTTTTATTGAGGTCAGTACTTAAATGATCATTGTTAGTACAAGTTTAAGTGGCCAAAATGCTGAAAATATGTTAAGACTTTCACATATATACAGAATGAAATTATCAGTGTTACAACTGAAAAAAAAAAATTAACAGGTATTTTCTTTCAGGATAGCAACCAACCCGCAAATATATATTATATCTTAATAACCACAAGTGCTATACCATTATGGTCAAAATAAACCTCTCAGCAAGTTGTCAGAGTTTAAAAACAAAAAAAGAATGATAAGCTAACACAAAACATCCAAGTAGTAAAATTGAAAGACATCACTTGTTAAGTTGACCAACATCACACCTTGTTTTATAGAAAAAGAAACTAACTTAAAGCTTTCAAATAGAAAATTTTTTTTCCTGTAGCTGGCCAGTATGGGGATCTGAACCCTTGACCTTGGTGTTATAACACCTCACCCTAACCAACTGAACTAACCAGCCAGCCCTAAAATTTTTTAATCACCAGAAATTCAATAATTACTTTCACTCCCCTCACCTGTCGCAAAATAATTACAATTAAGGAAGCCAGATGCTCATCCATTTTGTTTCCCCCATTTACCAAAATAATTTTATAACTGAAAGAGATTTTAACAACAGACAGCAAATTATCATCCAATCTTCTCATTTAAGACTAAAAATCAGAGGTGAAGGATTTGAATGAAATCCACAGCTCTTCAGCAACAAAGCAAGATTAGACTTGTCTCCCCTGAAATTCAGCCCTATTTTTCTTAGTATGCCATTGCTAGAGTTAACAGTTCTTAAAAAGAAACAAGACCAAAAAAGCATTTAAATTATACCTCAGAATGAGCTTTGTATATCTAGTCATTACAGTGTGCAAGAAATCATTGATGTCCCCACTTGGCCACTTACTTTCATGAAGTCTGTTTTATCTGTCTTTGCTACTGCAATTGTGATTATGTGTTTTATCTTAAAACAGCAAATTCACAGTAACATAAGTAAGTTAAATCTATTTTCAGTGTGCAATATAATTGTCAGTTTGATAAATCTCATTCATCACATAAAACAATTTGTTTTTATCTAAGAGGCGCACAGATTTTGAAAAATGTCCCAGTAATTTGTTTCTAAGAAAAAAAGAATATATTATTTCATATGTTTATTTCCTGCCAGATGTGAATTGATTTGAATCTGTCAGAACTTTCTAGATTTTGATAAATTAGTCATTTTTTCCCTGAGTCTTTTTTTAATACAAGAAGTACCAGTAGGAAGAGAACTTCCACTTAAATGATTTCAATTACCTATAAAAACTCTTCTAGTATGTTTTTACAACTCTTTTAAAAACTGAGTCATAAAAATAGAGATTATTTTCTACTCATAAGCATATTTACATCCGAATCATTTTAGTTACAGGAGATACTTTCCTTTCTGAAAAAAATCTGATATTCTCTCTTGATAACTAAAATGCCATCATTTGGTTGGTTCCACGGCCAATTGAATTTGTATCTTCGCATAATGTTAGTTAAACTGCATTACTCTGATAACAGCCTGTATTTCTGGAGAGGTCAGAGTCATTTAGAAGATTAATGCTGGGATCTAACAGCACTCTATTCTTCCTTGATTAAGAGGGTTTAGGTGAGGATTTTAATTATGTCCCCAATCTAGTTTACATCTGCTGAGTGGAGCCACAGGACGACCGCCTGGGATAAAGAAAGAAAAATTTGTTTTATCTGTACGCTCATTCTTTCAATAAATATCTGCTGACCATCATCTTGATAGGGATATTGAAGAAGATAGAGAAGAAAGAAATTTGACCAATTTTACAGAAGCTGAACTTCTGCTGGCAGCTATCCCATTAAATACTTGTCTTGTCCTTGCTCACAGTGCCATGATGGTAACAGGATCCTTTGAAATTAATGCCTCAGCACCCTATGGGTCCTGGTGTCTATCTTGATCCCTGGCTCTACACATGCCAGGGTTTGCCTGGTATGAACCGGAGAGCTGTCCATTGTCTACATACCAGCCTAACATACATGTGCCACTAATACCATCATTTTTAAGAATAAAAAACCAATGCATGTAAAAAAGGTTTCTCTATGGGTATTTCAGCACTACTAACATTTTGGGCTGGATAATTCTTGGTTGTAGGAGTCTGTCCTGTGCATTGTAGGGTATTTAGCAGCATCCCTGACTTCTCTACACATTGTGAAATGTCCCCTGAGAAACAAAATCAGCCCCAGTTAAGAACCATTGGCATGTACCAAAGGAAAATAAATTATGCAAAAGAGGATACCATAAGTGAGGGGATTCTCTGACTTACAAAAGGAGGCATCCATGATTTCTTCAAATAGTAGGCTTATCCAATTAAGTAACTCTGTAGCCTTTAGTTAGGCACAAGACTTAGTATTTTCACTTTTAAACTGAGGGTATTAGAACAGCTCTAAATTCCTCTTCCACTTCTAATACTGGGTTCAAAGTGCTTTATGGTCATTAACTGCTAGAGAGAATAGGCATGAAACCTAAAAACAATAAATTATTAGAAACTATGAAAAAGGCAAAAGGCAGCCACATGGGTCCCTGGCAAGCGGGCCCTGCCCCCAAAATCCTGACCCAGCCGCTGCCAAGGGCACCAGTGCAAGAGGCAACCATGTAGGACCCTGGCAAGTGAGCCCTGCCCCTGAGAGCCTGACCTGGCCACTGCTGAGGGTGCCAGTGCAACAGTTAGCCACACTGTCAGAAATACTCTCTGCCACTACTGCAGACACCAGTGCTGAATGAATGGGCCATGACACATTACACCAACTGCTGCCACAAGAATGGCTCACTGCCATACCAGCAGCCACCACTACTTCATAGGCGACTAGCTGACCACTCATCAACATAGAGGAAGAGTCACCAGTGGAGCCCAGGGAAAGAGGAAAGAAAAAAAAGAAAACCCATCCGTGTCACTCATTCAAGTCAAAGAGAACCAGTATACCCCAGTGCACCTATCAGGGTCAGGGGGAGCTAGCCAGGGTGCCAAAGGCCTGCCCAAGAACACCTATCATAACCTAAGAGTGACAAGACTCCAAGAAGCTACCCCCCAAAATTCGTGAGCTTGCCCATGTCCTGAGGAACCAACATAGTGTCACCAACATCAGCAAGGAAATACTAAGTGCCACAGAGGCACTCTCATGTAACTCTAACACTGAATTTGGCCAAAGCATCTACACAGAGACTACGTTACTGCATATACCTGGAACCAACTACGTTACTGCATATACCTGGAACCAATACTAACACATCCCATTCAACGGTCATTATGAAACATATCTACAAGAGGAATTCCCTCTCCTCAAACCCCACTCCAGAGTACAACAAGGAACTACTCTACCAGATGACTAGACACCAATGCACAGATATAGAAGTATGAAAAAATAAGAAAATATGCCGCCAAAGGAATATAATAATTCTCAAATACCAAATCCTATAGAACAGGAAGTCCTTGAAATTACTGAAAAGGTATTTTGAGCAATAATTCTAAGGAAACTCACTGAAATACAAGAAGACTCAGATAACACAACAAAATGAGAAAAAATATCCAAGACCTGAAGGAAGAAATGTACAAAGAAATTAATGCCCTAAAAAGAATGTAGCAGAGGTCATGGAGCTCAAGGATTCATTCAATGAAATAAAAACACAACAGAGAGCTTAAATGGCAGACTAGAATAAGCAGAAGAAATAATTTCTAATCTTGAAGGTGGCCTTTTTGAAATAACACAGGTGGATAGAAAATAAACAATAAAGAATTTTTTTAAATGATGACAATCTAAGAGAAACAGCAGACAACCTTAGTACACAAATATCTGAGTCATGGGTGTTCCAGAAGGGAGGAAAAAGGAAAAGCCTTGAAAAACATATTCAATGAAATAATAGTGGAAAACTTCCCAGGTACAGGCAGAGACATGGACCTTCAGATCCAGGAGGCTCAAAGATCCCCAAACACATTTAATCTAAAAAAGGTCCTCACCAAGACATGCTATAGCCAAATTGGCAAAGCTCAAAGACAAAGAGAGAATCTTAAAAGCAGCAACGGAAAAGCATCAAGTCACCTATAAGAAAGCCCCTATTAGACTAAAAGTAGACTTCTCATCAGAAACCCTAAAGACAACAGAAAATGGAACAATATAGTCAAAATACTAAAAGACAAAAATTGCCAGCCGAGAATACTAAAACCAGCACAGCTATCCTTCAGAAATGAAGGAGAAATATACTTCCCAAACAAAAACTGCAGAGGTTCACCATCACACAACTAGCCCTACAAGAAATCCTCAAGGGAGTACTGCACCTGGTACCTGAAAAACAGCCATCACTACCCTGAATACACAAGAAAGAACAAAACCCACAAGAAAAACAAAAATGCAAATGATAAAGAGAAAGAAACTTTATCTAATCACCTCAAGAAACCAACAAACACAGAAGACAAACTAAAACAGAAAGAAAGGAATGAAAGATATTTAAAACTTCCAAACAAAAATCAAAAAAATGCCAGGACTAAATCAACACCTTTCAATAATAACTCTTAGTGTAAAAGGATTAAATTCCCCACTCAAAAGATGCAGACTGACTGACTGGATTAAAAAGACTCTTCAAGAGACTCACCTCAGCTGTAAAGACAAATACAGACTAAGAGTGAAAGGATAGAAAAAGATATACCATGCAAATAGAAACCAAAAACAAGCAGGACAAGCTATTCTTCTATCATATAAAATAGACTTTAAGCCAGAAACCATAAAGGAGACAAAGAAGGCCACTATATAATGATAAAGGGATCTATCCAACAAGAAGACATAACAATCACAAACATATATGCACTCAACAGCAGAGCAACCAGATATATAAAGCAAACACTATTAGACCTAAAGAAAGAGATAGCCCCCAAGTACCATAATAGTTGGGGACCAGAACACCCCTCTCTAAACATTGGACAGATCATCTAGGCAAAAAATCAACAGAAAAACAGAAGATTTAAACCATACTTTAGACCAATTGGACTTGGCAGTCATCTACAGAACACTTCATTCAACAACCACAGGATACATATCCTTCTCATCAGCACATGGAACATTCTCCAGGATAGACCACATGTTAGGTCACAAATCAAATATCCACAAATTTTTAAAAATTGAAATTATTTCACGTATTTTTTCAGACCCCAATGGACTAAAACTAGAAATCAATAACAAATGAAACTTTGGAAACTATAAATACACAGAAATTAAAAAACATTCTCCTGAATGAAATATGGGTCCAAGAAAAAAATTAAACAGGAAATTGATATATTTCTTGAAACTAATAATACATAATACCAAAAGCTGTTAGGAGACTACAAAAGCAGTACTAAGAGGGAAGTTTGTTGCAATAAACACTTACATGAGAAGAACAGAAAGATTACAAATAAACAACTTCACATACACCTCAAATAGCTACAAGAACAAGAACAATCCAACCCCAAAGTTAGTGGATGGCAAGAAATAATTAAGATCAGAGCAGAACTAAATGAAATAGAAACCCACCCCAAAATACAAAAGATTAATGAAACAAAAAGTTGGTTTTCTGAGAAGATAAACAAAATAAACAAGCCATTTGCTAGGCTAAATAAAAACAGAAGAGAGAAGACACAAATAACAAAAAATTAGAAATGAAAATGGAAACATTAAATCTGATATCACAGAAGTACAAAAAATCACTAGAGACTATTATAAGCAATTGTACGACAACAAATTTGAAAACCAAGAAGAAATGGACAAATTTCTGGACACATACAAACTACCAAGACTGAACCAAAAAGACACAGAAAACCTGAACAGACCAATAACAAGCAAAGAGATTTAAGCTGTAATCAGCACTCTCCCAATAAAGAAAAGCCCAGGACCAGAAGGCTTTCCTGTCGAATTCTACCAAACCTTTAAAGACGAATTAATAACAATTCTCTTCAAACTATTCCAAAAAATTAAAACAGAAGCCATTCTCCCAAGCTCATTCTGTGAGTCAAACATCACCCCGATTCCAAAACCAGACAAAGATGCAACAAAAAAAGGAAACTATAGGCTAATATCTTTGATGAATATAGACATAAAAATCCTCAATAAAATATTAGCAAATAGAATACAGCAACACATCCAAAAAATTATACACCACAATCAAGTGGGATTCATCACAGGGATGCAAGGATGGTTCAACATATGCAAGTCAATAAATGTGATACAGCACATCAACAAAATCAAAGACAAAAACCATATGCTCACTGAAAAATCATTTGATGAAATTCAACATCCCTTCATGACAAAGACTCTCAGCAAATTAGGTACAGAAGGAAAGTATCACAACACAATAAAGACCATATGTTACTAACCCACCACCAATATCATCCTGAATGGTGATAAGATGAAAGCTTTTCCCTTAAGAAGGGGAACAAGGCAAGGATGCCCACTCTCACCACTCCTGTTTAATATAGCATTGGAAGTACTAGCCAGAGCAATCAGGGAAGAGAAAGAAATACAGGGCATCCAGATTGGAAAAGAAAAAGTCAGTGTCCCTGTTAGCAGATGACATAGTCCTATAGAGAGAGAAGCCTAAAGACTCCATAAAAAAAATCTTATAGTTGATAAATGATTTCAGCAAAGTTGCAGGATCCAAAACCAACATACAAAAATCAGTAGCAGTTTTATACTCTAAGAATGAACTAGGGCCGACCCCGTGGCACACTCGGGAGAGTGCGGCACTGGGAGCGTGGTAGCACTCCCGCTGCAGGTTCAGATCCTATATAGGGATGGCCGGTGTGCTCACTGGCTGAGCGTGGTGCGGCCAGTCACAAAAAGGACAAAAAAAAAAAAAAAAAAGAATGGACTAGCAAAAAAAGAAATCAAGAAAGCCAGCCCATATATAATAGACATCAAAAAAATAAAATACTTAGGAATAAAGTTAACCAAGGATGTGAAAGATCTTCATGATGATAACTACAAATCACTGTTGAAAGAAATTAAAGAGGACACAAGAAGATGGAAAGATATTCCATGCTCTTGGATTTAAACAATTAACATTGTGAAAATGTCCATACTACCCAAAGTGATCTACAGATTCAATGCAATCCTCATCAAAATACCAATGACATTCTTCACTAGAAATGGAAAAAGCAATCCTAACATTCATAGGGAACAACAAAAGACTGAATATCCAAAGCAATCCTGAGCAAAAAAATATAGAGCCAGAGGCATAACACCACCTGACTTCAAGTTACACTACAAAGTTACTCAGAAATCAACCCAGAAATACCTACAGCCAACTGATCTCTGACAAAGGCACCAAGAACATACACTGGGGAAAAGACTGCCTCTCTGATAAATGGTCCTAGGAAAATTGAACATCCATACATAGAAAAATGAAACTAGACCCGTACCTCTCACCATAAACCAAAATCAACTCAAAATGGATTAAAGACCTAAATATACATCCTGAAATTATAAAACTCCTAAAAGAAAACATAGGGGAAACACTTCAGGAAGTAGGACTGGGTAAAGACTTTATGAATAAGACCCCCAAAGCACAGGCAACAAAAGGAGAAATAAACAAATCAGATTATATCAAACTAAAAAGCTTCTGCACAGCAAAAGAAACAATTAACAGGGTGAAAAGACAAAGAAAGAAAATATTTGCAAAATATGCATCCAACAAAAGATTAATATCTAGAATAGGTAAGGAACTCAAACAACTTAACAGTAAAAAAACAAGTAACCCAATTTAAAAATGGGCAAAGGAGCTGAATAGGCATTTTCTCAAAGGAAGATATACAAATGGCCATCAGACACATGAGAAAATGCTCAACATCACTCAGCATGCAGAAAATGCAAATCAAAACCACGGTGAGATATTACCTTACTCCAGTTAGACTGGATATTATGAAAAAGAGAATAATAAATGCTGGCAAGGATGTGGAGAAAGGAGAACCCTCCTACACTGTTGGTGAGACTGTAAAATGGTGTAGCCATTATACAAAATGGTATAGAGGTTTCTCAAACACCTACAGATAGTACTGCCATAGGACCCAGCAATCCCACTGCTGAGTATATATCCAAGGTAATGGAAATCATCATGTCTACAGTATACCTGTACTCCCATGTTTACTGCAGCTCTATTTGCAATAGCCAAGAGTTGGAATCAACCTAAATACCCATCATCAGATTAGTGGATAAGGAAAGTTTGCCATATTTATAAAATGGAACTATATTCTGCCATAAAAAAGAATTAAATACTGTTATTTGCAGCAACATGGATGAACTTAGAGAAAATTATGTTAAGTGAAATAAGCCAGGCACAGAAAAAGAAATACACTTGACCTCATCCTAGCAAAACACTCATGATCAAAAGAGGTACAGACTGATTCACTTCACAACCCCATTCTCATATGTCCTGTCAATGATGATAATACTTTATTTTTCACAGAAACAGAACCATCTTTCATGATGAAACACATCATTATATGCTGGTTTATACCTGATAATTGTAGTAAGACATGAAGGAATCAAACATAACCTCAGCACTATAGAAGTAGAGGGGCAAAGGAGGCCACAACAGAAATAACCGTTTCTATTACCTCTACGGTCTGTTGCTTCTTATGTACTAGGTGGTTAGAAAGCATTATTTTATTTAATCCTTACAATAACATTAAGATTTTCTATTCTTAAATTCTGTTTTATTGATGAAGGAAAAACACTCAGATCCATTAACTGATTCCTAAGAACACAACAACTTATAAGTGGCAGAGAGATTTAAACCCAAATCTTTCTGCAGGTTATGCTGCCTCAGCAATCAATATCAGGGTTAGAGGCAATATATAAAAGGAAGCTTTTCATGAATTTATAATTATATGGTATCTTGGAGTCCATAACTTATTCTGGGTAAGAAATGTGTTTGCACTCCCCTGAACCAGGTGGTTAGGAGAAGATGGAATAGTGATTTATGATTAGGGTTTAGTCTGAAATCCTTAGTTTCCTCAGCCCTTCTGATTTTGGTTTCATGATTTTTTTTTTTTTTTTTTTTGTTGCTAGTCTTATGTACCTTTGTTTTATCCTTACTACCAAATGATTCTAGGTTGTCTATTATTTTCTCTCAGCACCTCCAAGATACTGTTCTACTCTTTTCTGGATTCTGTTGTTCTAGTAAATTAGCTGTAACAGCTAGTAAATTACAGTAGAAAATCAGCTGTCGATTTACTAATCATTGGTTTGTTAGTAAGTTTGTCTGCTTCTCTCTGGCTGCTTTACGTATCTTCTCATTGTCTTTGGTGTTCTATAGTTTCACTATGAAGGGTCTATATGTTGATTTCTTTTTTTTTATCTTGCTTGGCATTTGCTGAACTTGAAGATTTATGATACTGATTCTGGAAAATTCTAAGCCATGATCCCTTCAGACATTGCCTCTACCTCATTCTCACTACTACTTCTTTCTAGAAATCTTATTACAAGTGTTAGGTTTTATTACTCTATCCTCCATGTTTCTTGCATATTTTTCTATCTTACTCTTTGTGCTACACAGTCTGTGGAAGTTCTGTTGTTCAATTGTGCAGTTCACTAAACTCCTCTACTATATATAATTATTTGACTCTTCATGCTCTGCACTTTTTAATTTCACCAGCTTCATTTTTCATTTCTAAAAGTTCTAGCTGGTTCTTTTTGAATACTACATGATTATTGTTAATAGTCTCTCATTTTCAACTCATGTTATTAATTCATTCTTATTTTCTTAAGTATTTAAAACATAATTATTTTTATCTTATATATGGATAATGAAGTCCTAGGGGTGAAATTCTGCTGCTATCTGTTTCTGCTGACTTATTTCCTGTTGTTGTTCTCTAATTTCTTCTTGTGCACTAATAATAGTCTGATCTGTACCTGTGGGAATTTTGAGGATTTCAGGTTGAAAGTGTGTTCCTCCATTAAACATTTGCATATACATCTGCTAAGCAGCCTGGGAAACCAATAAGGAGAGGTCATTTTATTCCTTTGGAGTTTCTGAGAACATACAGGTGATATATTTGAATTCTAAATTCTTATGTGGGTAGGACTGTGGTTACAAATTCTCAGAGGACTCTGTTTTTCTCTCCTAAATCACTGTGACAAGAAGTTAAATAATCACAAGATACCCTTACATCTCCCTTTGTTATTGAACAGATTTACTTCAAGGCTTCCCATTTCCCTGATAATATAGCTGTTCAGAGTCTGAGCCAATAGGCAGGGGTCTCAGTTCCAACTCAATTTATGAACCCAAGACCCTGTCTTCCATCCCTGTGTAACCATCAAAATTCCTGTGCAGCTCTAAGTTCCTAGTATCTATATAAGGGCTTGGAGAAATGGCAGCTTCAGAGCTAGCTTATCACTCTGGATTGCTGCTTCCACCTACTTTTTTATTTTATTTTTTAATGTGGAAATTTCCTTGTAAACTAATCTGCTCATTTAAAATGTTGTTTGTTGGGCCGACCCCGTGGCGCACTCAGGAGAGTGCAGCGCTGGGAGCGCGGCAGTGCTCCCACCGCGGGTTCGGATCCTATATAAGGATGGCCAGAGCACTCACTGGCTGAGTGCAGTGCGGCCGGTCACAAAAAGACTAAATAAATAAATAAATAAATAAAAAATAAAATGTTGTTTGTTGTATTTGATCATGCATTTTGGGGAGTATCTATCTTTCATTTCCAGATAGGAAGGAGGGAACACAGAAAAGTCCTTTTACTAATTTCATGTCTCCTTTGGAATAGAAGCCTGAAGGGCCTTCCCCTTGTATACATCTGATCACAGAATAACACTTGACGTTTACTACCATATTGTACATAGAAGATACATAATGTTCAGGATGAGGTGAAATCAGTCATTTAGAAATTTTAGTTAGGACCATATCTCCTGCTGGCACTGAATCAGTGAATTTAAGAGCCAATGAAGGGGAGACAGGGATTTTTAAAGGGAAAAATAAGGTGGTTAGAAAAATATCTAAACACCTAAGTCCAAACTTGTTTGTTTTTAGTGTATATACATATTGCTTATTTGTTTTGTAGCAATTTGAAGAAAAAGACATAATCCTTATTGATCATCTATCACACTTACTGTGCAAGGAACTTTACTCATGTTAATTCTTAGCCCTATGAATCACTGTACAGATTAGAAAACTGAGGCTCAGAAGTGGGAATTTGCCCAAAGATCACACAGCCAACAGGCCATGGGGCTAGGATTCAAATCTAGATACTGCCTATGCTATTTCCATACTGCTGATCAAGGCCTCTGGCAATAAAGCCTTGAATTACAAAATTCAGTGAACTAAATAGTGGAAGACTCTGGTTGAACAAACCAATTTATTACTAATTTTAGTGTCAAGGTAAGAAGTTACACAAAAGAAATGACTATCATTCCTATACAGAGAAGGGTTATGCAAAGCATTCCTGCTACTCTGATTCCATTTCTAAAATTTTCAAAGGGTGCTCTTCTGAAAGAACCTTAGGAAGTAAAAAGATGACTTTGAACAATGACCACATTTTGTAGAGCCCCATCTCAGAGATAAGGGGAAGAAATGGGTTGTACTTTAAAAGAAGTTCAAAATAAGAATAGAGGTTATCTATGGTGAGGGGGCAAGGAACAGTGATGAAGTTTGGATGTGTTGTCCCCTCCAAAACTCATGTGGAAATTTGATTCTCAATGTGGCAGTGTTGGAAACTGATTGGGTCATGGGGGCAGATTCCTCTATTAGTTCCTGCTAGAACTCATTGTTTATAGAAACCTAGCACCTTCTCTCTCTCTTGCTTCCTCTCTTGCTTCCGCTTGCCATGTGATCTGCTTGTACCTGCCAGCTGCCTGCCACTTTCCACCATGAGTAGAAGCAGCCTGAGGTCCGTGCCAGACACAGCTGTTCCAGAATCATAAGCAAAATAAACCTCTGTTCTTCATAAATTACCCAGTCTCAGGTATTTCTGTTACACCAACACAAAATGGACTAATATAAACAGGAAGGTTCGAGGCACATGGGAGACAAAGCTGAGAGGGAAAATTTCACTGTACAACTTTTTACATTTTCTGATTTTTAAATCATGTGAATATATTACTTATTCAAAAAATTAAATTCTAAAAAACTATTCTAAAAATCAACCCTATCATAGTGCTGTAGCTAATCTGCCTATGAAACAACAGAATAAGAGATTAATGAAAACTAAACAAAGAGTAAATAAAGTTCTCTCAATTCTACAATGCTTCCTCCTTACACTACGAATTTTCTCTAAAAACATGTCAAATTTTTAAGGGAAGATCACTGATTCTAGTATAACCTTTAGAGTGGCTAGACCAGGAGGCCAGTGAAAATGAGAAAAATATAGTGACTTATTTAAATCTATTTGTTGAAATACAAATAGAAAAAAAAAGTACATGTGCATCACACATCAACTCCTGTTTAGCACCAACACCACTTACCTTTTGGAATGGTAGGCTTAACTGCCATTCTGCCAACCAGGCATTCTTTCAGCATGGATTCATAATTGACCCAACGATGAACCTGGTATAAAAGATAAATGACAGAAAAGCAATATGACTGCTAATTCCACAGGATGGTCTTATTATATTATGAGCAAAACTATACCTTAAACCACTCTGAACACACACGTAAAAACTAAGAAGTAAATTCAATTAGCCAACAAGGGAGTGACAGAAAAGCAGCATGGATAGGGATTGTTTAGAACAGTGTTTTCAAAGTACTGTCTACAGACCTCTGGAGGTTGCTGACATCCTTTCAGATATCCATGAGATCTCAATTTTGTTTCATGATAATAATATGTTATTTGCCTTTCTCACTGTTCGGACATTTGCACTGATGCTATGCAAACAATAGTAATAGCACCAATCAAGGCATGGCTCCAAATGATATAGAACTAGTAATCATGTTCTTCACCACCACGGACCCACAAATTGGGGGGAGCGGGGAATACTTAAGCATTTTAAAAAATATCCTTTAAGAAGCAGAAAAATCATTAATTTACTTAAATCTGGACCCTGGTCTTTTTTTCTATTTTGTGCGACAAAATGGGAAATTCTCAAAAACATTTCGGCTATAAATTTTGATGGCTGCCCCAAGGAAAAACACTAAGGCAATTGTTCGATTTGCAAATTGAACTGGGCTTTTTTCAAGAAAGACCATTTGTACACAAAAGAATGATAAACAAACTGATTATTCAGACTTGGATACTTAACAGACATTTCCTTGCATATTAACAAAGTGAGAATGTCACACTTCAAAAAAAAACAACTGATAGTATTTGTTGCCATACACTACTGGTGGGAATTAAATTTAAACAACCTTTCTGGAGGGCACCTTCTCAATATGCATTAAAAGTCTTAAAATATGCAGCTCTTTCACTCAAATATTTAGAAATTTACTTGAGAAAATATTTGCATATACACAAACATGCAGGTACCTAGACACTCATCATAGCAAAATATTGGAAACAATCTAAATGTCCAATTGTACAAGACCAGTAAAGGAAAATCATAATACGTTGCTCAATAAAATCATTATATAATCTGCATATTTGGATATATAATTATCATATAATCATTATATAATCATTTAACTATAATATTTTATGACCTATATATACAGATATATAATCATTAAAATAATCGGGTCAAATAATATTATGGTATGTTCCTGAGTAAATAAATATACAATAAAATAGCAAATACATAAAAAATGTACATGTATTTATAAATGGGCACTCATTTACTAACATAAATTGAAATTTCATTTACCAAATATTTATGCAGCATCCACTAATATGAAAGCACTACCTCAGATAAAGGAGAAAGATATTCAAGGACACAAAGGTATGGGGTTTGTCAATCATGGGACTGGTGAAAAATGGCAGGCCCTTCAGTTTGCTCAAAGCAAGATGCATGTTAAGAATATCTACCTTAATATATTCTTCTTAGGGCCTCAAGTGCCAGGCAAATATTGTAAATTTATTCCACTGTTAGTGGTGAGCCACTGAGAATAGCAGAGTGAGGTGCTAAGACAACTGTCTTTAAGAAAATGAATCTAGCTGTCACATTGCCTAAATTGGTACAAGGTGAGCTACTCTGGACTCACACGTGGTGATCTCCATGGGGGCCTCAGGCACTGGGCATCGGCAGTTCTCCTCCTGGGCAAAGCCGAGAAGATCCAGTAGGGATGGCCGTGAAGCCAAAGGCTGTAGGTTGGAGACTGGGCCACTCCTTCTCTGGCAATTGGCCCAGTCAATCCCCCAGTGACCTGGCCATTTGCAGTGAGGACAAGTTACGACAGGACCATGCCGAGTGGCCCGGCTGACCGCATTTGAAGCAGTTCTCGGGTGGTTTGCCCCTTGAGGCAGCCAGTTTTGGAGTATGTGAGCCACAGATGGCATTAGCCGGGAGCTGGTATTTGGCCTGATCTCTTTTATAGTTTTTTCTAATATCAGGGGCTGATTGTATAATAAAATGAGAGTTTAAGAGGGCCATGCCTGCAGGGGAATTTGGACCTACACGTGTGTATTCATGTAAAGCCTCAGAGAGGCAGGTTAGGAACTCGTTGGGATTTTCAGTGGATTTCTGTGTGATCTCTCTAAGCTTGTCATAATTGACTGACTTGTGAGTAGTCTTTTGGAGGCTGTGAAGTAGGTGTGTGATCATGTTATCCTGGAGATCTGGATCCTCATGGCGAGGCTGGTAATTCCAATTGTGTCTGTGCAAGGAACAACAATGGCTCCCACAGGCCGCCTATTATTTTGAGCATGTACCTGAGCCACCATCCAGACCTGCTACCTGTATATGGACTCAGACAATTCCTTCCGTCCCAGCCACTTCACAGAAGAGTTATAAAAAGTCATAGCTGAGGTGGGGTTGTTACCTGATGAAGGGGGAGAAGGGGAGGAGTTAGGCTGAGGATGAGCATCTGGAGGCCAGTTGTGGGGAAGAGAGAGAAATGTGGAGGGCTGAAGGATCAGAAGATTGATCCAAGTCTGGAAGGAGAGCTAGAGCATGAGCTAGGAGAATTTGAGACATAGGACAGTTTTGACAGAGAGAAGAATGCGTTCAGAGGTAGGAGAAGGCCTAAACATAAAGGAAATCTCTGTCTTGCTGCTTCAGTGAGTATCTAAATTGAGAGTGCCATCTTGTGGCCACTGGGATCCATTGTAATGAGGCGTTCAAGTTACAATTTCTTCCTGGAGACCAAGAGGTGTGTCCAGGAGACAGCCTGAAGGCATAGAGCGCGGAATACAGTAGAAAATGAGACGTTTAGGTTTAATGTCTCCCTGGAGGCCAAGAAATTGGCCAGGAGACAGCCCAAGGGAGGAGAGCATGGAGGTTTGGATCATGAGGATCCCATGTAGAGGGTGAGAAAGGGCAGTCAGTCCTAGTAGAAGAAGAGTGCCAGCAAAGGGCGTCCCCTTTGGTGCCCACCTTCTTCTCGAGAGAAAAGCCACTGACCGGCTAGAGGAGTGTCCTCCAATAGCTGTGGGGCACGAGAAGAGTTCCCTTGGCCAGGTGCCTGGGCTTTGTAGAGACCAGAGTTGTAGAGAGTAGTCGGGGGACCCCGTAGAAGTAGGCAGGACAGACCCACTGACTCACCCTGAATTGAGGCCAGTGTTGGATGCATTGGTCTGAAACGGCAAAAGGAGAGTCCCAGAGGCATCTGGCTTTGACAAGTCTGGGAAGGGTGGCTGGGAACCAATCAACCCAAGAGAGGGGATCGTCTGACGGTCCAGCCAAGACCCTTCCTGCGTTTTGGCACCATAATGGAAGAAAGTGAGCTGAGATGCAGGGTACTGTTCAAGCTTTGTTGAAGAAAGAAATGTGCCAGGCTGTACTCAAAATGGAGGACAGCCCAGGGCTGCCCTGAAAATGGGGGACAGCCACTAACATAGGGCGGTGGGAGCTTATATTGGTATGTTGGCACCAAGAGCTGGGTGATATAAGTCCAGGGTGGGGATTGAGTTAGATCATGGGAATGGAGAATGCATTTCTGTGCATGCCGAAATGCAGAAAGTTTCATTTTCCCTGAAACCATGAGGCTTCTTATAAAAGAGAACAGGGGAAGGGAGGAGAGGAGAAGAGGTGTACGGTGCCATTTTGTACTTGGGCTTGTATAAAATGGCACTGGTTATGCTGCAGATCTATTAAAGATGAGCTGATATTGTTTGAAGGCACACACTGAGTTGAAGTGCCAACAGGTTATCAAATTGCCCATCTGGCATTTGGAAATGCAAGACAAGAGGTCAGCAGAGGGATCAAAACTGGAAACAGAAATATGACAGAAAAGAGATTACTTAAAGTTCTTTGTACAACTCGAACACCAGGCACAACTAAATTCTTATACTGAATGACACAATAAGATTCACCACAGTTTCTAGAATATAAAGCTGTCTACGTTCATGATAAGTGAAAGTCATAAATAATTTAAACATCACTGGTATCATTAAAGCCAAGGGGAATGCAGCAATCTGGTAACTAAAGTATTATTTTAACCGCTAAAGAACTTAACAATATAGCAGTTCTTGTGAATTCCTCAAAACACGCTTTCCTTAAATAAGGTCCATACAACCTCACAACACTAAGGACTGTAAGACAGACTAGACTTTACTGGAAATTCTTCTTGCGGAAGAGTACAGTCAGCATCAAGAGGTTATAGGGCAGACATAAGAGAAAAGTATGGCATGTTTTTAGGCAAATGTTCCTAAACCTTTCTATTTGGCTTTCATTGCTAGATAATAACCAATACCAAAAGACAATGAGAACTTGCCTTAAAACAGCAATAAGAACCTCCCAAGGAGAATGCTATTAAGACTGGTGGGCAGGTGTTCCTGTAGAGTAATCACCCAGAACAAGGCCCTTACCAAATGTGTTCCCCAGACCTTGGACTTCCCCAGCCTCCAAAGTGTAAGAAATAAATTCTATTTCTATATAAAATTTTTTTTTAAAAAAGGACCAATATGCAAAGACAATTTTTCCCAACCCAGAAAGAACGTTAATAGCAAATGATATTCTGCCATTTAAGCACGTGCACTTAAGAACTTTTAAATATAAAATAAATTATACTTCTGGCAACCTGGCCAAAAAACAAATCCTAAAATGGATGAGAAAGTAGGAGGAACAGAAATCAAATTGTATTTGATCAAAAAATAACTATAAAATAATCCAGTCTGATTCAGGAACCTCGAATGATAAACACCCAGTCCTACAACATGATTAATCACCATTAAAATACAAAATAAAGAATAAGGGAGATGAAAGCAAATTTCTACCCTTCTAAAGATTGCTGTCTCAGCAAATTGATGGTAATAAACATATTCTGTATGACTTTTAAATAGTGTAAGAGCTAATGTTGTTTTTAATAAATGAAGTGGAAAAATGACAAATTTAAATATCAATATCTTTTGAGATAACCCATATAGAATTTCAGCTATCACTCTAGGAAAAATAAGTTTTCTATTCATTAATCAGCTTCATCTAACTTTCTACATGATAGGCAGGTTCAGTTTAGTGAGGCAGGCTGAATATATAACAATCCCCAAATGAGAAAAGACTATAAGCAAAGAAGATAACTGACTTGTTTAAAGTAATTCAGCAAGTTAGCGGCAGATCCCAATGTCCTTTCTACTAATTGTCACTGCCTCCCATAAGTCAATCATCACCATTATTAAAATTAATGAAGACTCAGTAAAAACTTGCCAGCAGAGGCAGCAAGCACTTAAGAGCTGACTCCTAGAAAACAGATTTGAAACCATCCCTAAAATTTTAATAAAATAATTCAAGGACAAATTAAATGAACAGTTGCTATTTGTGAGCATCTTCCTATACTTGAAAATTCAAGCCAACACATCTGAAATTCATGCAACTATTTTCTTTCTTTGTACAAATGTCATACTACTAAATCTATGAGTACTCTTCTATTGTAATACTTTGATTACTTTCAGGACCTTACCTGATCAAAAAGGTCAGTACCATCTGATCCTGCTGCTCTCATTAGTTCATCTTCTCCACCAGGATGATACTCCATATACGGGCTGACATTATAAACAAACCCTATATCAAAGCGAGGAGAAATAATATACTAAATGAACTTCTTAAAAATTGAAAAACTTATAAGTTCCAAGAAATCTTTCGAAATACATTCTATTTAATGAGTCATTACTATTCACCATATCTGCAAGTTAACAAGTTAATCTGCCAGTTTCACAGGTCCGAGAAGATAGGAGATTCCTAGGTCAGAGACAAATAACAGTTTAGCATTCACATCAATAACAGTAGCTAGAATATCAACATTTGCATCAATTCCCTGAACCCCTATTCCCACAGTTACATGAAGAGGGCCAACTATAATACCTGCACACTCAATGTCCTATATTACAGGATATAATCTTGAGCTTAGGAAACTCAAATCTTTTATAATGGGTAGTAAGTATGTCTGCCCTTTGTTCTAGAGGAAGACATTTACTTCATTTTACTGAACAATAAGCAAACCTGTCCTTTGACCTAGAGGGAGATACTTTCTATCGCCCAAGGTTATTCACTATGCAAACATTCTTGAAAAGATTGTCCAGAACAGTCAGAGCCTCTGCTCATAAGATGTTCAGAAATGTGAAAGACCTACAGATAACTGCCTCCCAACACAAAGAAACAAAGAAATGATACACATTGCTTATATACTTTTTGAAAATACACACACATACACACACACAGACTACACAGTAATAATATTTCCACTCTATAATCCTCTACTGCCCTGGTAGGAGAATCTGATAAAAAAGAATCGATGTTTCATGCCTGTGTCTGATCATCTCAGCAAAGGGTAAGCAATGGGGAACACTCACGCCTGCTCTGTGAAAAGAAAGTCCAACTCTTCTTTGCAGCTGCCCAAGGAACAAAGATTATTATCTAGATCTTAATAATCTTTTTATCTTCCCCAAATAATTATTTCATTTATTTATGTATTTAACTATATTTTTATCTTTTAAAAAAGAATAGGGAACAACAAAAAGAGCAGAATATTTCAATGAATAGCTCTCCCACAGAAGTAAGTTGCTTTTTAAGTCTTTACTTGAAAACTAGATAGTAGACAAATCCAGCCCTAAAGACACCTCAAAAGTACAATGAGAACAATTAGTTTTCTTTTCTCCAGAGCTATTCCCTCTTTATATGATGACTTCCATGAATTTAAATTATCCCAGATAACTTAAAATGTTCATCCTAAAAAAAAAGAGGTTGGGTCCAGATTTCTTTATAAAATTGCTTAAAGGCAAACACAAAAGGAAGTAAATCCATAGAATTTCTCTTTCTGCAGTCCTTTAAATAAGTCTGAAAAAAACTAGTTGAGTCCGCTGTTTTCTCCTTCCCTATACACATCTCGACACCAAATTTAAAAGTAGTTTTTCTTATTGTTTCATGCTCCAAAATCCACAGGCCACAAATGTGAGTGGCAATGATTAGAATGAGAATTATTCCCAATAGGCTTTTTAAGACAGAGGATGCCTTCCAAACAAGGGTTCCAAACTTTCTCTGCAAACAAGTCTTGACTAGAGTTGTAGAGTTTCTCAAGAACAAGAAATCCACAATACATGATAATATGTGATGAAATTTCATGTGTTTCAGCAACAAGCTTTACAGGTAGCTCTAAAAGTTATCCATAACCGGCACACAAAGCATGAAACTCCCACATGTGCTCTCTGCTGCCTCACAGTCCTTCACATTAACCCTTATCCTCTCATAATCTTAGCTTCCTTTCTCATAGACTAGGATCACTCTGTGGACCTGCAGAACATCCAATCCTCTTCACACGGACAAAATTAGGAATGCCTATAAAATCCCTCACTATAAGGAATTAAGACTGTTAGATAATGTCTCAGTCCAAGATATATTAGATCTAACCACACTTGGCAGTGTTAGTAATTTGCTATTTATGAGACTTAAACTCAACCCCAAAAGGAAACTGGTGCATTTCCTCTGATCCACAGGCTCTTTCTTTCCTCTTTCTCTCCTTCCCTCTTATCTCTTTCCTTTTTCCTTTTTCAAAAGCATTTCTTAACAACTAAAAACTTGAACCCCTAAAACTTGAACTTCCACCTGAATGTGGCAGAAGAAAACAAGTGCAAAGAACCAAACTTTTGCTTTTCCTTCATGCTTTATTATGTACTGTATTTGCACTATACATGGCTTTTAGAAAGTGCATCTCTCATTGCAAGGTTCCAGCCTCCAGTGAGTTCTTACCACCTGGTTTTTAGAAGACAATTTTGTAACCTAAATTTTCCAATGGTACACTTTTATTAACTTCTTCCTACATCTCTAATTGCTCAGGTGTGGCAGATCTGAGCACTTGACTGCCCCATTAAATAGAAATAAATAATATTTATAGACCAACAGACATAATCTCAAATTGATGCTAGGCTATTAATAAATTCTGCAAAACCTAAATCCTAATAACAACAGTAAGAACAAAACTGGGCAGAAATACTCATGAAACACCAACCCTGAATGGTGCAAAACTGAGCTGGTGACCAAGGTCTTCTGGACACAACCCAAATTGTACTTTTAGATCATTTACATGAATGATCTTCAGTGACAGAGGGGGATTTAATGAGAATATCTATCTACCCATCCATCCATCTATTCATACATCTATCCCCTTCTTTATGCTGATATTTTCATGTGTGTGTGTTTTATTTTTAAAATACAGATATATATATATATATATATGAGTATAAAAGATATACTCCAGTGTTTAAATAAATCATTTAAAATGCACTAGCAATATTCAGGGGCACACTGTATAGCTAATTCATCCTAGCAGAGCTGCAGCACAATTGAAAACACACATTCAGAACAACAGCTACATTGAGTTTCTTTAGGCAATGTAGCAGTAGTATCTGCTCTTGATATCTTTTTACACTAAATTATCTTACTTCTTTTACGTTTTATGTCTGGAACTCTGAACTCGAATAAGTTCTTGGAATAAAAATTATCCATTTTAAAATTACCACAGTACTTGGTATCATCCAAAATTTATTCTTCAGTTCAATCACAGAATGATAGTCTTAAGACTGGGAGAACACTAGAGGTCATTTTTAGTCTGATCTCTCACCCGGTACAGGTTTCACCACTATAGTATCTACAAACAGAGCATCATCCAGCATCTGCTTGAGCAATTCCAGTGTCTAGGAGCTCACCACTTTTTAAAAAAGCTTAGTTCAATAATAAATATTATTTTTATACCTGAAAACTAATATTGCCATTTTACACAGAAGAACTCTATCTTGGCAAACGCTGCCTAGTTTTTCAAGTATACTTTTTATATTTACTTGTTTTTAACTTAAACCTCAACTACCTCTTATAAAGATTGCAAACATGTTCCAATAACACATGTACCTTTTAGTTTGTGTAAAAACCTTAAAAACCCACAATCAAATGTGCAGAAGAAAAAAAGAAAATATACCAGTTGCCTAATCTAGCTATTCTGTGATTGAGAATGTAATAGCAGCAGCCAAGGCCAAAAGAAACCACAAGTAACAGTGATCTCCTTATCTGATATTAAAAAGTATTAAAATGAAACAAACAAAAAAGGAGACTCATTAGTTCTTTAAAAGAGAGAAACTCTCTTGATATTGTGAAGAATTATGAGTGCTTATAATGGGAACACTGACCACATAATAGATATTACAATTTAACAATATACAGAAACATTTTTCATGTAGCATTCCTCTCATCTGCCCTAGGTGATCACTAATTTACTTTCTGTCTTTATAGATTTGCATATTCTGGACATTTCATATAACTGGAATCATAACAACATGTGGTCTTTTGTGACTGTCTTCTTTCATTCAGCATGTCTTCAAGGCTCATCCACATTGTTGTATGTATCAGTAATTTTCCTTTTCATGTCTGGGTAATTATTCTGTGTATGGATATAACACATCTTGTTTATGTATTCATCAGTGGATGGACATTTATGGTTGTTTTCACTTTTTGGCTATTAAGCATAATGCTGCTATGAACATTCTTGTACAGGTTTTTGTGTGGACATACATTTCACTTCTCTTGAGTATATATATCTAGGAGTAAATTTGGTGGGTCATATAGTACTCTATGTTTAACCTTTTCATGAACTGCCAGACTGTTTTCTATTCTCACCAGCAACGAATGAAGGTTCCAATTTTAGAGAACTCTTCTTTAGTCACTATTCCAACTCTCCATAGAGAGAAAAAGCCCTTTTCTATCTATGTAACCTGAATCACATCACATATCTCAGATGACTGAATTCAGAACTGGACTGAAGCATGCTCCAACTTTATCTCACACCCAGCTCTGTATGACCGGGTTTGGTTAAAGAAGATGTAAGACTCAAGTGACATTTTAAGCTCCCACAGTTTTTCACATTAGATAACCATACACGTGAACCATAATGGCCAATAAATTATAAACTGTATATAATAATAAGCTGTATCACCATACCCAATAACTAATAATTTTTCACTTCTTTGTTCTCTTCTCTAAGTCAGGGAGTCTCAAAGTATGGTCCAGGGACTTCTGAGGGAACTCAGGACTCTGTTGGTGGTCCAAAACTTTTTCACAGTAATACTAAGACGTTATCTGTGTGTTTTTATTGTCATTCTTTCCCAAGTGTAGGGTTTTCTAGAGGCTGCATGTGATGTAGTTTGGATGTGTTGTCCCCTCCAAAACTCGTGGAAATTTGCTTTCCAATGTGGCAGTGTTGGAAACTGATTGAGTAATGGGGGCGGATCCCTCATGAATGGATTAATGCTCTCCCTGGGGGAGGGGAGATTAATGAGTGAGTTCTCGCTCTATTAGTTCCCGTGAGAGCTCGTTGCTTAAAAAGACCCTGGCACCTTCTCTGTCTCTCTTGCTTCTCTCTCTTGCTTCCTCTCGCCATGTGATCTGCTTGTACCCACCGGCTGCCTGCCACTTTCCGCCATGAGTAGAAGCAGTCTGAGGCCCATGCCAGATGCAGCTGTCCCAGAATCATAAGCCAAGTAAACCTCTCTTCTTTATAAATTACCCAGTCTCGGGTATTTCTGTTATAGCAACACAAAACTGACTAAAACAGCATGCAATGTGATATAAGACTGAATATAGCAGGAGACATGAAAATACATTTATCATCTACTACACCACAAAGATATTTGCCAAAGTGTTAAACAATGCCACTTTTCTATTTTTTGTTTTGGAAAATACAGTTACTTTTCATAAACATAGGTACTATTTATGATAACATTTAGTAGGTTTATTGCTTTTCTTTTTAATTTAATTTAAAAAGATTCTGTAAATTTCTTAATTTTAATTTCTGAAAGGTAAATATCAATAGATATCACCATAAACAAAAGTTTTTTGAGGTCCTCAACTTTTAAAAGAGTAAAGTGATCTTAAGACCAAAAAGTTTGAGAACCACTACTATAAGTAAAAGTGGTATTTTTGTAATCAGATTAAAAAATAATATTTGGTTTATAATTCAAACAAGTATTTAACTCCAAAGACCCATATTATATTCATTCAACAAAAATTTATTTAATGCCTACCACATATCTACCAAGTATTGTGCCACTATATGGCAGTATTCCTATTTATTTCATTATTCCTATTTATTTTATTTGTCGCTATTCATTTTATTGGCTCAAAATAAATAAGGAGAAAAGGTGTGTTCACACAGTACAACCACAGCATATTTCGTTATATTAAGATAAACATATAGATTTTTGCAAGTACTGTGACTACTCTGCCATCTTGTGTTTAGTAAAGAAACTGCACTTTATTTTCATTATTTTATGTCTACTGGTTTTTATCTAGTACTAACAATTGTTCAGAGAAGGTGTTAAATATGCAACTGCGATTGCGGATTTTAATTCTAACCTTCAACTCTAATTAACATTTACTTCATGTATCTTGAAGTTTTGCTATCAGAAATAAACAGTCTTCCTAATGAACTGAATCTTTTTATGATTATGAAATGTCTTTCTTTATCCCTGGTAAGAAAATTTGCCTTCTTCTGTAATACTTTTTATCTGATATTAATATAGTCCAACCAACAGTGTCCAATCAATAATGTTGCTTACTATTTGGATAGTACACTTTTCCCCAAACATTTACTTTCAAAGCACATCTCTTACAGACATTATGTACTTAGGTATTAATAACACAAACATACACATGCACACACACAGAGAGAGATAATCTCTATCTTTTAATTAGAATGTTTGGTCCATTTACACTTACTTATCAATGTGGCTGAATTTAGATTTACTTTTGTATTAGTCCCATTCCCCAGCTCCAAGTTTTCTTGTCTCTGTTCCCCCTTTCCTTCCCTCTTTTGGGTTAAACATATTTTTTTTAGAATTTCATTTTGTTTACCAATGGTTTTTTAGCCCTACCTATTTGCATCATTTTTTAAGTGATTGTTCTAGAAATTACAGTATATAGTCAGCCCTCCTTATTCGTGGGTTCTGCATTTGTGGGTTCAACCAAAAGCAAATATATTTGGAAAAAAACTGAGTTTGTGCTGAACATGTACAGACTTTTCCCTTGTCATTGTTTCCTAAACAATACAGTATAACAAGTATTTACATTGCATCACATTGTATTAGGTATTATAAGTAATCTAGAGATAATTTAAAGTATACAGAAGATGTCCATAGGTTATATACGAATACTACACCACTTTATTTCAGGGACTTGAGCACCCTAGGATTTTGGTATCCATGGGAAGTCCTGGAACCAATCCCCCATGGATACCAAGGGACAACTTAATTTACCTGAAGATGAACCAGAGAGACACTATCCGCAAGGAAACAGATAGACTTGGAGTGGGGGAGGGGTTTAAACACAAAACAAGAAGCAAAAGTCTGCATGTCAAAACATTAAGATCCACCTCCTACCACCACCACCCATTCCCCAAATATCTCCCAGGACACATTTCCAGATGACTGCAGAATTCCTCTTACGGGGAACAGACCAGCCCAAGATTAATGCCAATGTTACAGTAAAAAAAAAAAAAAATCTTAAAATAGGTACCTCCCTAATAAATAGAATGTGATAAAGGCCTCTAAGAACTTCAGAAGGTCAACTGCACAGAATTATCAGATCATCTATGTGACATTATCAGTATAAGGAAAAACAGCCCTGGCATTTAACTAAAAGGAAAGAGACCAACAAAAGCACAAAAAATTAACCAACAGTCTAAGCAATCAGTTACACTCTGAATATTTTGAAAAAAATTACAAACTTCTCCTTGGGAGACCAGAAGTCATTACCAATAGCCATACTTACTACAACAGAACTAGATTTATAATTTACATCAATATTACGACAAGTATCCTCTTTCCAGAAAATCAGTTTTCCTATCTTTCTCAATCTATTTCCAATTCCATGGGATCCTTACCCTGTCTGTCTATGCCTTAGATCTAACAGTGACAGTTACCAGTACTTAACTGCCTTGCAATTAGTCACCTGAAGAAAAAAAATAAAAAGTTAAATGAGTCTTTCTTGAGGGGGAGGGAGAAGAGGGAGGAAGGAGGGAGGTTTTGGTAAGGGGCAACAATAATCAACGACAATGTATATCGACAAAATAAAATAAAAAAAAAAAACAATTAAAAAAAAAATGAGTCCTTCTGCTCTTGGCTATTTCTTGTTTTCCAAAACAAGTCAGCTGCAAAGACTTATTAAGATGTAATGATGAACTTAGAATTAGAACACCACAAGAGAACATTGCTCCCACCCTTAACAAAAAGAAAAAGGCAGGTAATACATAAAAATCATAAGATTTTGAGCCCATCAGAGAGGTGAGGTCATAAGGCCACCAGATAGATGATCTAAATTCTAAAGAGTAACAAGCCCCTCTGAAGAGACGGGACACGTGAACCATTTCAAATTTGACAGAGCACGGAAAAAAGAGATGTTACTATAAAACAATTGAAACTTCAACAAACTTTTAAGGGCCAAGTGTGCACTAGAGCAAATTTAGAAGCCCTGAGAGCAAGGTGATTCTGTACCCACTTGCCAATTCTTTTTGCATAATCTTCTGCCTGTTGAAATGCTCATAAGAAATACTGTGAGCAGGGCAGACCTGAGAAATGTCCATTAGTACCTGCACCAAGATCTGAGGATAAAGCAGGAGTACCAAAAAAAGTCCATCCACATTTTGGAGCTACAAGAGTACAAGGTGGTGATCAGCTACTGGTGGGGTAGAGTGAGAAACTCGCCCACACCACAGATCAAACCCTGAGGCAAAAGTCATCTGTTGCCAGGAAGGGGCAGTAAAATCTCCTATTCCCTAGTCCCTGTACTGCTGTCAGGCAAGGATTAGCTGGAAAGAGTAGAAAACATACACTGTCCTTTACCTTTCATTGATACTAAGCAAATGCTAGCTAAGTACTGGGGGAGGGCCAGAAAACCCACTCATGCCCAGATTCCGCACTGATACAAAACAGTGATCTTTTACTAATATAAGGCAAAGTTCCACTGCCACAAAGAGAAGAGGCAAGAAACCTATCTGCACTCTAGATCCTGCACAGAGTAGGAGGCAGAGAAATGCAAAATCTCAGCCCCTGGGGCTCAGATGCACAGAACCTGCCTAAGACAGACTGAAACAAGAAAACTGCAAAACTCCTTCTGCCCCCACATAAGTCTTATATCGAGTAACAAGCAATACCAGTCTGCCACTGCGAAAGGAGCAAGAACAATGGAGGAAGATCCCACAAAAGGATATAGGGCAAGTTGTCAGTTAAGAGTGGAATAGGAACACTGAGAAGAAACTTCTAGCACAGCAAGCCCTACTTTAAAAACAAAGTAGTAGTAAGCTACTATTGGACGAATTTGAATTATTGTTGAGATGGTAACAACAGCAACAATAATTTCCAAACCCTGCTCAACTACTAACTAGACTGACTCAATCTAATTGCCTACCAGAAAAAAAAGTATACATTTCTGAGTGTAAATACCTCAGGCTCTACTGTGCACGTGTATGCATCCAATCAAAAATTACAATAGTTACTCGAGGTGGGAAAGGGGAGAGTATGGGAGGATAGTGAGAGGTTGGTTAATGTACACAAAATTACAGCTCGATAGGAATAATAAGGTCTAGTGGGACACAGCAGTGCTAGCCATCAATAATTAACAATAACTTGTTGTATGCTCTCAAATTGCTAAAAGAGAGAAGCTTAAATGTTCTCATCACTAAGAAATGATAAGTTTTTACAGTAATGAATTTGCTAACTAACCTGATTTGATCACTACACATGTATATATGTATTGAAATATAACTCTGTACCCCATAAATATGTAAATCAATATATTTCAATTAAATAAAAATAAGAAAAAAAGATACAAGACATACCTTTCGAAAAAGATAAAACAATCCACTGTCAAAAGAGAAAACAGGAGAGGTGAGCCCTCCCCACTCCTTGGATCCAGAGGGGAGCACCAGCCCCCACAGCCCGACCCACTGAGGCGAGCCCAGCAGAACCATGTGGAACCAGGGGCTCATTCTACAACCACAGATTCTGGAACAGGACCCAAGGTGGTTTAACATAACTACCAACACACAAGCAACGAATTGTGAAACAAAGACAATTTGCCACCACAGTAGCAACGAGGGCCACTCTACAGCCAAACTCAGTATAAGAGAAGCAAACATTCTACCAAATGACCAAATGTTAAGGAAAAAATACTAGAACTACAAATAAACAAGAAGAAATGATACCACCGATAGAATATACTGCGCTCTAATGTCAGACTCCATGGAACAGGGAATCCTTGAAATGTCTGAAAAAGAATTCTAAGTAATGATCTTAAGAAAACTTGAAGAAATAGCTGCTGCTCTGCTCTCTCTCCTTCCACCATCTTGCAATGTGAGACCCCTGGGTCACTGTCACAACCACCAGAGGGACTTTGGACTTCCCAGACCCAGAAACCCTGAGGAAGGCTCCTTTTGGAGATCAGGCCTGATCTGGATGAGTCCCAGGAACCTGTTTGATTGAAGCCAACACAAAGGAATGCAGAGCCCAGAAATGGAGACAGAGGATTTCTTGGACCCTTTGAAGACTTTCCATAAACTCCTAGTTTAGAACACAAGCTCTGAAAAATCATCCAGGTTTCAAGAGCCACCACCAAAAACAAGGCCCTCACCAGATGTGTTCCCTGGACTTTGGACTTCCCAGCGTCTGCAACTTATTTTGAGAGAGAGACCATGCTCACAGTGATCACCTAATTGAAAATTAACTGGGCAGCAGCAGAGGAGCGGGCAGCGGCGTAAGTGGCACCGGCGGTAGCGGTGCCAGCGGCAGCAGCGGGGGTAGCGGCACCAGCGGTAGCGGCAGCAGCAGCAGGAGCAGGGGAAGCGGCGGCAGAGGAGCCGGCGGCAGCAGGGGAAGCGGCAGCAGCAGGAGCGACACCATGCGGTATCGCCCCGTCACCCAGCAGCCCCGCAGAGTCCAAGCTGACCAGAGAGGTGGCTCCCCGGAGAGGACCAAGACCCGAGGCAACCACATACACAAGGCACTAGTGGCCAACTGCGTAGTCACTGAGGTAGCCATACCAAATTAGCAACCACAGCAACATCTTAGTCAGTCAATAGTGTCAAACCTGTGGACTGTGAAACCCCCTGCCACAGTGAATAAACATACAAGAAAAGATACCAGAAACACAAAAAATCAAGACAGTACACCACTCAAAGATAATAAATCTCAGGCTCCAGATCCTATAGAACAAGAAGCCCTTGAAATGACTGACAAGGAATTTCGAGTGATAATTCTAAGGAAACTGAATGAGATACAAGAAAACTCAACTAGACATCATGATGAAACGAGGAAAAGTATACAGGATCTGAAAGAGGAAATGTACAAGGAAATCAATGTCCTGAAAAAAAATGTAGCAGAACTTGCTGAACTGAAGAAGTTATTCAGCGAAATAAAAAACACAATGGAGAGTTTAACCAGCAGGCTTGTCGAAGTTGAAGAGAGAACCTCTGAACTTGAAGATGGGCTGTTTGAAATAACACAAGCAGACAAAAAAAAAGAAAAAAGAAGCAAAGGCATTGAAGAAAATCTGAGAGAGATATCAGACAACCTTAAGCGCTCAAATATCCAAGTCATGGGTATTCCAGAAGGGGAGGAAAACGGAGATTGCATTGAAAACATATTCAACAAAATAGTGACAGAAAACTTCCCAGCTATAGGAAAAATTACAGATCTTCAGATCCAGGAAGCTCAACGATCTCCAAACGTATTCAACCCAAAAAGGTCTTCTCCAAGACATGTTATAGTCAAATTGGCAAAACTCAAAGACAAAGAGGGAATCTTAAAAGCTGCAAGAGAAAAGTGTCAAATCACCTATAAGGGAGCCCCAATCAGGCTAACATCAGACTCTTCATCACAAACCCTAATAGCCAGAAAGGAATGGGATGATATATTCAAAATACTAAAGGACAGAGATTGTCAGCAAAGAATACTCTACTCTGCAAGGCTATCCCTCCAAATGAACGGCAAATAGTATATATCTCAGACAAACAAAAACTGCGGGAGTTCACCACCACACAACCGCCCTTAAAAGAAATTCTCAAGGGAGTACTGGGTTTGGTTCCTGAAAAATAACTACCACTGCCATAAAAACCCAAGAAAAGTCTAAACCCACTAGCATAATAAAAATGGCATTCATGAAGAGAAAACAAACAGAAAGGCGATCTACAACCTAAGGAACCAACAAACACAGAAAACAAACAGTAAATCAGAAAGCAAGGACCAAAAAAAACCTAAGACCACCAAACAACAATAAATAAAATGCTAGGAATAAATCAACACTTTTCAATAACTCTCAATGTAAAAGGCTTAAATTCCCCAATCAAACGACACAGACTAGCTGACTGGATTAAAAAGAAGGACCCAACTATATGCTGCCTTCAAGAGCCCCACCTCACCCACAAAGACTCACATAGACTAAGAGTGAAAGGATGGAAAAAGATTTACCATGCAAACAGAAAAGAAAAATGAGCTGGAGTAGCTATTCTTATATCGGACAAAGTAGACTTTAAACTAAAAACCATAAAAAGAGACAACGAGGGACACTACTTAATGATAAAAGGACTGATCCATCAAGAACACATAACAATCATAAATATGTACACACCCAATGTTGGAGCAGCCAGATTTATAAAACAGACTCTATTAGACCTAAAGAAGGAAATAGACACTAATATCATAATAGCAGGAGACCTGAACACCCCACTGTCAATATTTAACAGATCATCTAGGCAAAGAATCAGCAGAGAAACACAAGATCTAAACAAGACTCTAGACCAATTGGAATTGGCAGATATCTACAGAACATTCCACCCAACAACCTCAGAATATTCATTCTTCTCATCAGCACATGGATCATTCTCCAGGATAGATCACATATTAGGTCACAAATCAAGTCTCAACAAATTCAAAAAAATTGGAATTATCCCATGTATTTTCTCTGACCATAATGGATTAAAACTAGAAATCAATAACAAACGAAATTCTGGAAACTATACAAACACATGGAAATTAAACAGCATTCTACTTAATGACATATGGGTCCAAGAAGAAATCAAGCAGGAAATCAAAAAATTTATGGAAACTAATGAAAACAATGATACATCCTACCAAAACCTGTGGGATACTGCAAAAGCAGTATTAAGGGGGAAATTTATTGCATTAAATGCTCACCTCAGAAGAATGGAAAGATGGCAAGTGAACAACCTAACACTTCACCTTAAAGATCTAGAAAAACAAGAACAATCCAAACCTAAAGTAAGCAGATGGAAATAAATCATTAAGATCAGAGAAGAACCGAATGAAATTGAAACCCAAAAAACAATTCAAAAGATCAATGAATCAAAAAGTTGGTTTTTTGAAAAGATAAATAAAATTGACAAACCATTAGCATGGCTAACAAAAAAAAGAAGAGAGAAGATTCAAATAACAAAAATTAGAAATGCAATAGGCGATATTACAACTGATTCATTTGAAATACAAGGAATCATTCGAGACTACTATAAACACCTATACGCGAACAAGTTTGAAAATCTGGAGGAAATGGACAAATTTCTGGACACACACAGGCTCCCAAAACTGAGCCATGAAGATGTAGAAAATCTGAACAGACCAATAACAATAAAGGAGATTGAAGCTGTTATCAAAAAGCTCCCAACAAAGAAAAGCCCAGGACCAGATGGATTCACAGCAGAATTTTACCAAACATTCAAAGAGGAATTGACACCGATTCTTTACAAACTATTCCAAAAGATTGAAACGGACGCAACTCTCCCAAACTCATTCTATGAAGCAAACATCATCCTGATACCGAAACCAGGTAAAGATATAACCAAAAAAGAAAACTACAGGCCGATATCCTTGATGAATATAGAAACAAAAATCCTCACTAAAATACTAGCTAACAGAATACAGCAACACATACATAAAATTATTCACCATGATCACGTGGGATTCATCCCAGGGATGCAAGGTTGGTTCAACATACGCAAATCAATAAATGTGACACACCATATTAATAAACTCAAACACAAGGACCATATGATCATCTCTATACATGCTAAAAAAGCATTTGATAAAGTTCAGCACTCATTCATGACAAAGACCCTCTATAAGTTAGGTATAGAGGGAAAGTATCTCAACATAATCAAAGCCATATATGATAAACCCACTGCCAATAGCATCCTGAATGGGGAAAAGCTTTCAGCTTTTCCTTTAAGAACAGGAACTAGACAAGGATGCCCACTCTCACCACTCCTATTCAACATAGTGTTGGAAGTACTAGCCAGAGCAATCAGAGAAGAGAAGGAAATAAAGGGCATCCAGATTGGAAAAGATGAAGTCAAACTGTCCCTGTTTGCAGATGACATGATCCTATATATTGAACAGCCTAAAACCTCTACAAAAAAACTCTTGGAGGTGATAAATGATTTCAGCACAGTAGCAGCATACAAAACCAACACACAAAAATCAGTAGCATTTCTTTTCTCCAATAGTGACCATGCAGAAAGAGAAATCGAAAGGCCTGCCCATTTACAATAGCCACCAAAAAAATAAAATACTTAGGAATTGAGTTAACCAAGGAGGTGAAAAATCTCTATAATGAGAACTACAAACCACTGCTGAGAGAAATTAGAGAGGATACAAGAAGATGGAAAGATATCCCATGCTCTTGGATTGGAAGAAACAACATAGTGAAAATGTCCATACTACCCAAAGTGATATACAAATTCAATGCAATTCCCATCAAAATTCCAATGACATATTTCTCAGAAATGGAAAGAACTATCCAGACATTTATATGGAATAACAAAGACCATGCATAGCCAAAGAAACGCTGAGCAAAAAAAATAAAGCTGGAGGCATAACACTACCTGTCTTTCAACTATACTACAAAGCTATAATAACCAAAACAGTATGGTACTGGCATAAAAACAGACACACTGATCAATGGAATAGAATAGAGAATCCAGAAATCAACCCACACACCTACAGCCATCTGATCTTTGACAAAGGCACCAAGCCTATACACTGGGGAAGAGACTGCCTCTTTAGCAAACGGTGCTGGGAGAACTGGATATCAATATGCAGGAGAATAAAACTAGACCCATACCTTTCAACATACACTAAACTGAACTCAAAATGGGTTAAAGAATTAAATATACACCCTGAAACAATAAAAATTCTTAAAGAAAACATAGGAGAGACACTTCAGGAAATAGGACTGGACAGAGACTTCATGAATATGACCCCAAAAGCAAGGGCAACCAAAGGAAAAATAAACAAATGGGATTATATCAAACAAAGAGCTTCTGCACAGCAAAAGAAACAATTAACAGAGTTAAAAGACAACCTACAGAGTGGGAGAAAATATTTGCAAAATATACATCCAACAAAGGATTAATATCCAGAATATACAAGGAACTCAAACAACTTTACAAGAAAAAAACAAGCAACCCAATTAAAAAACGGGCAAAAGAGCTAAGCAGGCATTTCTCTAAGGAAGATATACAAATGGCCAACAGACATATGAAAAAATGCTCAACATCACTCAGCATTAAGGAAATGCAAATCAAAACTACACTGAGATACCATCTAACCCCAGTTAGGATGGCTAAAATCCAAAAGACTCTGAACGATAAATACTGGAGAGGTTGCGGAGAAAAAGGAACTCTCATACATTGTAGGTGGGACTGCAAAATGGTGCAGCCACTATGGAAAATGGTATGGAGGTTCCTCAAACAATTGCAGATAGATCTACCATATGACCCAGCTATCCCACTGCTGGGAATATACCCAGAGGAATGGAAATCATCAAGTCGAAGGTATACCTGTTCCCCAATGTTCATCGCAGCACTCTTTACAATAGCCAAGAGTTGGAACCAGCCCAAATGTCCATCATCGGATGAGTGGATACGGAAAATATGGTATATCTACACAATGGAATACTACTCAGCTATAAAAACGAATGAAATACTGCCATTTGCAACAACATGGATGAACCTTGAGAGAATTATATTAAGTGAAACGAGTCAGGCACAGAAAGAGAAATACCACATGTTCTCACTTATTGGTGGGAGCTAAAAATAAATAAATAAATTCACACACACACACACACAAAAACCGGGGGTGGGGGGGAAGAAGACAGAACAACTACAGGGAGAAGAAGACACAACAACTACAATTCCTTGAAGTTCATATGACAAGCAAACAGAAAAGACATTGTTGGGTGGGGGGGGGAGAGGGAGGAGGGAGGGGGGTTTCGGTAATGGGCCACAATAATCAACCACATTGTATATCGACAAAATAAAATTAAGGAAAAAAATTAAATAAATAAATAAAAAGAAAACTTGAAGAAATAAAGGAAGACTCAATTAGAGAATACAATGAAACAAGAAAAAATTTCTAGAGTATGCAAGAGGAAATCTACAGAGATTAATACCTTAAAAAAGAATGCAGCAGAACTTCTAGAAATGATTCACTCAATGAAATAAAAAACACAACAGAGAGCCTGAGCAGCAGCACAGAGCAAGCAGAAGAACGAATTTCAGACCTTGAAGATGGTCTTTTTGAAATAACTCAGGCAGACAAAAAAGGAAAAAAGAATTTAAAATAATGAGGAAAATCTAGGAGAGATAGTAGACAACCTCAAGCGCTCTAACATCCGAACTCTGGGTATTTCAGAAGGGGAGGAGAAAGGAAAATGTACTGAAAACCTATTCAAGGAAATAGTAACAGAAAACTTCCCAGGTGTAGAGTGAGATATAGACCTTCAGATCCAGCACGCTCAAAGGTCCCCAAACAGATTCAATCCAAAAAGATCCTCTCAAGACATGTTATAATTAAATTTTCAAAGCTCAAAGACAAAGAGAGAATTCTAAAAGCAGCAAGAGAAAAGCATCAGGTCACTTATAGGGGAACCCCCATCAAACTAACAGCAGACTTCTCAACTGAAATCCTACAGGCCAGAAGAAAGTGGCATGATATATTCAAAATACTAAAAAGAAAAAAATTGCCAGCCAAGAATTCTTTACCCAGTGAGGCTCCCCTTCAGAAACGGAGAAATAGTGTATTTCCCAGACAAACAAAAGTTGTAGGAGTTCACCACCACATGACCAGCCCTGCAAGAAATTCTCAAGGAGTCATTAATGTGGAATGCGAATAATGGTGACCACTACCACAAATACACAAGAGCAAAACGCACAGTTAAACAAAAATGCCAGCAAGAAAGAGAAAGAAGCTAAATCACCCCACCTTAAATTTCTGATATTGACGAAGAGAAAAAAAAGGGGGGGGAAATAATGATCAAAACACATTTAGACCATCTAAACAAGAAGCAATTAAATGACAGGAATTAAGCAACACTTGTCAATAACTACCCTAAATGTGAATGGACTAAACTCCCCACTCAAAAGACACAGACTGACTGATTGGATTAAAAAGCTAGACCCAAGTATATGCCATATTCAAGAGACTCACCTCACCTGTAGAGACACACACAGACTAAAAGTGAAGGGATGAAAAAAGATATATCATGCAAATGGAAACCAAAAACGAGAAGGGGTAGCTATTCTTATATCAGACAAAATAGACTTTAAACCAAAAAACATAAAAAGAGACAAAGAAAGCCACTATATAATGATAAAAGGATCTATCCAGCTAGAAGACATAACAATCATAAATATATATGCACCCAATACTGGCGCACCCAGATACATAAGTAAACACTCTTAGACTAAAGGAAGAAATAGGCCCTAATACACTAATAGTGAGTGATCTGAACACCCCTCTCTCGGTGTGGGACAGATCTACAAGGCAACAAGTCAACAAAGAGGATTTAATCTACACCTTAGACCAACTGGACCTGGCAGATATATATAGAACATTTCACCCAACAACTAAAGAATATACTCTCTTCTCATCAGCTCATAGAATATTCTCCAGGATAGACCACATATTAGGTCACAAATCTAGTCTCAGCAAATTTTAAAAAACTGAAATCATTCCAAGTATTTTTTCAGACTACAATGGACTAAAATTGGAAATTAATAATAAGCAAAACTCTGGAAACTATACGAATACACGGAAACTAAATAACAGTCTCCTGAATGACCTATGGGTCCAAGAAGAAATTAAACAGGAAATCAAAATATTTCTAGTAACTAATGAAAATAAAGATACATCATACCAAAACCTGTAGTATACTGCAAAAGCAGTATTAAGAGGCAAATTTATTGCAATAAATGCTTACATCAAAAGAACAGAAAGAAAAAAAAAAAAAAAAAAAAAAGAACAGAAAGACTTCAAATAAATGACCTAACACTATGCCTCAAAGAACTTGAAAAACAACAATTCAAACCTTAAGGTAGTAGATGGAAAGAAATAATTAAGATCAGAGCAGAACTCAAGATCCAATCAAGATGGTGGAATAGACGGTCCACAGAGTCACTCTCTCCCACAAATCAACCAATTTACAGCTATAAAAATGTAACATCAGCCAAGCCAGGGCTGCTGGAGCTCAGCGGAAGAGCAGGAGAGACCTATGGAGTTCATGAAGGCAGGAGAAACTATGATGAGAGAAAGAAAAAGCTGCTTTGAGCATTTCGGGCCGCAGCTGCTTTAAGACGCAAACTGATGAGCACATGGAGCAGGAGCCGGCAGAAGCTGCAGCTGTGAACTTCAGATGGAGTTACTTGGAGGCAGCAGGGGAGAAGAGGGCCTTGGCAGCCCCAGGACAGCAAGACCACTAATAGGGTTCACGTGGACCCATGCAGGAGCGAGGAGCCAGAACAACTGAAAAAAGGGAGCCATTCAGAAGCTGGTGAGTCATTGCAAGGGACCGGCACATGGCCTGTCCCATGGAAAGTGTTTGCAGCACAGGCGTGGGGGAGACAGGCCCACCAGGGGAACACTGGGACACAGCAAGGACAGCCGACCTGCCCCCAAATCAGGACAGGACCACTCAGAGGAGACTGGTCGGGAATACAGAATTGCATGGGGTGCAGATTGATGAAAAAACTCAGGCCCAGATCAGAGATTCTACAGACCACAGATCCACTGGGTCTCTGGAGAGCCGGAAGTGCCTATAAGGTCAACCATTAAACCCTGAGCTGCACAAAAAGCCTTCCCTAGGGAAACAGCAGCAAAGTAGCAATTTAATCAACTACACAGCTCAAGTACTGGTTCCCACAGGAAGTTCCCCCATGTTAGAAGCAAAGGACAAAAAATTAGTTCCGGGCCAGGCACACCACCAGCACCTTGGAGCCTGCCTGGGAACTGGAGGCTTGGATCTGGGGACCGGACCCCACTCCCACTTCCAGGCAAACTGCACCAGTGTGTCGGGGCCAGCCTGGGGAACTGAAGCATGGAGAAGAAGCCTGGACCCCCCTCCCACAACCAGGCACACCATGCCAGCACCTTGGGGCCTGCCTGGGGACCTGAGGCAAGGAGAAGGGGAACAGACCTCTCTCCCACAACCAGGCACACTGAGCCAGAACTTCAGGGCCCACCTGGGGAACCGAGGCATGGAGAAGGAGACTGGTCCTCTCTCCCACAACCAGGCACACCACGCCAGCACCCTGGGTCCTGCCCAGGGACCAAGGACATGAAGAAGGGGACCGGACCTCTCTCCCACAATCAGGCACATTGAACCAGTGCCTTGGGGCCCACCCAGGGACCTGGGGTATTGAGTTGTGGACTGGACCTCTCTCCCACAACTAGGCACAACATGCCAGCAATTCGGAGCCCACCCAGGGAACTAGGGCAAGGAGAAGGGGAATGGATCTCTCTCCCACAACCAGGCACACCGCACCAGTGCTTCAGGCCCCGCCCCGGGACCTGAAGCATGGAGAAGGGGACTGGACCTCTCTCCCACAACCAGGCACACTGAGCTAGCGCCTTGGGGCCCACCCAGGGACCCAGGGTATGGAGTCAGGGAACGGACCACCCTCCCACAACCAGGTACAACATGCCAGCACCTCGGAGCCCACCTGGGTACATGGGGCATGGAGAAGGGGACCAGACCACTCTCCCACAACCAAGCACAACAAGCCAGTGCCTCGGGGCCCCCCCCACAGTCCCAGTGCATGGAGAAGGGGACTGGACCACCCTCCAACAACCAGGCACACCACGCCAGGACCTTGGGGCCTGCCTGGGGACCTGAGGCAAGGAGAGGGGGAATGCACCTCTCGCCCACAACCAGGCACACTGTGCCTGTACCTCGGGGCCCACCCAGGGACCAGAGGCATGAAGAAGGGGACCAAACACACCCCACAACCAGGCATACTGCCAGTGCCAATGAGCATGCCAAAAACAGCACCCCCACGTGGGTGGCCCACCACAGCCACCACAATAACCATGGCTGCTGCAAAAGCAGCTAGACACCACAGCCACAACACAGATGGTCCGCCAACCACTGGAGTGCATTCACACAAGAAGAGTCACCAGCAGAGGCAAAGTAAAGAAGAGGATGTCTCTTTCCACAAAACCCATTCCAGAGTGACAGAAGAAACATCTGCTCTATGATAATACTGGGGGACCTGATCACATCTCTCAGCATTGGACAGATCATCTAGGCAAGAAGTTAACAGAGTAACCATTATTCTTTCAGAAGGAGAGAAGAAACCTAGGGCAATTAGAGGGAGGAGGGGGAGGGAATGGGGGAAGGAGAGAGGTTGGACAAGGGGCATAAAGAATAATTACGATTTGTAACAATATATATGCTAGTAATACTGATTTAATCAACATACCTCAATGTTCAACCCCCAAAATATGTATAATCGATTTTGATTAAATAAATAAATTATTTTTAAAAAAGATCAGAGCAGAACTAAATGAAATAGAGACCCCAAAAACAACAGAAAAGATCAACAAAACAAAAAGTTGGTTTTCAAGAAGATAAATAAAACAGACAAACTGTTAGCTAGGTTAATAAAAAAATGAAGAGAGAAGACCCAAATAACAAAAATCAGAAATGAAAAGGGCGACATTACAACTGATACAACAGAAATAAAAAGAATCATTAAAGACTATTATAAACAACTGTATGACAACAAATATGGAAATCTGGAAGATACGGATAAGTTTCTAGACACATACAAACTACCAAGACTGAACCAAGAAGAGAAAGAAACGCTGAACAGACTAATAATAAGCAAGGAGATTGAAGCTGTAATTAGCAATTTTCCAACAAAGAAAAGTCTGGGTCCCAATGGCTTTACAGCTGAATCCTACCAAACTTTTAAAGAGGAGTTAATACCAATTCTCCTCAAACTATTACAAATAATTGAAACAGAAGCTACTCTCCCAATCTCATTCTATGAGGCCAACATAACTCTGATACCAAAACTAGATAAAGACACAACAAAAAAAGAAAATTACAGGCCAATATCCTTGATGAACCTAGATGCAAAAATCCTCAAAAAAATATTGCCAATCAGAATACAGCAACATATTAAAAAAATTATACGCTATCATCAAGTGGGATTCATCCAGGGATGCAAGGATGGTTCAACATACGAAAGTCAATAAATGTGATACATCACATCAACAAACTCAAGGACAAAGAGCATATGATTATCTCAACAGATGCTGAAAAAGCATTTGACAAAATTCAACATCCCTTCATGATAAAGACTCTCAACAAATTAGGTATAGAAGGAAAGTATCTCAACACAATAAAAGCCATTTATGACAAGCCCACTGCCAGTATCATTCTGAATGGGGAAAAACTGAAGGCCTTTCCCTTAAGAACAGGAACATGACAAGGATGTCCACTCTCACCACTTCTATTTAACATAGTACTGAAGGTACTAGCCAGAGCAATCAGGCAAGAGAAAGAAATAAAGAGAATCCAGATTGGAAAAGACAAAGTCAAACTTTCTCTATGTTCAGATGACATGATATATATATAGAAAAACCTACAGACTCTATCAAAAAACTCCTAGAGCTGGTTAATAACTTCAATTACATTGCAGGATACAAAATAAATGCCCCCAAATCAGTTGCATTTATATACTCAAATAATGAATTAAAAGAAAGAGAAATAAAGAAAGTAAGCCCATTTACAACTTTCATGAAAAAAATAAAATACCTAGGGATCAATTTAACCAAGGAGGTGAAAGACCTCTACAATGAGAACTACAAACCACTTCTAAAAGAAAGTAAAGAAGACGCAAAAAGATGGAAAGTTATTCCATGCTCTTGGATTGGAAGAATTAACATTGTGAAAATGTCTATACTACCCAAAGCAATCTACAGATTCAATGCAATCCCCATCAAGATACCAATGATTTTCTTCACAGAAATGAAAAAAACAATCTTACCTTTCATATGGAACAACAAAAGACCCCGAATAGTCAAAGCAATCCTGACCAAAAAAATTAAAGCCAGAGGCATAACACTACCTGACTTCAAATTATACTACAAAGCCATTGTTACCAAGACAGCATGGTACTGGTATAAAAACAGACATGCAGACCAGTGGAGCAGAATTGAGAACCCAGAAACCACCCCTCAGGCTTACAGCCATCTGATATTGGACAATGGCAACAAAAATCTACATTGGGGCAAAGACAGTTTCTTCAACAAGTGGTGCTGGGAAAACTGGATATCCATACACAGAAGAATGAAACTAGATATGCATATCTCACCATACACTAAAATCAACTCAAAATGGATTAAAGACTTAAGTATAAGACCTGAAACTGTAAAATTACTAAGGGAAAATATAGGTGAAACACTTCAGCAACTAGGTCTGGGCACAGACTTTATGAACATGAGCCCGAAAGCACAAGCAGCAAAAGAAAAAAATAAACAAATGGGACTATATCAAAGTCAGTAGCTTCTGCACAGCAAAGGAAACAATCAACAGAGTGAAACAACAACCTACAGAATGGGAGAAAAATTTTGCTAACTATTCATTCGACAAGGAATTAATATCCATAATATACATGGAACTCAAGTAACCCAATTAAAAAATAGGCAAAGGAGCTGAACAGACATTTCTCAAAGGAAGACAAAAATGGCCAACAGGTACATGAAAAAATGCTCAACATCACTAGGCATCATGGAAATGAAAATTAAAACTACATTGAGATACCACCTCACCCCAGTTAGACTGGCTATAACCAAAAAGATGGTGAATAACAAATGCTGGCAAGGGTGTGGAGAGAAGGGAACACTACTGCACTGTTGGTGGGAATGTAAATTAGTACAAACACTTTGGAAAACAATTTGGAGGTTTCTCAAACAACTACAGATAGATCTTCCATATGATCCAGGAATCCCTCTTCTGAGTATATATCCAGAGTAATAGAAATCATCATGCCGAAGGGATACCTGCACTCCCATATTCATCGCAGCTCTGTTTACAATAGCCAAGACATGGAGCCAACCTAAACGTCCATCAATGGATGATTGGATAAGGAAAATGCAGTATATATCCACCATGGAATACTACTCAGCCATAAAAAAGAATGAAATACTCCCATTTGCAACAACATGGATGAGCCTGGAGAAACTTATGTTGAGTGAAATAAGCAAAGCACAGAGGGATAAATACCACATGTACTCACTCATATGTGGGAGCTAAGAGAGAAAGAAGGAAGGAAAGAAAGATCACAACAGTGCATTGAACTTGCAGAGGGAGAGAACATTTCTTGGGCTACAAAGTGGAGTGGGGGGAGGAGGGCAGGGGAGGGAGGTTGGGGATAATTGGGTGGGGGACACAAGGTACAAATGCAATTTGTGGTAATGGGTATGCTGCCAGTATGAATCTGGCCCTCACATCATGGGCATGAGGGGTGACCATCAGCTTTGTATCTTATGAATATTCATAACCAATAAAAAAAAGAGAAAAGAGCAATACATCCGGACCTGCAGATGGTACATATGTTGGAACTATAAGACAGGGATGTTAAAATAACTCTAACTAATATAACGTAGTAGAAAATATGGATGACACTTAACAGATGGCAAATTTCAGCAGAGAGATGGGAACTATAAACAGAGTCTAAAGAAAACACTATAAATGAAAAACATGAAAGAATTCTTTTGATGGGCTTATCAACAGACTGGACACAATAGAGGAAAGACTCTGCAAACTTAAAGAAATGTCAATAGAAATTATCTAAACTGAAACACAAGGGGGGGGAATGAAAAAATAGAATGGTGCATCTAAGAGCCCTCAGACAATATAGTCTACTGAATTTGTATTTGGAATCCCAGAAGAAGAAGAAAGGAAGGAACAGAAAAAATATCTGAAGATGTAATGGCTAAAAATTTTCAAAAATTAAATTAGAGAACCCAAACAGGAAAAATTCAAGAAAAACAAACAAACAAAAAAAGTCAATCTAGAATTTAATAGCCAATGACAACATATCTTTAAAATGAAGGCAAAATAGAGACATTGTCAGACAAATAAAAGCTGAGGGTATTCACTGCCAACAGACCTGAACTACAAAAAAAGGTTAAAGGAAATTCTTCAGGGGAAATGTGGATCAGCACTAAGGAATAACAAGCACTGAAAAATGATAAAAATGTAAGTAAACATAAAAGATATCTTTTAAAGAGATTAAGAAAAATTTAAAAATGAAGTAACTGTCTAATGCAAAAATAGCACCATATTGTGGGGTTTATAGCTTATGTATAAGTAAAATGAATAATAATAACAGCACAAGGCAAATGGAAGTATATTATTACAGAGTTCTTATACCATGTGTGAAATGGTATGTTATTTGAAGATAGACTGTAGTAAGTTAGAAACGTAGATCATAAACCCTTAGAGCAACTACTGAGTTATGAGCTATGCCTTCTGCTAGATGCAGGGGATGTAGGGAGAGAAGAGGTATATTAATAGCCTGAAACTCAATTTAAAAATAAAGAAATACAAGCATAAAAAGTGGCCAAAAAACATGATAGATGTTCCAACAGAGGCTCTATACACCAAGTACATACTAAGAAAGAAAGCCCAGGGGAAGAAGTAAAGTCAGGGAAGGTCAGAGTCAGGTTTTCAGTGATGAAGAGTCTGAAGGAAAGAAGCAGTTAAAAGAAAGAAAGGAAAGGAATGAGGATGTCAAACAACATAGGATGAGCAACAGCACAACATCTTAAAAAAGGCTGGAGAGGGCTGATAAGAACACATAAAGGGACTGGGCTTAGAAAAGAGAATGTCTTAGAAAGAATGTCTTTGAAAGGAATATGTCTTTCTGATACTAAAGAAAGAGACAAAAGAATACAGATACCGTTTTAAGTTCCTTATAGTCACTGAGAACAACTATGTGTGAGTGCATGATCTCTTTCTCTCAAACAAATACACCACCCAGCTTTTGCATACTTTTTCCTGGAGCACGGACTATTGTTCCCATTCCTCTCTTTGCCTAGTTAACTCCCATCTTTCAGGTCTCTACAATCTTCACTCTTAACATGGCATACCTCTCCTTCACAACACCTATGAAACTGGATTAATGTTTTGTGTTCCCCACCAAATTATAAATTCCAAGAGAGCAGATGCTATTTCTGTTTTAAGGTGCCATATTACCCTACAGAACCTGGCACAGTGCATAACACATGGCAGACCCTGGAGAAATATTGATTAAATGCATGAACCAAGATAAAGGAAAAGAAAGTTAAAACCTGTCTTCTCCATTTTTTATAAATGACAACTACACACAAAGTTACCAAAAGAAGAAAAAACTATGTTTCATTAAATTACTAAAGATAAAAACTGTCTCAGAAAGATAACCAATATGATTCTTAATTAGCAATGTTAATTAACACAAGAGAAGAGTTGTAAGTAACAGGCACCCCAAGGAATTTCTTAACGAGTGAATTTATGTGTCACTCAAAATGAGAAACTGCACACAAAAGCCAAACTAAGATTAATTCTAGAGCTAAATATAGTAAAACGGGAGGCAGTACAGTGTGATAGTTTAAGCATAAAAGCTTAGAATCAGGCTGCCTAGGTTAAAATAGTGGCTCCATTCTCATCAGCCATGTCTTTGGCAAGTTCCTCTACTCTCTGAAGTAGGCATTAGTGTTTTCCCTACCCAGCATCCAATCCCCTTCCAGCAGCAGCAGCAATTTTTGTTGAGGGAGCTTCTCTCTCCTCTTTGTCCTGTGTGCTTCAGTTTGGCCCCACCTCAGGCTATAGTTTGAAGTCTGTGACCTAGGTTTAAGTAAATAAGTACACCATTTCCCCCTAAATAGAATTACTGTTCCAGCAATGGTAACATAATTAAAATTGTGCCAATCAGAGCCAATTCTAAGACTGTTATTTTAGCTATTAGATAGACAGAATAGAATTGGAAAATATTTAAGGTTGGAGTTGTTGTGGTCATCTTGGTGCTATGAAGGAAGAGCCACTCCTAAACTGGAGCAATCTCAGAAGAGAAATCAAATGATAGTGTGAAAGCAGGTCTAAGGGACACGATCTGAGCTCTTACATCAATGCTCACCATAACACTTTAATCAGTTTTTGCTTTCTGTTTAAACTAGGTTAGGCTGAGGTTTCTGTCACTAATATCCATGAGTCCCCACTAGTATACATTCTCAGCTTCAGCTTCCTCACTTGGAAAATTAGGATTCTCTCAGATTCAGCACTCATCTGTGAAGTGGAGTACATAGGTTTGTTGTGAAAATTAACCACTTCGCACACAGCACATACCTAACACATCATTAACCCTGCTAAGGCATTTAGAGAGAGTAAACACTTCTTACAAAGAATATTGAGCTATACATATGATTTTAATTTAAAACCTGAGAGTTATGTAATTAGGTAATAAATTCAAATGTACAAAAACCTCTGGCAAGAAGACAATGGCAACAGCCAAAACATAAATGGGAGTAAAAAATCACAATACTGAATTTGCCATTACTAGTAATTCAGGCATTAACTAAGACTATAAAAAGTTACTACAATTTATCTCCATAAATATGTTGATGTCAATGCTGAAAGAAAAGAATCTTAAAATGGCTACCTCCCTAATAAAAATAAGAGAAGAAACCAATGAAACAGAAAATGAACAAGGAATAGAGAAAATCAAAACCAAAATTAGTCTCTTTGAAAAAGTTAATAAAATTCATAAACTCCTAGTAAGACTGACCAGGAAAAAAAGAAAGAAAACTAAAAATTAGCAACATCAGAAATGAAAGAGGGTATAAGGCATATCATAGAACCTACAGACATTTAAGAAATAATAAAAGAATACTTTATGCTATATATTCAATAACTGAGATGAAGTTAACAAATTCACTGAAAAACACAACTTATTAAAACTGACACAAGAACAAGAGAAAATCTGAATAGCCCTTTATCTTTTTTAGATGAATTTGTAATCGAAAGCTTCACACAAATAAAATTTCAAAAGGTTGGCTAAACTTTGTAAAGCACTGTGTCAACCAAACAAAACATCTGAGAGTTAGATGAGGCCCCGAGACCATAAGCTTTTCCTGTACTGAATCTTGTTGTTTCTCTGACTGGTAAGGGGATCACAACCCTCGGCACGGTGTTGTCCGCACCACGCTCAGCCAGTGCGCGCAGCCAGTGAGCACACCGGCCATCCCTATATAGGATCCGAACCTGCAGCCTTGGCGCTACCAGCGCTGCACTCTCCCGAGTGAGCCACAGGGCCAGCCCCCGTACTGAATTTTTAATGAATGAGAGGGAGGTACAGAGAGAAGAAAAGTAAAAAGTAAAAGTAGAGGAGGAGGAGGGGGAACAAGGAGGAGAGTGAATGACAATTTAGGTGATAAAGACAGAGTAAAAGCAAGAAAAAGCAAATAATCTTAGATGTCAGCAAGACAGAGGAACTAATAAAATTGACAAAGGCTAGATTATTTGCATTAATGGTGTGGATAAGCAACCTGAAAAAAAAAAAATCTATGGGTTAGGTTAGAAGTGAACGAATGAAGGAAGGAAAATGTACCTCTAAAAAATCTTGGTTCGTATTCCCTAAACAGGAAAGTGATAGCAGAAAAGAGTTGTTAAAAATCTGCTGTCAAGAAGTAATGAGGATAGTACACAAAGTAGAAAACCCACAGAAGAGTTGAGCTAATTGTAACAGCAACATACTATTGTTCAGATACTGTATTACTGTGATAATATGTCCCATTAAAAATTAAAACATAGTTCCAAATTTGAAAAACTACTCCTAGAAGAAAACTTTCAGATAGAAAAGGTTTCTGTGCTCAAGACATAATACTGCAGTTTCTCAAAATATAATCAAAGCAGGGAGCTAAAGAAACCTAGAGAAAAGAACCTACTGTAGGAAAAATTAGCTATATTTTTGGTGGGTTTGAATCTAACCTAAAAAGTATAAAACTTACTTTACTTTATTATTACTTCACTATAAATAAACGATAGTTTAAAGCAATACAGTCGATTCTCATTGTTTGTGGCAGTTATATTTTATAAAGTCACTACAAACATTGAATTAGCAGATACTGAACCACTGCTTCATGGGGAAAATACAGGGTTAGGTTCCTGTGAGCCTCTGGTCACAACGTTTTTGTCAAGCAATCTATACATAACCTTGTTTAATGTGTATTTCTGTTTAAAGACACCTTATTTAATCTAGATGAGGGGGCCTTCAAAAAGTTCACAGAAAGATTTGTATTGTTTTTTAATTTAATTTTTCCACAAACTTTTTGAATTACCCTCATATTGATGATTCATGAACACTGAACTCATAGCCAACACATTATAACTCATACCTGAATGAACGCATACTTTCCCCATAAGGCAAACCACAGCCTTCTAGCAACTGCATTGCAGCACTATTCTTGGGGGCTATTTTAAACAATGACATCACCAACAAAAAACACAAAAATGTGAAAAACATGGCACTACACAGACTTCGAAAAATACACTTGTTTACATTACAGTATGACAGCTGAAACCAGAAGGCAGAGCATCACCTTGTTTAACCTGAGCTAGGAACGTGCATGTTGGAACACACAAATTTTTCACTGCTCTGTGCATGTCTGCAAATGACTGTGAAAGCACTCTAGTGACTTTGAGGTTACAAATAAACTTTAGTGAGTAGGCAAATTTGCAAATATAGAATCCATGAATAATGAAGATTAATTATATTCACAAAAATTTACACTACCATCCTATGAGCAAATCTTAAAAGATTTACTGTAAATGAGCTTAGAAATCTAAAAATCTGTCATAGAAATATAAAAGGACTAACATACTACTTCTCAGAATCAATTTGCCAAGCTTTTAAAAATAGTTATAAAACATGAAAATATGAACCTTAAAAGCCACTTTTTCAGTGGCCTCAAGCAGGCCTCTTCAATTTACTAGTATATGACAATCAGCATTAGGAGAAATCAAAGTATGCTCATTTCTAAATTATAAATGAAATCCACTAAATCCCATTTGGAGGACCTACTCTGCTAAATTTTTAAACAACAGATCCCCAGTCCCCTGACTGTAATCAACTTTTTTGAAATATCATTTATTCAATTGGCTCGTATTGAGTACCAGGCTACCCTTCCCTCACCCTCACTAAGATCGAAGTCTGTACCATGCTGCCAAATGATGATTTCACAACTCAACACATTTGTATTTCATGTATGAATACATCTTAATACTTAATACTAACACTGACTACTTACTATAGTAACATATATAATACTACAGTAAAAACAGTCTGTCTAGGCTCTACACAGCTCTCACAGATGAGTGATTTAAATGTTTGCTCAAAGCTTCACATGTTGGTAAATCACCTTTAGTTCTCGAGAAAGGAAGAAACAGCAACAAGGAAAAAAACTACGAAAGCATGAATCAATGATAAATTCAAAAGGTTTTTGAGAAAGCAATATCCCAACCTCCCCCCAACTCATTCCTTCAATGTTCCAATTAACTACTGCTGCATTATAGTAATTACATACTTTACAGAAAATGGTGTAAAGTAAATGAACAAATAAGGAACTCCAAATACTTGTCTTACAGATCATTCCAAGCCAATGCCCACATTTTACAGTTTATACATTTACACTCTGCTGCCAGCCATGAGTTCTTTTTATACCATCATTTTTAAGAAACTGACCAGGTTCCACACACCTGAACATTAAGCAGAAATGCTGCTACATACTCAAAAAGAGAAAATAGCCTCCAAAATATTATAAAAACCCCACCAAAAACCCACACAAAATTGTTTATTTTCTAGGACTGATCAGCTGAATTCAGACCTGATCTAAAAAATGGAGCAATTGTTAGAAAATGAAGAATTTAATGCTTAAAAAAGGGGGAAAAGTGGCACTATGATAACAAGTTCCTTGCAATACAGTTTTGACTAAAACTTGGGTCCAGACATTATCTCTGGCATTTGAGGCTAAAATTAGCATATATTCCCCCATTAAGAAGTTATGAGTAATATTTTGAATTAGAACAGCTATGAAGAAAAAAAGACAATTACATTTTGTTACATATGTTCTTTTACTTTCGTATGGGATCGTGTTAGAAGTTACCAGTAATCTCTTTGTCTCACATTCAGCCTACTTTCCATTGCCTTTTTCAACATCCTGGTTCACCTCCTATTACCACCTGAACTTCCACAATGAGCTAAATGCTTTCCTTGTCCCATTTCACTTCCCTATACCCACCATCAGATTACTCTCTCCAAGGCATACTCTGATCACACTGCTCACATTCAAATCCCTTCAATAACTCATACTGCCATCTAAATAAAGAACACTTTTCTCAGTCTGGTTTTCAAGGTTGTCCACAATCTAACCTAACACACATTCCCAGCCTTCTTTTTTATAATTCTCCAACAGTTCCCCTAAGCTCCAGAACATCTCAAGCTTCTCTGTGTCTGTACCTTTGTTTACGACTCTCCCTCCACATGGATGAACTTCCTCATTTCCTTGTTGAAATCCTGCCCACTGCTTCAAGGCTTATCACCACCACAAAAGCATCTCTGATTTTCCTAACCTCTTCTCCCTTCAATCTGAAATCACTTTCTTTGTACCCTCTTACTGCACTTCATGCAGTCTGTTGTCTAACAGTCATTTATCCTCATTCCAAGGGCAAGGTCTATTTTGAGTTAGCATTTCCTAATTAAAAAACAAACTCTGTCAAAAAGAAAAAAAAAAGACACATCTTACTTTTGGAAAAGAGAAAAAGTCTTATTATTGATAAGAAATATCACAGAAAACTTCCTCAACAGAAACTTTTAAAAAACGTATGATTAAGTCACCAACCTTACCAGAAAATGTGCTTTGCATTCAAATCATTACAGGAGATATGTAACTAGGAGCAGTGTATTACTTTTCAGACACAGCAATTCAAGTTCTTATCCCCTTTTTGCACCTGGCAGAATCCTGATTCCAGGTTGCTGGTACTATCCACATTTGTATGTCTCTGAGGAACTACGGGGAGTTGAGCAGCTGTTCTGTCTCAGGGCAAGCTACATCATCACCTGCTGGAAGTTTCCATTCCCTTTGCCATTGAAAATTTCACACTCTAATTGTGTCTGTTATGGGTTGAATTATGTCCCCCCAAAATTCACAGGTTGAAGTCCTAACTACCAGTAGCTCAGAATGTGGCCTTAGTTGGATATAGGGTTGTTGCAGATGTAAAATTAGATGAGGTCATACTGGAGTAGGGTAGGCCTCCTAATCCAATATGACTAGTGCCATATTAAAATGGCAAATTTGGACACAGATGAGCAAAAGGGGAGAATCCCATGTGAACATGAAGGAAGAGATTGGGGTAATGTTCTACAAGCAATAGAACTCCAGAGATTGCCAGCCAACCACCAGAAGATAGGCAAGAAGCATGAACAGATTCTTCCTAACAGTCCTCAGATGGAACCAAACCTGCTGACACCTTGATCTCAGACATCTACCCTCCAGAACTGTGAGACAATAAATTTACATTGTTAATTTAAATTGTACATTTTTATGGTATTCGTAGGAAACTAATACAGTATCTACTGGTGTCTTTCCACTCATCATATCACCAATCCACTGTGACAACCACATGCCTCTTTAAGTATAATCAAACTTCTTAAAAATAAGTGTTGCATTAATTCAACAAACACATATTAATGGCCTCTATGTGCCAAGCACCAAAGACAGAGCAGTAAGTAAGACTGTCATGGTCCCTGCCCTCATACAGGTTACAGTGTAATCAGGATAACTGACAATAAACCAAAATTATACAATGATTAAATTTAATAATAAAAATTATTACAATTGTGATAAGAGCAAAAATGACCCACTTCCCTTTCCCAGACATATTAAACCATGTCTGGATGACTCAAGAACATCACTATGGAGGCTTACTGCACAGTTCAGTGCCTTTCATTGTTTTTGCTCCCCTCCTAGATGCCAGGTTATTGGCAACCGTGAGGTCTGCTTTTATCAGCTACCCTCCTGCCCCTCTGCTCTCTTCTTCCAATAGTCCCATTCTTAATATGGATCTTCTAATGTGCTATGAGTCAGAAAAATTAGGTAACTAATATTGCTAAGAAATATACATTAAGTAACCAAGATTGCTGCAAGTGAGAACTGAAGATTTGGCTTTAATGAAGGGTTTTCAGGCTTGCTTTAGATTCTCAGAGAGATTTTTTCCAACAGAATTCTGTAATAAGACTCTGAAGTGGAAAGTTATTCTATAGAAACTGAGTATTACTAAATAATTTTACTGTACTACTTTAGCATTAAATTGCCTAGCAAACACTTGCTTACTTTCAAAGGAATGCAGAACAGGAATGCTAGAAAAAATTTTCATTTCAGAAGTTCACTGTTTTCTGCATCAGAATGTCAATGGTTATTTAAGAAAGAAATACTATCCAAAGTCAGAATTATATCATTTATTATCCAGTATAAGGCACATTTTTGTTATCTAAATGTGAATCATATCACAAAATGACATGACTATGGGGTTATATATCATTACAATTGAAAAGCCCAGGCAAAATTTTTTGAAGTACTTAATAAATATGTACCACCTACCTCGTATGCATATCCAACAATCATCTTTTTTGTTGTGTTTTTTAAGTTCTTCTTCAGTGACTTCAATTAACCTGCCTTTTAATCCTGTTAGGTCCTTTCCACTTTTGGTTAGTCGAATCCAATCCATAAGACTTCTGCCCTGTTTTAAAGGTACCTAAAATAAAAGTTGAGAAGGATTAAATTCGGCTGATTCAAGTTAATTTCTTTCCCTCCCCCTTCCTGCTACTTGTCTTCAGGTTATTTCATTACTCTTATTCCCATGTAAGAAGATAATAAAACTCTTATCTAACAATTCTACAAATCCCCTTACAGCTTTAGGAGGCTGTCCAAATTGTTTCTGCTGTATTAGAATTATAAATAGAACATTAGGTCTTAGAAATTCTGTCACACAAATTTTCATCATAATGGTATCATAGTATAACAGGAATAGTATTGAACCTGGAGTTAGTAAACAAGTTCTGGTCCTGCCTCTGTCACTAATATATTACAGTCAACAATTTGTACCAAAATTTCTTCATCTTAAAACAACAGAGATTTGACAGAAGAGAAACAATTGGCGAAAGCTGATTTTCTGGACTGTTGATATAAACAGAACATTATAAATCATTAGGCAGCAGTCTTTTTCCTAAGAATTCACTGAGAAACATAGTTTATCAAATAATGGAAAATAACAAAACTCCTGTAATACTGTAAGGAAGAGGTTGGCAAACTACAACCTGCACCTGTTTCTATACAGCCCTTGAGCTAAGAATAGTTTTCACATGTGGTGGTGAAGCAACTGAAACCTTATGAAGCCCTCAAAGCCTAAAATATTTACTATCTGGCTCTTTGCAGAAAACTTTGCCAACGTAGCCTAGAGGATTTAATAACAGGATGTTTGGGGTTTTGTTTGTTCGTTTTTTTGCAAAATGAATTTTCAAGGCTTTTAGATGAAAAATACCTTTCATTAATATTTTAACCAGTTAAGACAACCTAGTGGAAATTTTTCAAGACATCTCTGTGAAACGAGGCTACTGTCTAAACTTGTTTAACTAGTTTCTAACACAGTACCAGAAGAATGTTTAATGTAAAAGCAGGTACATTCAAGGAAGTTTATACACCTCACTTGACTGAATCATTCCAAGTTTAGGCATCCACTTACCCCCAAATAACCAAGTTAAGTAAATAACCAAGTTAATAAGACTGTGGTGCCTCTTCAATTTCACATTCCATCCTACCAACTACATTGTCTCATTCTTACCATCGCTGAAACTCTCTAGATCTCTTAGTCCCAACAAATGAAGTAAAATGTGAGAAAATGATCTTTCCTAACCTGAATCCAAATCACTGATCTCTCTCTATTCCATAACACACAGGATAGTTAGTCTTTTGAAATGCCAACCCGATCATAAGCCCTCCCTCCTTCAGTGGCTCTCCACATTGCCTTATAATAATATTTCTAAATTCCCTAGAGTGATTTACCTGGTCCTTCATAATCTTGTCATAGTTTACCTCACTAGCTCCATGTTTTAACTTTTGTTCCTACCCATTACATACATTAGCCAAACGGGAACTTGACTTCTATAGCACGTGCTCACAAGTGCCGCTTCCTCTGTCTAAATCAATCTCCCCCACCCCCAATTATTTCCTCCAGAAGCCTTCTCTGACCCCAACTCCTTCTTGGTCACAACACACTGATGTAGTACTTATGGCACTATAACTGCCTGTCTACTAGCCTGTGCAGCCTATGAGGCTAAACTCTAATCAGAGACCACATCTCCAGCATACGGTAGGTTCTCAGTAAATATTTATTTACTAATTTTAGTGGAAATAATAATAGCTATCACATATTGAGTGCATACTCTGTGTCAGATTCAAATCTGTGCAATCAGAATAAAAGCCTAAGGGAAATTGACATTTACTAAGTGCTTATCAGGCTATGCTAAGAGAAACATCTCATTTAATCCTGCAAACAATCCTCTAAAATGGGTACTGTTATTCCCATTTATACCTGAGGAGACAGACTCAAAGAGATTAAGTAGTGGAGATGGGGAAAGAATCTGGATCTTTCTCCTTTCCAAGCGCATGCTTTTGACAATTTGATATACAACCTTACCAAGTAGGTTCTATTTTCTCAAGCTCTACACACTTCATCCAATCTTGACTCAGCTTCTAACACATTCAAGATTATCTCATTTCAGAAAGAAAAGAAGAAAAAAAGAACAGAGTCTGAGTTTTCCTTTGAATTGCACAATACTCTTATTTGGTCCTCTTTTTGGGCCCAGAGATTCACCTTTGCTATCACCACTTGTGTGGACTTTTCGTCTTTGCCTCTAAGTTTTCTTCTTTAAATGGATGCCAAAAACATGGTTGGTAGTTGCCTTAGATTGAGTGTCCCCCCAAAACTCAACACCCACTGTGACAGTGTTAAGAGGGTTGGAAATCCTGTTATGGTTACTGAAATGTGGGGCCTTGAAGAGGTGATTAGATTGTAGGACCAAGCCGTGCCATAGTGAATGGATTAATAATGATGGGCATGGGTGTGGTTCTGAGGGCTTTAAAAGGAGAGCACATGAGAGTCTCTCTCACTGCTCTACTATTTTCTGCCATGTGAGACCACTACATTGCTGTAAAGCCACCACCGAAGAAGATGTTCACCAGAAGTGTTCTCTGGACTTTGGACTTCCTAGCCTCAGAAACTGTAAGCAATACATTTTGTTTTCTTATAAATCACCCAGTTCCAGGTATTTTGTTATAAGCAACAGAAACGGACTAATGCAGTAGTTTTAATGGAGGAAGACAGCAACTCATTCTAATTCAGAGATTCCCTCTGGAAAGGCTATACTATTCATTCAGGCATTTAGATTAAGGAGAGAAACAGGTCAAACATAATTGTATGGCTGGATGATAGATATGTATGGTGTCAGTCAGAATCACATGACAACAAGCATATAGGGTCTAAGACAACATTTCTTAACTAGATTCTTTTTCTGTGAAATAGAGATAATAAAAGCTCTCACTTCAAAGAATCATTGTGAAGGTTAAACAAGTTAATACATGTAAAGCACTAAGCACATACATGGCCATCAGTAAGCACTAAATAAACCTCAGTTATTATTATTATAGTTGAGGTTACATCTCTCTGAAAAGCTGATGAAAGCTACAGATCCCTGAACCCATATTCTGATCTAGGATCAGAACTCCAGGTCTAAGTGAAGAAAAAAAAAGTTGGTGAAGGTCCAAAATGATGCTAAGACTCAAGAGCCGAGAAATGAAAAGAAAAAGGAGTGGCCCAAGTAAGTGGAAGTCTCAGAAAGTAAACATGAAGATGTGGTAACAGAATGAGGAACTAACAAATAACAAGAGCAAGCAATATTCACGTTGCAATAAACATAGGAAATAATTTTGATTAAATTTTGCAGATGCAAAATACATTTGTAGCCCACCTGTTGCTAACAGTAACTATGCTCAACAAAAACTCTTTATTAGTTTCAAAGTCACCAAGTGATATCCGTAAAAAAGGCAGTGATGAAACAGTACCAGAACAAGAACGAAAGGTAGTATGAATTAGAAGTGTACGTAAATCTGACCAGAGGTTTGTGCATATTTGTCCTCGCTTCTCCAATTTCCCCTAGCTCCAGGAGTCCCCACTCTTGCAGGGATGGTCACTGTCGCCACTGCCCAGCTTTCCCCTTCTGCTAGAGAACACAAATCACTGACAACTCCTTCGGGCAGTGAAGAGCAAAAGACCGGAGAGGAGGATAGGTTGAGGAGAAAAAGCTAACACTGAGTACCTACGTATGTACAAGCATACAAGCACAGTGCCATCATACACATCTGAATTTAAACAGCGGGAAAGGGCTTGGAGGAAGGCAACTGACAGAATGGGATAAAGGGACTGGAAAGAAGAGAGGCTAATAGGTGACAGGGAGAGAGGTTAGGAGAGTCCGAAGACAGGCGACGGCGTGGGATCAAGAAGAGGTCGCCAGCAAGGGCAGGAGGGAACGAATGCTACAGAGGGGGACAGGAGGAGACGAAAGAAGAAAATACACAGAGCGGGCGGGAGTCGAGCTCTGGGCGAGAATGACGGTGTCTCCCGCTTACCTTGCTACGCCCCCCGGAGGCGACGCGCTGCTGCGAGCGAGGGGCCGGGAAAGATTGGGAAGGGACGTTCAGCATCCTGGCCCCTTGGCCCGGGCCTCGCCCGTGGTCCGCTGTCCGAAGGACTTGCTCGGCAGGACCCCTTTCCGGCAGGAACCTCCTGCTCCGGCTTCGCAGCCGGGCAGATGCCAAGCCCCCGACACACTTCCGGGGTCGCGGGGAGTGAGGCGCGCCATGACGCAGCACGTCCGTGGAGGGCGGAGCCAACGGGTCGGAGGGAGCGCCGGCTGGAGTAGAATCAGGGAAAGGACGCATGCTCAGTTAGTCTCGCGTCCTGAACTTCAGCACTGGAGGAAGGGGACAGCTGTTCCATGGAGACTAGAGAGAGCGAAGCTGTTCCTTAGCCTCGGTGCTGACCGGATCTGAGAACAAATTCTTGTAGACTCTTGTTAACCCAGAACAGAAGTGTCCGTCCACTGTTAAGCAGATCCATATTTCAATATGGAATAAAATACCACTATTAAATAAAACATGTTGATTTTTCCGAAATTCTCTCCGGAAAGAGAACCTCATACCTTTAACAGCTAAGGTATCAAATGCAAACAGCCACTACTGCGGGGTAAGAAGAAAAACTTCACCTTTAAGCACGCTCGCTGATGGCTGATAAATGAGTCAAAGACGTTATTAAAGTCTCCTTCTGCTCTATTCACCCACTCACAAATTCGTCTTTCTCATGTAATTTCCTATCATCCTTGGAAGCTACGGGGAATTGTGTACTGATACAGCTGACCCCCAGTTGTGTTGAACAGCTACGTTTAAGAGTCTGACAGACTTGGTCTGGATGCCATCCCTGCACTTAATGATTATGCTGTCTTGTGCAAGTTGCTTTAGTAGCTCAAAGCCTCGTTTTCTCCATCAGCATGACGGTCTTAGGTTTTAGTAAGGGTTAAATGGTCATATGTAAGCTACATAGTGCACTATCTGCTTAATAGTAGGCACTCAATAAATGGCAGTGGCTCTTTGTACTATTCCAAAATATTAATGAGAGAAGCACAAGTACCGTGCAGGTAAACACCAGTCCCTAATGCTCAAGGTCCAGATCGGTGACCTGCTGCATTTTTTGTTTTGTGTTTTGTTTTGTTTCTCTTGTCCCTTGGGGAAAACACAGATTCTGAGAACAGAATCCAATGAAGAGGGAAAGTTTTCAGCAGAAGAAACATAGGTCTAAATAACCCTCCCCACCCTCTTTCCATTACTAACTTTTCCTGATGCTGAACACACTGTCATCGTTGGAACTTTCTCTATTTCAATTACATAGTCCTTAAATGCCTGGAAATCAAAGTTATGTTTGTGGTATCTTTTAAATTAGAAGAAAAAGTTTGTGAATATATGTAGCCATTCAAATAAGAGGCATTTTAGCTAGGCAACCACCTCTGATCTTCACCTCTACCATTATCATTCTGGAATATTACAGGAACATTTTTATTTGAAATTGAAATGCTTATTGTGAGAAGATTGTATTTGAGCTAAAAGAAATTCATTTTTTAAAAATGACCATAGCTTACTATATTACCTTGACCTTGCAAATTGTTCCTGTTTTCTTTCTCATTAAATGATGATGTATTTTTCTTATGCATAAGAAAATCTAATCACTGAGAATTTATTTCACTACCCTTAAGATAAATTTTACATGAGAATATCAAGAGCAGGGAACTAGAGCAAAGGAAAATTGATAATGTTGAAGAATGTTTCATATCTGCCAAATGTCTTAGCTCCCCCTTGAACAAAAATGAAAAAATACTATCAAATTCTGGTCTTTAGGCTCTAGTTTTTTAGACTCCATGTAAACCCTCCCATTTAAAATTTTGCTTTAATTCCAGGGATCTCAGTAATGAATATCCAGGCTATTTTACTACTGGACTTAAGGACAACAGAGGAATATTAACATGAGAGTTACCTTACTAATCATTTACTTAAAATCCCTAAAATTTAAGAGCCCTAAGATTGGTTTCCTTTATCAATTATAGAAAATTATTTAGAATGTTTTTCACCATCTGCTAGCAAATGCATAATAATAAATGCGTGATTGGCAACATAAGGTGATTTTCTTTATAACCTAATAAGATAATAATGATCTGTAACTACAACATCCAATTGGAATCAATAGAAAATAGCAAATGTTAAAAGATTCAGTCTTGAAAATTAAATATTGTCATTCTTTGCAAAACTATAACTAAAGATAAATTTGTAATTTAATGAAGAGACCAAAATTATCCTTCGTATGCCCCAAATATTTATAATACGATCAAGACATCTGTAAATAGCAACTATTTTAAATTTCAACATTTATTTCTACTACAGGGATTTAAAAAAAGCCAAACTACCAGAGTGATTACAAAATATTTCATTTTATTAATAATTTATATACAAATAAATTAGTTTAAGAGGATTATAATACATCTGTACACTAGATTTGAATCCTACAAGCTTTGAATGACATCCAAAGTAACTAATCAGATTAATTTTCACAGGTCAGCTCCTCAATTTCATCTTCACTATCAGAATCTTCATAAAATGAAATTGTGGCTTGAATTGGAAAATTTTTCAGAAGAGTTTCTGCTTCTTGATATAAGTAATCATAACACTTTGATTTTGGCCAAAATAGTCTGAAAGAAGCAGACAACATAATACACTACTTTTTTTCACATTCTGAATCCTTATATTAATGAAATGGTCAAATTTCAATATAGATAGCAATTGATTTATGCATTCAGATATAGCCTTAAAATAGTTTTAAAATGCTGCTATCACAGTCTTTATGGAGTCTACTTGCCAAACTATTAACAACTGGTTGATTACTTTCAATCTTTATCCAAGATGTAAATGGGATCAAACAAGTTCACATTAAACCCTGTGTAAGCATAATATCAAAGTTTATCTTACTTCACGCATTATGTATATATTTATTCTTACAAAATACAAAAGAAGATTTGTCTCCCAGTTTCCAAATTCCTTTGGGAAAAAAAATGAATTCTAACACTACATTAAAAAATCTGATAATAGCCAACTTGATAAAGATGACAAAATATCATGCATCTTACACAAAGGCAGCAATCACTTCCTATCCTACTTAAAACTCACAAATTTAGCTCTTCGTTATAGATGTAGCCAATGTAAGTTCAGAAAAGTACAAAAAGCAATATTTTAAAAATTTTGTCTATGTACTCACAACTTGAGACACAGAAAGGCTACCTCTGACCCCAACCTTGATCAGATCTCCCCTCTCTCCATTCAACTAAATTTGTGAACTCCATATTGAGATATTGAGAAATGATACAGGTTTTATACAAACAATTTGCATGTAAGCATGATTACCCCAGAATTTCAAAAATCTGACAAATATTACTCTTGCTATCTGGCCTTATTATTTTTCATCCAAGGAAAAGAAAGGAGAAGAGATAAGGCTGAATCACCAACTACAGTGCAGTCATTTTAGTGTAGGGTAAATAGCTCCATGTAGCCATATAATAGAGTAATTCCAACAAAAGAAAGATTACATTATTTTCAGTATGCTCCATTTTAAAAGGCAGAAAAATAGACAGTGTAGTTTATAAATGTTTCTAGCAAAATAATAAAAAAGTTTATAACTTTGGTGCTTAAATAAGTAACTATCAATTATCACTCATTCAATAAATATTCTAGTGATATCTTTGTGCCCACATAATTCTTAATTCAAAGATGAATAAATCATGGTCCCTACCCTCAAGAAGTTGATGACTGAGTAAGTCTAAGAAACACAATACTAGCCAAGATAGAAATAAATAAAAATAAAATAAATTCAAGAGAAGTACAATTAAATTGTAACTGTAGTTCAGAAAAGAAGGAAATGCTTATTTTCCATTGTGTAATTAGAACTGCAAGTTCCAAAGAATGTTTAGTTGTTATCACACTGCCCAGAATTTCTCACTGTGGACCATTCTTCTTGCAGGGACTCCATACTTCCCTGGATTCCTCCCTGTTCTGATTCCTCTGTCTGCTCTGTGGACCTCTCTTTCTCAGGGTACTGGTTAGATGTTGGCCTTTCCCCAGGGCTTCATTGAGAATTATCAGCTCTGCCCTCTAGAATGACCTGCCCCACTGCCACGATTTTCCCAATCTTTCATTTATCACAGGCTCCCAAGTCTGTACTTCCCCTTTAGATCTTGACTCTGGGCCTGTGACTGATGTATGCAGCTCTCTACCAAATATCTCTATTTGGATGCCCTCAAGGCACATTATTATGATAAATGGAAAACTGGACTCATTATCTTGCTGCCCAAATCTGTTTTAAGCCCTAATTTTCATTTTCTTAGTATGGCATTCACCTGGTCACCAGCCACAAACTTGGGAGCCATTCTGGCTTTTTACCTCTTCTTCACCTACCATATCCAACACATTATAAAGCCTAATCTATTTTGTCAATTAATTACTACCCAAATTCACCCAGTCCCACCCCCATGTCCAAAGTCTTAGAATAGCTCTTCATCATTTCTTACCTGAACAATTTAAAGAGCTTCCGGTATCACTTTTTGTGTTCTACCTAAGCCAATATATCATTTCTTTAGTGAGTGTTCTGAAACGTAAATCTGATCAACCACTCTTCTGGTTAAAATCCTTTCAGTAACCCCCAATACCATCCGCAGAGTAAAGGTCATGGTTTCCCAACACCACATACAGAATCAGGACAAAACTCTGTACCAAGGTATATAAGATCTGGCCTCTGGCTACCCTGCCAGAATTACCACAGCTTCACACACCCAAATTCCAGCTCCTTGGAGCTCCCACAAGGAGCCATGCTGTTCCACAACGCTGTATCTCTTTTCCTATGCTATTTCTTCTACCCCTACCCCTCATCCATCTGGCTAACTCCTTCAAGACTCATCCAGGTAACCACAGACTATGATACACACTTCCCTGACCCATTCCTCTCCCACTGACAGAGTTAGGCACGTCTTGCCCTGTCCATACTTGTAAAACTGACTGAACTAAACTCCATTACAACACTTGCAAATGCTGTGATGATTTTTACTGTGTCCTTTACTAATACAAGCACATGGTAGGAAATTAATCAACATGTATTGATTACTATGTGCTATTTGTAAACACATACACACTTTACGAAGCTTATGTAGCTCTTCATTTAACAGCTCTCTCTCTGAAGCAGGAAAACTGCAGAATTATTAACATTTACCTGAATAAAAGCTACAAAAATCTTACAGAAAGGCAGACTTCCTGTGGGTAGAACAGTAAACTAGCCTTCACTGATACGTCAAATAACTTATGACTCCTTTTATGATCATCCTTAGTAATCTTTAGGATTTTCATTATATTTCCATTTTCTCTTACATGTCAGGCTTGACTTGCTGTAACACTGCAACTGCTAATCCTATTTTTCCTTCTGGCTTGCCAGAAAATAACAACATTCACATTGTTGTGAAGTCAATTCCATTGTACCCGCTAGGATTAAAAAAAAAAAAAAAAACAGAACTTTTGCAGGCACAAGAAGTCACCATTCTACTTCTACACTTTACCTCTTCATAATATATTTCTTAAGAATATTCTGAGTATGCGCTGATTAAGTTTTTTAGGTGACAGCGTGAGCGCCTACATTTTTCAATTAGATGAGTAACATACCTCTGCGAGTGGGAAGATAAGTAACCTTTAAGACAGATTTTCCAAGAGAGAAAAACTGCAGGACCAGCTGCTGAGCAGGACTGTGTGATGCCCGCGGCTCCTCCCGGGGGCTGGAGGAGCAGAAGGCCTTTGGTGAGGCCTGTCACTCACCTGACTGGGTGTCTATATTGGGAGAGCTTTCCTGAGGCTTCGGTCATTCGGGAGACATCAAACGTCTGGGGACAAAAGATAATGAATCACAGTTACCCACTTCCTTCTAGAAAGTGGAAACGTGCGCGACCCGGTGTTCCTCGCGTCCGCAGGCAATGTGGACCCCCCGGCCCAGTCGCTCCGGAGGACACACCTGCCGCGTCAGCATCGGCAGGGCCACCGCAGACGCGATCCTGAGCGAGGGGCAGGCCAGGTGCGTGTTTCCCGGGCTCCGCGTCCCCATCCCGAGTCGACCCTCTGCCCCTCTCGCAGGCGCGCCCGGCCACGCGCGGCTCACTCACCGCCTCCGCGGCGTGGTGCGGCGCTTTCTCCTCTTGCTCGCCTCGGGCGTCCATCCACGGTCTCCAGAAGCCTGCGGACCTGCGGGACGGGGAGCACAGGCGCGCGGAGGAGACGTGAGCGCAGACCGGGAGAATCCACCGAAACCAAGCGCGAGCACCGGGGTGTGGGGGGAGCCAGACCGGAGGGGAGGAGCTCGGGAGGCGCGGGCGGGAGGAACGGGGGGAGGCGCAAAGCCGCGCCGAGGAGCCGTACCCGGAGTCCGCGCCCGCTGGCCGCAGCCCGCGGCAGCGCGCGCACTCGGCCTTCCCTCTCTCCGCGCCGTCCGCGCTCTCCATGGCGCCGCCGGGCACTGCAGGAGGCCGCTGCCGGCTCTCCGGCAACCCGGGTCCCTTCCTGCAGGTCCGAGACCCGCGCTTTATATAGCGCTGGCAGGCTGCTGCCCATACAAGGTTGGCTCCCTCTCCGCCCCTCTCTCCCCTGCCAGCCGCATAAACAAAAAGGCAGCGCGTGAAGGCGCACCGGGCCGAGTCCCGGTGTGAACGCGTGCAGCTCCCAAATGGCCCGGGAAGGGGCTTTGTCGAGCGAGTGTTAATCGCCCTTCGACACATGGCTGCGGTGAAAAACGGCATTCGCCCGAGCAGCCAATTTCCATGTGAAGCGGTTAGGAGGGGATAAGATTAAGCGATTCTACACGTTTTGTGTGTTTCTGCGAAAAGGCCAAGTGGCTGGTAATTACTTAAAAACTCCCGCGAGTCTCACGGGTTTTTTTGGCTTTTGGCAAATGCAACTGGTTCTGCATCCCTTGTTCTGAAAGCTGGGATACGGACTAAAATGAAAAGGAATGGCCTTAACTCCTCTTTCCGGCACAGTTAGAAAAGAAAAAAAAAAAAAAAAAAAAAAGGAAAGGAAAAAATGGGTGAATAGGTGGACTCCTTAAGAAAGAAATGTCAGGGTTTTTAAAAATGTATTGAAGATAATAGAAAATCACTGGCAACAAGAGGTGAATTGTGAAAGATTGACTGTTGTGATCAAGAGGGCCAGGACTGGAGTCATGTGATTTGGCTGTGTCATTTCATTTTGATGTTCCCCAACATCTTATCAGTATTTCCCTACAATAAGACTAGAGTTTCATCTATACGCCCTGTCACTACTTGGTATTTTGTCACTCAATAATTTGAAAATTCTAATAGAGGAGAAAGAGCAGGTGAGATCATTTTGTATTGTTTTATTCTGTTAATAGTGCACAGGGGAAAATAATGAATTTGGTTTTGGATCTAGAATTAGGATGTGCTGAGCTAATAATGGCAGTAACAAATAACTGCAAAATCTCATAGGCTTAAAATAGCAAAGGTTTGTTTCTCACTTATGCTATGTGTCCATTTTCAGCTGGTAGGCGATCTGTTTCACATCATTTTCACTTACAGATGCAAGCTGATGGAGCCTCTTCCCTCTGGAATGTTGCCAATTGTGGTAACGGGGGGAAAGTAATAAAATTATTTGTGTGCCGGTTTTCAGACTTTTCTGCCTGGAAATGATGCACATTTCACTGATCAAAAGAAGTCATGCCACACACCAAATTTCAAAGGAGCAAGGAAGTGCAATTCTATTGTGTATCCTGAAAGAAGAAAACAGAAATAAACAGAATATAGGAGTACCATAATCTGTCTTTCTGGCTGATGAATATTCAGTTCCCTTTCATTCCTGCAGGTAAAATACACCTCAAAGAACGGAACTCAGAAGAGATCTAATAGATTTCCGAAGGCTTAGTAATTCATAGGTAGAGAAATAATCATAAAATAACATAATCTGAGGTATACCTTATTTATGTTACAATTTAGATTTATTTTAGAATTTTATACTGAGTTCGACGAGTGCATTTAAACTGTTTGCTTTATATTCCATATCAACACACTTTTCCTAACACACTTAGTAATTCATAGGTAGAGAAGACAACCAGAGATATGAGGTCTGGAGTTCAATAGAGAGTTTAGGACTAAAGATTTAAATGTGGGAGTCATTAGCAAAGAAGTAAACCAATAGGGATTTATTAGTTTTCCCAGGGAAATTTTGTAGCTCAAGAACAGGACCAAGGGCAGAAGTCCAGAAATCAGCATTTGATTGTAAGTAAGAGAGTATTCAAAAAAAAGATGGCACTGAAAAGGAATGGTGAAGGTGGTGGAAGGTGAATCCTAGAGCTACAGCAGGTGGAAAACTGGACTGAAAGAATTCTAACCAGAAGAAGAGGTCCATGGCGTTAAGTGCTACCAAGAGGTCAAATAAGATAAGGAAAATTGTTAATTGGATTTGGCAGTTCAGGGGTTATAAGTGACCTTAGAACAACATCATTTCAAGCTGTGGTGATAGAAGCTTTTCTACAGCAAGTTGAGTTGTAGATTAGAGGTTAAAAAATGAAAACAGTGAGTTGAGGTTACCCTTTTGAGAAGAAAAAAGAGAGTAAAGGAGGATGCTAGGTTAGTAGAGAGGTCTTGTCTTTACGGTGCAAAAGACAAAAGTATGTTTATAAGATAAGGAGAGGAGGCAGGAGAGGAGAAGCCTCTGGAAAGAGGGGACTGTATGATGGCTCATGGTTCCCAAGGAGGAAGGAAGAAATGAGATCAATAGCCCCGGGGAGGATCCCCATGAGACTGGAGAGTGTAAATCTGTGATGACAGTAATCCAGGTCTGGAAACACCTGAGAAACAAGTTTAATCAAGGTGACTGGATCTGGCATGGGGAAGGAGGGGAATAGTGTGATGATGAGATGTAAATCTGAAATAACATCAATGTCTTAAAATTATGATAAAAAGAATGTGTTACTAGAAGGAAAAACAGGAAAACTAATTAATAAAGCTAGGGCAAGATTTATACTTGATCAAATTTAGGCAAACAGAAACAGAAATATGGATTATTAGAGCTAGAAGATTGTAAACCTACCATTTATACTTTGATTCCTTGTATGCCACCTGTTTAAATAGATCTTGAAGCTGATTTCCAGTGTGACCAAGGCCAAAATGCTGTTTTCCTTTTTTTTTTTTTCATAGTTTATCATTTACATCAAAGATGACATCTCTTTGCTAAATCATGGAGGAGAATATTAATTTTAAGCTCTCCGCGAAGAAGAGAACAATCAGTATAATTTTCAGGGACATTATATTTATTATTTTAGAACAGATACACATACTTCTTAGGCAAGCTTTATGCAGTATGAAGATTAAAGTCTTGTGAAATATAAAGAAATAATCATAAAATAACATAATCTGAGGTATACCTTATTTATGTTACAATTTAGGTTTATTTTAGAATTTTATACTGAGTTCAACTAGTGCATTTAAACTGTTTGCTTTATATTCCATATCAACACACTTTTCCTAACACACCAGTGATGTAGACCAACCCACATAATGTTTAAAACTTTATTTGTAGAGTCTTTAGGCTGTTCAATATGTAGGATCATGTCATCTGCAAACAGAGACAATTTGACTTCATCTTTTCCAGTCTGGATGCCCTTTATTTCTTTATCTTCCCTGATTGCTCTGGCTAGTACTTCCAATACTATGTTGAATAGGAGTGGTGAGAGTGGGCATCCTTAGTCTTGTTCCTGTTCTTAAGGGAATAGCTTTCAACCTTTTCCCATTCAGGATGATATGGGGAGTGGGTTTGTCATATATGGCTTTAATTGTGTTCAGATACTTTCCTTCTATACCTGATTTGTTGAGAGTCTTTATCATGAAGGGATGTTGAATTTTGTCAAGTGCTTTTTCAGTGTCTATAGAGATAATCATATGGTTTTTATTTTTGATTCCATTAATGTGGTGTATCACATTTATTGACTTGTGTATGTTGAACCATCCTTGCATCCCTGGTATGAATCCCACTTGATCATGCTGTATAATTTTATGTACATGTTGCTGTATTCT